>NC_022027.1:8687622-8696620 GCF_000317375.1 Microtus ochrogaster
CTGTATTTGTTAATGGGGTGAAAACAAAGGCTGGGGATCCAACAGGAGCTCCAAACTGCAAGGCTGTCTCCCACTAGATAGGATGCTGGGCAGATGGCGTGTGGAGTAAGACACTGTCAACACATGGATACCTGGGGCCTGGCTGTGATGGCTTTGCCCCTTTCCTGAGGCATTACTGACTGGCACTCCATTGCAGAAGCTTCTGGGGCTGCAGTCACAAAGCTGAAGACACTTCTTCTCCCCAGCACCAATTGGGGTCTCGTCCCTTGAGGAAAGCGTGCAAACCAGTGGGCAACACCTGTGCATGGGAATAATGGACAACTGGAGAAGTTAGCACAGTGCTGCCCTGTAGCATGGGCATGCTGTGCTGCCCCTCCTTGATGTCTATAGTTTTGTCACAGATCCAGCAGGCCCAGTGCAACTGTCACACAAGGAAAGAGCGGCTCACTTCTGTGGCTTTAGCACTTTGGTTTCAAGCTTGCAGGCATACAACTCCCATCAGGCTCTTACAGAGGCCGGGTTGTCTTCCTGCTCAGGTGAAAGGAGCTGCCACTCAAACTCTGTGCTGGGCTCTGGGACACCCCCCCCCCCCCCCCGCATCCCACTACGCACTACTGTTACCCTCCGGCTTAATCTCCAGAGAAACTCAGGTCAAGCTGTGGCTTGTCTGCATGTCAAGAGCTTGGTCCCCCCTTCTTCCTCTCCTTTCTTCTTCTCCTCTCCCTCTTCCCTCTTTTTTTTCCTCCCCCTCTATCTTCCTCTATATGGAAAAGAAAGGAGCCTGAATCCCAAGGCTGGTTCTGGGGCTGCCGTTCCAGTAAGGGCCTCTCGTGCTGTTCCATTATAGTTAAGGGCTTTAGCCTGATCCTTTGGTGCTGGATTCTACTTTTTTGTGAAAATGCATTCAACTCTTTTTATTCATTTAAATCTGTAGCTTTTTTTCTAGCTTTGGTGTGTGCCGATGGCATGAGGAGGACGTGTATGTATGTGTGTGTGTGTGTGTGTGTGTGTGTGTGTGTGTGTGTGTTTTAATTTCATTAAGGTTGTACAAAGACCAAAAAAACCTGGGTAGTTTTATCTGATTTTCGTGAGCTTGGTTCTTGATGCAACAACCAGGACACCACCAGCAGAGGGCAGACGAGGACATTATGTAGACGGAAAGAGGTGGATAAGCCCCAAAGCGATCAACCAGCCTAAATGTGAAGATGTGCAAGAGGAAGCAGGTGCGAGGGTCTCCGTTAAACGATGAAGTAATTCCGGAAGTAGCGCTGTCTAGCCCTCACTGTGCTCGCCTTTCGATGGCCATAAAAGGGGGCGTCAACAAGAAGAAAACCTTGGAACCAGCATACCTCACTGCAGGCTCAAAGGCCTGCAGCACTCTGGAGGTCAGGGGACTGTGGAACAGAGCTCCTAATGTCTGTCCGTTGTGTGGACCCCACAGTGCGTGCTGGAGGGGCAGTCTACTTGCTACTCTCAGCAAAGGGGTCATTTTTTTTATAACTCCTGAGTGACGGTATCAAATATTTTAACACCAAAGTCGGCGGGAGAAGAGCTTCAGAACAAAAGCTCAGGTGATTTTAAAGAGGCATGGGGGAAAATAAACCACCAAATTGAACAATCTTTGGCAGCAGTGACACTGAACAAAGGTATTTTTAAGCAGTAATAAAGACAGCCCAATTGTTGTCGCCCGCCTCTTGGTTTCTTTAGTGAAAGAATGGCCAGGTCACAGAAGCAGACAGTGAGCTGAAAGGCAGGCATGCAAACATTCTTCTGAATACTCCTTCATCTCTTGTCTGCAGAAACTTGATGGGGGTAGACAGATGGGACAGGAAGGGTACTCAGATTTGGCAATAAGGAGAAGTATCCCACACTGGAATTTGGGACATGTTCAGTCCAACTCAGAGGAGCAGCCGAGTCTCAGCCACCTACACCAAGCCTGCACCGCAGCTGCCCCACCTGCCATGCCAGAACACAGATGTGTTCCAAGGCTGAGCTGGTGTGACTGGTTCAGGCCTTGGAAGAGGGGTATGGAAGATGTTTGTGCCACATCTTGCCACCAGCAGCCTGCTGACAATGGAGTTTAAGGTGACACACGTCCTCAGAGCAGCACAAATATGCCAAACTAGAAGAGAGTAGGGAGGAGTTATGGGACACAGGATGTGCTGTGCCCTTTGACGGATGGCTTATGTCTAGTTTCTCCAGAGGAGATGCCAGGCAACCTTTGTCCTCTTCCAACAGCTGGCAACCCTGTTGGGTTGGTCGGAAGGGTGAGGGGCATTGTTCGGGGATGAAGGCAGAGAGTCCTTGGAGATGTCTCAAATGCCTGCCTGGCACATGCATTCGCAGTAGCATCTGCTGCTACGGTTGAAAGGGCAAGAGTAGCTTCTCCATGTAAGCAGGCACAGAGCCTCCTCCAGGGTAGGGCACTGCATAGGGAAAGCCTGGGATATGAGTGACCGGGGTGCTACAGCAGAGCTCGGCCCTTCTGAAGCAGAGTGCAGGGAAAGGTAGATTCTGGACTTTTCTAAATTTATGCACAGCTGTTTTGAGCCAGACTTTGGGACATCATGGGCCAGGCTAGTCTTTGGGATAGCACAGGCACATGTAATCAGTTATGGAGACAGCAGTCTGGTTAAAACAGTTCTGAGTACGAACAATTATTTGATCTTGGCAGCTCCTTCAAAATCATCCTGCTTTCCCTCCTGTGAACTAAGAGTGGACCATCGCCATCGTCCTGCTCATGTTTTGTCACTCTGACAAAATGTCTAACACAAGCAATTTTAAAAACAAACACTATTTGTAAGGATGAGATACAGAGCCCCCGGAATGTGCTCCCAGTGACCTGTTTCCTCCAGCCAGGTCCCACCTCTTCACGAGCTCCCCAAATAAGGCCACCAGCTGGGAGCAAGTGTTCAACTTCCCAGCCTTTGTAGGGTTGGTGGCAGTTCGTGTCCAAGCTATAACCATTCATTGTGAGAGGCTGGACACATGGCTCAGAGGTTAGGAGACCTGGGCTTTTGTGGAGGACAGGATTTAATTTCCAGCACCCACATGGTGGTTCACATTCATCTGTAATTCCAACTCAAGGGGACCTGATGCCTTCTGCTGACCTCTGCGGACACCAGGAATGCCTATACATGAAAGGGAAGATCCATACAAATGACATAGGCAAATCTAAACCAAACCCAATTCCTTTTACAAGAAGCATTTCCAAGTACAAAGTTTGCAGTCCAGCTCATCACCCCCACCCAAGCCTAGAACAGGGTCAGCTCACCTTTTCTGGTCCTCAGTAATGTCCTCGGCTGTGTGCTGTGCTTGCTGGTGCTGGACACCACACTCAGTGCGCCAGCCTCCCCCCACACTCACTGCAAGACATAGGGCAACGGGAAGCTTGAGGTTTCTGTTCTCTATACTGAGAGCTCTTGTCAGACTACCTGTCATGCACGGAGGAAAGGGTATACTGCTACAGTACTTTCCTGATCAGAAAACATGCTTCTCCACTCTCTCCTTAGGAGACAGGTTTGTTTAGGTTGGGGATCTTTTTGTGACTGTCTGGAATAAACCAACCCCTCAAGCTACTGCAAGAGAAGTGAGTGAGATCTGGTAGGGAAAACAGCTTTATAAGCTGGTAAACCCAGGCACCCCAGGGGGCAGCAGAATCATTTCCATCACACACAGACTCAGGGGGAGTACTCTAAGCTCCTCTGCATCATCTCTCAAGGTACCCCTTCTTCTGGAGACCCAAAGAACGAACTGTTGTGGGTACTTCTCATCTCGTTTCCCACTTTGCCATTCAGAGGCATGGACCAAGGGCTCTGTGGTTGTAAAGTAGCCCCTTACTGCTTTAGAAAGTGTTTGGTAGTTCTCCTAATTTACAGAAACTTCTCAACCTCTCCAGAGAGTCTACAAAACTCAGTCTTGTTTTGTCTTATTTGGGAAATTAGAAATTCCTTCCTTCTAGAGCTGTCCGTGGGTCTGCACCGAACTGCAGAGGAGAGTATTAATTGGCAGGGCGGGAATGCTTTTCCTGTACAAAGCTCCTTCCCAGGTGGGAAAGGGAAGGAACCGTGGGATACAGGGAAGAGCCTGCTGGGAGGCTAACGTGCCAACAGCCTATGTTTGCTGGACCCTGCTTCATCTCCACGGGGTGAGTAAGCAGGGCCTCTGTGCCCCATGGAGACTAAAGAGCCACTGTTGACTCCAGTGTCCTGTCTTTTTAAGAACAGCCAATGGTGGTCTCCAGTCTTCTCTCTGTGTTAATCCCTGTGGTTTTCTCTCTTCTGTGCTTGTCAGGGTAAGTGCAGGAATTTGGGGAAATGTGTACTTTGCAGCTTTATTGGTAACTCAAAGCGGATTTGTCCTTAAGGAATGAGTCGGTTTCAATTTGCAATTTGTTTGTAAGCAAACAGAGTTTCCTCTCTTAACTCCCTGCCCTGGATGCCATGGGTCAGATCTAACACCTCACCTTTAAAGTGAGCCCAAGAGTAAAGACACCTGCCACTGGTACTGCTGGGAGACAGCCACACCCAGCATCAGGACCTGATGGCCACCTTTGCCCTTTGTGAATGGAATTGGATGTAATGAAGATGACAAATTCAAAGTTTGTGGTGGTCACACTTGCTAACCAAAGGCTCCAGGAAGTGGCAGGTCTGAAAAAAAGTGAAATACACCATCAGTCTGAGCTAGGAGGGTGTAAATGAAGTGACATAAAGAATTACAGGGAGAAAGAAATGGCCTTTGCCTCAGAACACCCTAGTAGCCTGTGGCTGGGGTCTGTCTTTTTTAATCATGTGGGTGCTGTGTTCTTAAACTGCCCTATCCAGCCAACAAATGGGATAACTGGCTATCCACACTCTCAGCCTGACTCCCCATGGCCTGGGATCTGCTGAGCACTTTACTAGAAAGATAGGGAGCACGGCCTAGGGGAAGGCCTACAGCTGAGGCCAGAGGCATGCTCCACTTATGGTGAGAACCAGATATATTAGCCAGCTGGAGAAGGGCAGGCGACACCCTGTAGATTACTCCAGGCACAAACATTCTAGAGAGGGTTAATGCAGTGGCTTCTAAAAATGATCAGTTTTAAAACCACCACCTCTGGGCTTCACTTAGGAGCCATCAAAGACTTGACAGGATCCCTTGTTAAGGGGAAAAAGAAGGGATGGCATGAAATTAATACGTAAGGACAGAAATCCCTCTGGAATGGGTCTCAAGAGAATCTTCTAGAAGGCAAAGAATGAAAGCAACTACCCAACTCCTACTGGTCTTTTCTTAGCTTTGAACAAAAGCCCTGTCTTTTGGAAGCATTTGAAACCGCAAATTCTCCATTCCGATTTAATACACAGCTTTGAGACTTAGATAACTGTTTAAGGGGTCCGTCTTACTGCAGAAAAGGAGTGAGACATTTAAACTGTATGCAATGAAAAGGATAGATAGATACTTGCATGCAAGTAGCATCTCCTGAAGAATTCAAATGGTCTAAACAAAATGGCAAACATTTATCTATACAATTCACAGTATAGAGAAAGCAGTTCATCTGACCAAAGGCATGGGTGCCTCCCAAGACATGTACTTGTATGCTAGGGTTCTGTGGATGGCATCCGACATTCGGTTTAGTTCTGGGCAGCTACACATTTGCAGCAATGATAGATGCATAGCAAAAGATACGGGGAAGATAACTCTAGGATGTTTGTAGGAAGTCAGCTTTGCCTTTCAGTTCTCCAGCCCAGATTCCGATTAGTATTATTTCACAGCTAACATTCACTTTCAAACCACACTTGCTAGAAAACCACCCAAGAGCAGGCCACCATCACTCCACCTTTCAGTAATAAGCAATGCACAGGCTACTGTGTCCTTTCTTAAGCAGCAAGACTGTAGATGTCTCCTATTGCCTATCTTTGGATACTCAGCATCTTTTACAGCAACATTCTCCAGACCCAGCTACCCTCAGGGTCCCAGCACTCACAGAGCATCAGATACAGCATCTGGACAATTTGAGTAAATCGTGGTGGCGCAGCATGGGTGAGAGTAGATTACTGAGATTGTGACTGAACCGAAACTTACCATTGGTTGAGCTGGTTCCTGGAGCGGAATGCTCTAAAAAGAACAGGGACCAGGCTGTGACGAGCACCCTCCAGCACATCAGGCAGCCTGCTCCCATGGGGTCTTCTGCTCAGCAGAAAGATCACAACTGCCTCTGCTGGGTAAGTGCAGAATGTCCCCAGAAAGGTCCTGATCCAGCCAGGCCTGTCCCGCCCTCCCTAGGAGCTTGAGCAGTGACCTTGCCCTGCTCTCATTAGCATATGAAGGGCAATGAACCACTGACGCGTTCCCCCTGTGAAATGTCCTGCACAGAGGAGCGCTGGGCAGCCAGGAGGCTCTTTCCTCAAAGGATGCCCTGGAAGGACAGAGATCAACAGTGGCTCACTAAAGGACACAGAGCTTAAAGTACTTTAAAGTACATGGCTTTGTGAAAAACAGCAGGGTGACCTGTCATCTGTAATGCCAGGACAGTGCTCACATTTAACGTCATCTTTAAGGGACAGGAAAAGGGTTTTGCTACATCTGATACCAATTGTGGGAACTTTAGGGATGGAGCTGTAGTGAGGTGACAGAGCATGTGTGAAGCCTTGGGCTCAGTTCCCCACTAGAGAGAGGGGAGTTGATGAAGGAAAAGAGAGAAGAGAGATGAGGTTATTGGCCACATAACTGAAATACAAATGTTGTCTATGTCTGTTATAATCTTCCATGATTATCATTTACTTCAAAGTAAAAATATCTAGAACAAGGGCCTTTGCTCCTTTGATCACTGGATATTTGGGCAAACACCATCCCCTAACTGTTCCTTGTGTGCACAGCATCAGTAAGCATAGTAGAGATGATGACGATGCTGTAGGTTTTGGAGACCACTGTGATTTCTTTCTCTTAATAGCTTTTGTGAGAACAGGGAATCAACATGACCACATTTTTAAAAATCTAACCTGTTTCAACACTCTTTAAAAGAAAATCACAAATACATATAATATGTTCTCTGAGGAAATTTATTGGTTCAATTTTTTAAAAAGATTTATTTATTACATACACAGCATTCTCCCTGAATGTATGCCACCGGATTTCATTATAGATGGTTGTGAGTCACCACATGGTTGCAGGGAATTAAACTCAGGACCTCTGGAAGAACAGCCTGAGCTCTTAAACTTCTGGGCCATCTCTCCAGCCACCTCCCCCCCCCCCCCAAATTTAAAGAACGTAAATTTTTTTCTAGCTTATAATTACATTTTCTTTTCTCTTCCCCTTCATTTCTCCCACCCCTCCCACTTTGGTCTCATTCAATTTAATGCCACCCTCCTTTTTTGGGTGTTGGGGGGAGGCAGGGTTCTGGGACAGGGTTTCTCTCTGTTGCCCTGGCTGCCCTGGAAGTCAATGTGTAGGCCAGGCTGCCCTCAAATACAGAGATCCATCTGTTTCTGCCTCCTGAATACTGGGATTAAAGGCATGAATCACTACTGCCTGGCTGACTCTTTTTCTTTAATTGCTCTCTCTGACACACACACACACACACACACATGCACACGCACACGCACACGCACACACACACACACAAATTTCAATATATAAATACAACCTGCACAGTCCTTACAACATTACTTGTATGTATATGTTTTCAGGGCTGATCATTTGGCACTGGATAACTAATTGGCATACTTGTCCCTGGGGAAGACTCTGTCTCCCACACTAAGACTTGTTTCTTAGTTGCCTTTAGTTCTTTGTCAAGGTTGAGGCCTCCTGTACTTTCTCCCATCCATGTTAGCACGACTCTTAGTGTTGACCTTGTTTAGGTCATACACAGAAACCATGCTGTCAAGACTTCATGGGTGTAGCTTCTCTGCCATTTCTAGGAGATACAACCTCATAACCTAATGTTTTGTTCCTCTGCTTCCTACAATCTTCCTGTCTCCTCTTCCACAATGTTCCCTAAACCTTAGGTGCAGGAGTTCTGATGTAGAGTAGGTTCTAGAACTCTGCATTTTGATATGTGGTTTTCCATAATGGTGTCTGTCTACTGCACAAAGAAGTTTCCTTGTTGAAGGGTGAGGAAAACATTTATTTGTGGGCAAGGATAAGTATTCAGAGTATGGCTCAGAACTGTGTGGGTTTAATAAGTGGAGGTTGTAGGCTCTCTTCTATGATCCATGATTCCACTATCTCTGGGTACTTGGCTAGGTTTCCAGTACAGACGTGATCTCACTTTTGTTGAGTGGTCTTAAGTCCAATTAGAGACCTGTTGGCTACTGACAAGGTATGCGTGCTTCTACTGCACTGTAGTAAGAGGCCACTTGTTCATTTCCTTGCTACCCAGACTCCCGAAATAACCACACAGAAACTGTATTACTTAAATCACTGCTTGGCCAATATATTGCCAGTTAGCTCTTTTATCTTTGGTTAACCCATTTCTATTATTTTATATTTTATCATGAGGCTTGTAGCCTACCCGCAAGGTTCCAACTGGTGGCTTGCATCTTTCTCCTCTGGTGGCTCCATGGCATCTCTCCGTCTCTGTCTTCTTTCTCCCAGCATTCAGTTTAGTTTTCCCCACCTAGCCATACTCTGTCCTATCACAGGCCAATGTAGATTCTCTATTCATTAACCAATAAAAACAACACATATACAGAAGGACTTCCTACATCACTGTGCCCTTAGGGTCTTAGTAGAATAAGTATATTTTAATTGATTAGTGTACAGTCATCGTATTGGCTTCTTGTGCCTACCTATAGCCTTGTTTCCACTCCTTGTTTTTTTCTAGAATGTTTTACTCTGTGAAATAGACAATGACACATATGCATGTGCCATATTGATGTATGAACCACATCATTAGAGACACTGTGCTACCTTTTTATTTTTTTTAATTTATTTATTAAAGATTTCTGTCTCTTCCCTGCCACCGCCTCCCATTTCCCCCCTTCCCCCAATCAAGTCCCCCTCCCTTTTCAGCTCAAAGAGC
>NC_022027.1:8696720-8724029 GCF_000317375.1 Microtus ochrogaster
ATCTAGGTTGTTTCCAGGTTCTGGCTATTACAAACAATGTTGCTATGAACATAGTAGAGCATATACTTTTGTTGTATAAGGCCTCTTTTTTAAATCTAGAACACACACACACACACACACACACACACACACACACACACACACACACGATTATGGACCTACAGTGCAAAGGCAGATTCAGAAACCCGGTGTCCAGCGTATGGCTTCTCTTTTCCCCAGATCTGGGGTAAAGCAGTAGTTCCTTCTCCTGGGTACTTACAGCTTGTTCAGTCAGCAAGCAGGTCCATTGGGTACATAGGAGGAATAAACATTCAAGCCATGCTGAGCATCGCATTCTTGATTTGAAAATGCTCTAGGAATTGGTGAAGCCTCAGTGTGAACGTGGAGTGGGACCTTAGGAAAGAGGCAATGGTCCTGTGCTATCCACCTACACGAAGGGTTCCTTATACCCTCTGCCTCTTTGGCAGCAATCCACAAGGGAAAAGAACAGATTAAAGTACAGAAATCCCGGGCAGAAACTCAACTCATTCTGATTCTTACTTCTCTCTGGCCACCTGCATGTTTTTCCCTCAGGCAGGGAACCTCACAGGACATGCTATATAGGATGCTGTCTCTGTAAGGAAGATGATGACAGATAAATGAACATGTGTATGGTGAAAGGGCTTAGGGTGTTCACACATGGAGCCTCTGAAACCTTAAGCTTATAATAACGCTGGGTTAGAAACAGGCTACCTGGGTGGAGGGCCCTATGGTAACCGAGTGGTGTCACGTGTACCCGACCCACTGACCGAAGCTCTGAACTGCAGCGTAGCAGATGTCACTGGAGTCCTTTGCCTATACTACACTCATAGGCAAAGCACCTATGCACCCTGTGCTGTTGGGAGCTCGTGGCCATCAGTCCCTTGGAAACAAGGCCAATTTCTAGGTTTCGTTGGGTTGTAAAACCTCCAAGTGGTGCTGTATGCCTTCTAATTGGGAAATCCACCAGAGGGCTGTATTTTCTTTAGCTCCACCCACCCACTGGTGGCCCCTTAGTGGCCACTGATTATCCAAGACTGGGTGCTGGGAAGAGGCAGGTCTCACCGCAGGGTGCTAGAGTGTAGAGTCCAGCATCGTTTGGAGTGCTGCTGGCAACAGCACTGCTCTGTGAAACGGACAGTGGACACATAGGCACGTGCCATTTCTCTTTGTCCCCTGTCCCTGTGCTTCTCACTGATTGCCCAGTTGTTTGTGAGGAGTCCTGGCTTAGCTGCTCTCTCCCAGAATGCCTGGACTAAGAAACATTAATAACGTGCTCAGGTTCCTCTGCAAACTGTGTTAGGCACTGTGCCTCAGTTATGACCCAGGTTAGAGCTCGGATGCCCCCACAAGTCCACATGTAGACTTGATCTCCAGTTGCCTGGACATGGAGGGACCTGCAGGATGTGGGGCCTGGTGGAAGGAGGCTAATTACTGGGAGTGTGCCCTTGGAAGGGATATCTGCCTCCACCTACTCTACTTTTTGTCTAGTAGAAAGTAGACAAAATATATTACATTTATGTGTATATGTGTGTCTTTGTGCACATGCATGCATGCCATTGCATACATACATATGGAGATAAGAGAACAACTTACTGAGAAGTTGGTTTTCCCCTTCCACAGTGTGTGTCATGGGTTCAAACTCAAGACAGTCAGGCTTGGCAGCAAGCACCCTTAGCCACTGAGCCATCTTATCAGCCCCAACCTTTCTTCTTTAGAAGCTGATTGTCTCTGATATGTTGTCACAAAGAAGGAAAGCTAACTAACTTGTCCATGTAGGGCCTATTCATGTTGGTCCCATGATAAGAAGAAATTTTTTTTCTGTAAAATGGTCTTATCAATCCAGGCTCCAGTACTCTGAACCCAGTATAACTTCAACATGGTAAAAAAATAAAATGTTACTTCCCACTGTAGAAAATAAGGATATGCTGTGAAAATGAAGCCTAAATTATAACATTCAGGAAATTAAAGTTGCCAGATGAATATGTTTGCTAATAAATACATTTCAAGTAATAGTCAAATAATAAATATTTATTTAAGTCTATAAAAATATTTTCATTACAAAGTTGGTTACAAAATTGCCAGAAAACATACACATATAAAAACGTTGAAATAAAAACCACCCAGAGCTAGCTGGGTTTAGATGTACACTTCCTGGTCTTCTTTGCCACACTGAACACCAACATCCCACTGGCTTTGTTACCATACATATAGTGCTTTGTCCTGTAGCATTAGGAAATGACATTGCATCACACAGATCAGATCACCTGCCAATTCCCCAGTCATTCACATTAAGAAATCCTTAATTTATAACAGTGCTCAGCTTTGACTATAACATGTGTAAGAAGTCTTACGAGCATAAGTATTAATCAAAGGGAGCAGTTTCAAGTTTTCCCAGATAGTAGACAGCAAACTGCATGCACACTCCCTAATGTGCAAGTGACCCTAATTTATCACCCCCTAGTTGAACACTGCTTAGAGAAAACCCACAAGCCCAGGCTCCCTTTGAGATTCCCCATCAGAATCCACACAGAAGCACAGAGTTGGAGTGTGGCATTAGTAAAATGGCGGAGCAGAAATCTAGGACTTCTCCATGTTGTCACATAATCCAACTAGAGCAAGGTCATCACCCTGAATCCCCTGAATGCCAAAGTGAAGTTGTGGTACCCACTGGGCCACAGAGAAATGCAAAACCATGAGCAGAAAGACAGGCAAGGTAATTCTAAGACTGCCCTACCAAGCTCACAGGACCACATATAGAGAAAGTCCCTGTATTTGATTCTACAGTGGAAAAAATAGGTGGGAGCTGGGCATTTTGCTCCCCCACATTCTGAGACTTTGTATGAGACTTGCTTGGGTCTGGTATCTTCACATGGGACAGTGTGAGCAGAGCCGAGCTAGACTACTCAGGGCCATTAAAAGGAAAAAAAAGGGGGGGAGGGATGAGCCTCACAGCCATCAAAGTCTGAATGCAGAAGTCCACCCTCGTGGAAATGGCAATGCCATCAAGCTTTGCAATGGTTGCAGCGCATGAAGGCCATACAGAATTTCTAGACAGACTCACTATACAAAGATGGCCATGGGCAAAGCCATGCTGTGAAGGCTAAGGTATGTATGTACTCAATATACAGACACTGATACAGAACCACGAGAGTCAAGAACCTCACATTGGGCCCTCACAGCAAAAGTAAAGGATGGTCATTACCAGAGGCCTGGGCACCTGGGGAGGAGTTTAGAAAGCTGTCCAGAACCAGTAAGTATGGAAACAGAGAGGAAAGAATAAGTAGTCCAGGAGGAAAGCACAGAGTGAAAGGTGGGGTGACTACGTGACTGAACCATCAAGGAAGAACCTCTAGGCTGTGCACTTTGATATCCCAACATCTTTAAAATAAAAAAGTACAGAATTTTGTCTCTTAAAAACAAGACACTTGACCAACTGGGTGACATTTACCGATATGTCATCGGCCACTGCATCTGGTAGAAGAACCAGTATTCCTGCCTCAAGTCAAAACTAATGTTGAACTGCCTTTCAGGCTTCCAAGAGCAGGTTTCTTTGTAGCAGGATGCAGGGCAGGACACACTCAGTCTGGAGACCTGATGGGTAGGAAGGTCCTTGCTGGACCAGGACATGCCCACAGGATTGAAAAGGCTGCTTGGACATTGGCAAAAATGGCTACATTAAGAATTGTGCATTTTTGACCCATAGTTAGGATGGTCTTAAATCTCAGTTCAAGGCATGGTTACCAGGGATGTGGGTTCTGAGCTCTGGCAGGCAAGATCAGGGGGTACCTCACTGGTTCTAACATTCAGGAAAGCATTCTTAGGCAATCAGAGTAAGGGGAAATGCCTCCAAGCCTCAGACACCATGCTTCTATACATAGCAAAACTCTGCTCTCACCTCAGGACGAGGTTCCACAAAGTAGCTCCAAAATTCCCATAACCCCACTCTGAGCTCCCTGCTTTGACTTCAGATCTGTGAGATACAGCTATGAACACTATACAGAAAGTTGTGACAAGAACCAGAAAGACCACAGCCCCCTGACTGCCAGTGAGGGCTTCTTCTCGCCCATGTTAAGTTACTAAGCAAAGTCATCACCAACAGCATGTGGCACAGTGGGGACCTCAGAGACAAGTGAGCACTGACACTTAGACAGAAAAAGAAGCTTCATAGGGAACTTCCTGAAATTTCATTTGCATCATGATTTTGAGGCTATATCATGGCACCTGGACTGCCTCTCATTATGAACCGAAGAAACGCTTTAACAATGTAAAAAAAATCTTTAATTTTAAAATGTTAGTTTAACTAAATCTATCTTATTAAATATCAGTAGAGCTAGAGGCATGGCGGCTCATATCTGTCATCTAAACACCTGGGGAGTGGGAGGCTCAGCAGTTCAAGGCCAATATTAGCTCCAGCTCATCTAAGGCCACCTTAAACTACACGAGAACCTGTCTACTAAAAACTAAAACAGCAACAAATATATTATCCTAGCAGCGCTTAAGAAACAATACTTTCCCTAAATACTTCGCACGCCTTTTTAAAATCTTATCCTAGCAACTTAGATCTTAACTCTGACATGGAAACAGTTTCTGATGCCACTTCATGGGACACCTGACACCTAGTTAAATCAGGAAGCCTGCTAGGGTGTTTTTGGAGGAAGTACAACCTCCAGGCTGAGCCAGCTCCAAAACAGGAGCAGAACACAGCCTTGCCTATGATGGCCAAGCTTCAGCTGCTTTATGCAAAACACAACGTGCTTAAGAGAAAGGTGACTCTGAAACTGTAAAAGAATAATACAAAATTATGATTTAGATGACTAGGGATACAGTTTGGCATAGAGGGCTTGTCTGTCTAACATGTTTCCATTCCTGGATTTGATCCTCAGCACTACAAAAAAGTCAAATAAGTTATAACTTAAAATCAAAGTGGGCTCAAGAGAAAAGTATACAGAAAAAGAAGTTCAAGATGGAAACTGTTTGCTAGTCTTCAGGATCTCAGGCTCCCTAGCGGCAGGTTCCCCAGGCTGAGAGGTTCTGCAGGTTCCCCAGGCTGTGAGGTTCTGCAGGTTCCCCAGGCTATGAAATTCTGCAGGTTCCCCAGGCTGAGAGATTCTGCAGGTTCCCCAGGTTGAGAGGAGAGGTTCTGCAGGTTCCCTAGGCTGTGAGGCTCTACAGGTTCCCCAGGCTGAGAGGTTCTTCAGGCAGTGAGAAGGAAGTGAACTTGAACCTTCAGTAAGTTGGGCAAGGTTCCACATGTCGTAGCTGTATTGGTGAGAAACCAGGCATGCTGCCAGGGACAGAGGGGTTGCATGGTTTGCACTGAGCTCCCAGACATGGCGGTTGGGAGAGATGAGCATGCTGAAAACCTGAAAGCAGACAACTGCAGCATTTCAGGGACTAAGCTGGGAACTAGCTGAGTAGTATTGCTGTGAATTCTGACTGCAACACCAATGCTATACACACGATGAGCTTGAAACATCAGTGACAAACTGCTACTCACACTTTAGATAGGCTAGGGAGCAACTCAGTGGCAGAGCACATGCTTAGCACAGAGAAGGCCCTGATCTCATCTCTAACACCAAAGGAAAACAAAACAACAAAAGACCCTTGAAAAAAAATTCCGTCTTTTCTTCCTCATGTCTTAGATCCAGGGGATAAGGGGACAAGTGCTGGTCTTGAGAAATATGAAGGAATGATTATCTAACTGTGCTTCATTAATTGCACTTGTACCTACGGCAGCATGGAGAGAAAGAGCGGAGTGCAAGCCTGTGGTGTTGTGAGGACTGAGGACGGGCAGCTGCCCTGCACACCATCCAGGGCTTCTCTCATCACGACAGAGGTCTCTGCGTCCCTAAGTCTGCTGAGATGCCGCTAGGACCAGGCTGGGATGAAATACTGAAGGGAGATGTCGTCCAGAAGCAAATCGAAATGAACCATCCTGTTACTCACAATATCTAGGAGAAAAAGACCCAGGCGTTAAAGACAGATTTTCATCCTCCCTGTCACATGTCTGCCACGGACATTTCCTATGCTTGGTGTCTGCTCCCTTTGAGGGCTCGTGAGGGGCCACAGCACATGCTACTGCCACCCACTGGGGACAGTGTGAGAGATGGAAGAAAGAAGCTACCTAGGCTTTAGGGGGAAAACCAGGTTGATTTCATCAAATTAGCCTTCCTGGTAAAAGCAGGTACCCAAAGTGAGGTGAGCAGAGTACATGGTCTAAGTGCTTGAGGTCCTGTGTACTGTGACAGGCTGCGCTGCACACCACCAGACTCCTCCCTGTGTCCTCACGCCACAGCCTCTCACAGTCTCTCTGTGCTTTCTCATCCCGTGCTGGCTACTTCTATGTGAACTTGACACAAGCTGGTCACCAGCTGAGAAAATGCCTCCGTAAGACTGGGCTGTAGGGAAGCTTATAAGGAGCATTTTCCTAATTAGTGATTGATGGACAGCCCGGTCCATTGTGGGTGGGGCCATCCCTGGACTGGTGGCAAAGGGTTCTATAAGAAGGCGTGCTGAGCAAGCCATGAGAAACAAGCCAGGAAGCAGCATCCCTCCATGGCCTCTGCATCAGCTTCTGTCTCCAGGTTCCTGCAGTGCTTGAGTTCCTGTACTGACTTCCTTTGATGATGAACAGTGATGTAGAAATGTAAGCCAAATAAATCTTTTCCTCTCTAAGCTGCTTTTTGGTCACGGTGTTTCATCACAGCAATAGTAACCCTAACTAGGACACGTCCCTTTTCTCTTTCAGAAAGGCTGGTCATTGACAGAACTACCCAGAACTTTCTGTTCCATTACTATAGGATCGAGTCCCAGGTCATCTCCCTCACCTTCAGGGATGAGAGGTCATCCCAGGCACTTTCCACAAAGAGAGGAATGTCACATCTAGGACATTTGCTATGCCCTTTTCAAAACAAAACAAAACACACAAGGAGACAAAGAACCTTGAGAAGCTCTTGATGAACTTCCTAGCTCAGTAGGGGAGAGCAGGGGAAGAGGAACAGGGTAGTGTGTAACTAGAGCCAGGATGGGGTCCAAGCCATTAATAACCAACAACGGAGACTTTGGTAGTGAGCACAGGTCAGGTAGGCAATGAAAGGAAAGGCAATGGGCTCAAGCTGAAACTCAGATCTAGGCAAAAGCATATACAGGGCTCTGATTATGCGAAATCTGAAGAACTCCGCTGCTGTGGGAAAGCTTGCGCTGACCGTGCAGACAGTATCACTGCCAGTCCAGCATGGCTGCCGGCTTTCTGGTACCACACTGCTCACCATCACTCTTCAGCATCTTTACAACCTGACTGCCCAGGGAGCTTTAGTTCCCGGAACTGGGCATATTTGCATTTAGAAGACTGTATGCATATCAGACTAGAGGTGGGTAAGGAAAAAGCAAACTTACTGCACACAGCCTTCGTGGGAGTCACTTGCTGTCCTGCAAGGAACTGGAGGAGTTTCCTTATGTCGATGTGCACCTCGACCATGTCTTCTGGGTGTCTGTTTTGAGAGACGCTCTCAGAGGCTGAAACGACATTTTCCTTTTTAATCCAATATCTCTGGACATAACAAGGAACTCATGATCTGATCAACCATACAGCTCTTTTTAGCAACCCAGTAGACTACAACTTGTAAAAGTGATGAAGGCATCTTATCCGCTTGACAATACATGTATATCAGAAATTGGCTCTCCCACATTCCAGACACTTCTTCTCTGGCCCCCTGGCTGCTTCCCTATTTGAGGAGAGGAGTCTAATTTAGGCTCACTGCTTACCAAGCTGCACAACCACCCCTTCCGTCAAGGCGCACTGAACTGATTTCACATTCCTTCCTGACCTTTATGAGGTGTAAAGTGACCAAGTTCATCTGCATCACATTCGTATTTGCCAATCTAACTTCACAGGTACTGAATTGACTAGAGGAGAAAATGAGAAAGACAGCTGTTGATTCCAGTCCAAATGAGAATCTTAACCTCCAGAGCACAGTGGCAAATGAAGAGCTGTTGTGGAATGTCTGCTTAACTATGCAAAGATGTGGTGCTTTTTTTCCCCTGCCTGCTTAAGGTACCTGATTGGTCTAATACAAAGATGAATGGCCAATAGCAAGGGAGGAGGTATAAGCAGACTTCCAGGTAGGGAGAATGATGGAGGTGGGTCTTGTATCTATCTGTTGCTTAGGAGGAATTAGGAAAAGAGATGCCAGAGGCCAGCCTGAAAGACATGGAGGAAGCAGGAAAGTAGGAGATACAGAATGAAAGAAAGGTAAAAAAGGCCCAAAGATGAATAGAAACAGGTTGAATTAAGTTAAAAGAGTTAGTGGGACAAGCCTAAGGTGAGGCTGAACATTCACAGTTAATAATAAGGCTGAGCATTCACAATTAATAATAAATCTCTGTGTCTTTATTTGGGAGCTGGTTGTTAACCCAAAGAAAATGCCAGCTACAAAGAGCTATTGAGTTCTTGGAAGTCACTGTTTGTGACCTGAATCCCAGGGGAGGGAAGCATCATTCTTAATGCCTGGTGGCCTGACCCCTTGCCTAGTGCCATTATGTCATAAGGACAGGAAATTTTATCTCAGACCCTTCTCAAGTGTGAAACAAAGAAAACCAGATTTCAATGTTTTCATTAAAAGAACTCAATATATATTCAAACAATTCATTAGAATCAAAATATAACCCACAAGAAAACTCACGTAATACAGGGTTTCCAAGATCCTTAAAATGAGTTGTCACACATACCAACTCAGTTTCTATCTTTAGGTTCAGATCTCCGTTTAGGTTTGCTTCAATAACCTGCAAATTGATTAAAATCCAATGTTGAAAAGAGGAAAAAGAACAGCACATGGGTACCAGCTTCCACAAAAGCCAGGTAACAAGGCAGTGTCACAAACCTAACACCTCACAGGACTTTGAAGCCCCTTCCCCAACAACCACAGAGAGGTTTATGAAAGCCCAGAACTCAAATATCCCCTAAAATCAATAAGGTATCCCCCTAGTGGAGAAGACAGCAGGGGGAAGAGGGAGGGGCCTTGCTGGGACACTCTGTCAAGGATCAAGGTTCTGTTGTTGTTTTTTTTTTTTTTTTTTTTTTTCGAGACAGGGTTTCTCTGTAGTTTTTGGTGCCTGTCCTGGAACTAGCTCTTGTAGACCAGGCTGGCCTCGAACTCACAGAGATCCGCCTGCCTCAGCCTCCCGAGTGCTGGGATTAAAGGCGTGCGCCACCACCGCCAGGCTAAGGATCAAGGTTCTGGAGGGACCAGCAAAGTGATGAGGGTGGAGTGGAGGTAAGAGCTTCCTTATAGCAGGCATGGAGTGAAAGGATCCTAACTTGTCAGGACAGATGCTCTGCCAGGTAAGAGGAAGAACATTATATGGGAGGAAAGATCAGAAAGGATGGATCTTAACTGCCTTAACTATGTACCCTTCAGAAATGACCATTTCCTTCTTTCTCACTGAATGCAAGAAGCATGGTAGGCTGTGGCTGTGGCTCTTGCAACAAGAGCTCTCCTCCCCCACATCATCACACTTCTGTGCAGGAGAATCCCTGAGGTCTGGTTAAGATGGGCCCAGGCTCTAGACTTCCAACCAGTTTCCAGGGCATGCTAACGTTGCCTGTTTTCTGACCGTGTCCAGTAGCAATGCCTAACAATGCGTACTCTGCTGGAGGTGAGCTCAGATGTGATGCTGGAAGAAGCAGCTCTGTAGGAGCAGCTTACTGAAGAGCTGAGAAGGATTTAGGGGTGAGAAGCACTGTGATTCAGGGAGAGGGGAGGCTTTGGAGTCAGACCTTTAGGTCAAGTGAAACCTGCGGCTGGAGGCACAGTATCTATAATGGGGGCAGCAGTGCAGCTGTCAAGCATTTTATGGCTCTGGTGCACTCAGGTAGTTTACTGCTGGTCAGGAGTCAACTAATGGCACTAAATGATCATTAAGGGGGTTGCAGGGAAAGTAAACTCTTATCCTGATGCTTAGGAAGCTGAGTGTCGATGTGCACGAGAGGACAGAAAACTGCATCTTAAATCAGCTCTGAGTGGCAGGTTCAGGGAGTTGGCTGCTGATAATTCCTTCACATGCTGACTAAGTGCATCATGTGTTCGGCACTCTGGATCATGTGTGCTTTGAAATCTAATGTTCCATTACTCAGACTTTAAGAATTTGAAGATGGGCTGGAGAGATGGCTCAGAAGTTAAGAGCACCCACTGGCTGCTCTTCTAAAGGTCCTGAGATCAATTCCAGCAACCACATGGTACCTCAGAAGTATCTATAGTGCGATCTAGTGCCCTCTTCTGGCCTGCAGGCATGCATATAGGCAGAATACTATACAAATAATAAATAGATAAATAAATCTTTTAAAAAAAGAATTTGAAGCATGGAAATACAGTACACATGCCTGCAGTGAATTCAAAGCCAAGGCAAGCTGCCTTCTTAATAGATATTTGTTTCTAACACACTGTTTTTCAGAAGCAATCAAATCTACAGGTATTAGCACACAGTTGTTGGAAGTAAATGGTAACAGGCCACATATGAGCTTTGTGGAGCCCCAGTGAGTACCCCAGAACATTCACAAATATTGCTGTCTACATTTTGTTTTGGTCACTTATCATTCCGGATTATAGGACCGTGGGTTAAGAAATGAAAAGAAGAGCTCTGCTTACTGAAAGTCTTAACATGAAAGCTTTTTACTCCAAGGAAACGACTAGATTAGAAGGCTGTGAGCTTGGAAACATAGTGTATAATGTCAGAAGTTCAAAAACAAGAGCTCATCTGAGTTCAGAGAATCTACCTTGCTTTGTTTCTAGCACAAGAAGATTTGGAGTTCAGAAATTTTATGCAATAAGCATAGGAGACAGATATCATGTGCTGACCAGTTTCCAGGGAATGCTAATGCTGCATGTCCTAAACTACAGCATGACAACAGAGCTGTGACAGCAGGGTGACGTCCTTTCCTCCCCAGACCTGGGATCCTTTGCCTGCAATGCTCAGAGGATGGTTCTAGTGACATGGACGATGCCTCCCCTTTCCAGATTAGGCAGCATGTTTGTGCTACTGGCTGGCAGAATGCTGACCGCAGACTGCACGTGGGACTTTCTGCAGACTAGTTAGGCAGATACCAACAACCAAACCAGAAATGTAGAGTGTCATGCATAGGTTGATTGGCAAATCTCCTTCCAGATAAAAGAGCCAATAGTATGGGCATGGTGAAAGAATAAAAACAGAGGAGATTCCTCTGGCCTATGGCAATAGTTCCAGGGCAGGTGTAGAAGTGGCGGGCAGGCCTGCTTTTTGTCCCGCCCGGCTCCCACATGGTTAGCTTTACAGTCAAAATAACAACACACAAACTGCATTCATATAAACACTGCCTGGCCCATTGTATCTAGCCTCTTCTTGGCTAACTCTCATATCTTGCTTAACCCATATTTAGTAATCTGTGTAGCACCACGAGGTGGTGTCTTATCGACAAAGATTCAGCATGTCTGACCTGGCGGCTTGCTCCATCGCATCTGACCAGAGAGGAGAGGCATGGCGTCTGGCTCACTTCCCTTCTTCCCAGCATTCTGTTCTGTTTACTCCACCTACCTAATTTTCTGACCTATCAGACCAAGCAGTTTTCTTTATTGATCAACCAATGAAACAACAGATTGACAAATGACCTTCCCACATCAGGCAGGGAGAACAGGAGTTGAAGAGAGGACCCCATGGGGAAAAAGTGAGTGTCGGAGCCCCACATTGTCTCCCCAAGCTGTTCTGTGAACACTGAGGCCAGGCCAGACACCAGCACAGCTGCAGCTCTCTGTTCTGGTTAGGCAACAGCAGCCCCAGCCCCTTCTGAATCTGCAGTGTCTTTGTATGGGACTCACTCATGATCTTTACTGATGCTCTGTCGGTGCAGTTAGGAAGTTTCACTATAAATGTGGAAATGGACCAAGATAATTTCCCAACTGTCTCTATTGTACAAACTACTAAGACATGCAGCTTCCCCTGGAAGCATCTACTTAGTTCTTTAGCTCTCTGGCTCCCAGTACCCAGAAAGATCTCGTATGAATCTGGCTGTTCTAGCTCGGTAACATCCCAGTTAGCATTTGTCGAGCACTACAGAAGAGAAACAACTGCCACTGCTCTCACTAACCCCTTTGCTGACTCATTTCCACAGGACAGAAAGAACAAGCACATGATCCCTCAATTAAATGCCTGACTCTTCCCTCTGGGCCTCCTGAGTCTCCTAGAAGTCCCAGGGTACCTTAGAGGAAGCCAGGCTGACAACTGGATCAACACCGTGGCAGAGGCGGTGAACAGCACTGCCAGCACAGTGTGCGCTATTTCAAGGGAGCCGGATTTTTGATTCAGAGGGCAGCACTGCTCTGAAGTGAGGACTTGTGAGAGAAACAACAACACTACCAAAACCCCACCACTTTCTACATTTCAAATCCTCTTGTGATGTAAAGACTCCCAGGAGCTAAATGTTACTCCCATCCATGCAACATATCAATTACTGGGTGACGGCCCAGCCCTGGACTCTGACACAGAAGGTTAAGAAAGGATTTCCCTTCCTTGAAGCTGGCAGTTTGGAGATTTCAAGATACCGATTTAAGCGGGGAGGGGGGGAGGGGGGGGGTCGGTCGGCGCAGGGAGTTTCCTACAGGAGCTTGGGCTGAACACTGACAATGGCTGAACATTTCAAGGAGATGAGAGGATGAGAGACACAGCGACTGAGTAGGAAGGGTTATTAAGCAGGGAAATGACAGGGCCAGGCCGGTATGGATCTGCTGGGAGGGCCTGGCTGACAGAGATGTGGCCTTGGAGGTTGGAAAAGTCACAGGTTTGTGTGTTAGGTAGGCAGTGGCTTTGAAACGATTTAGGAACATAATGGAATGTGGTCTTAAGGGGTGAATAAATGTGGAATTCAGGACACACTCTGTGTAAATGACGACAGTCCATCAAGTTTGAGCTATTTTTGGACCTTCAAAAATATATAGAAAAATAAGGGAGCCCACCTATATGTCAGTGTCTAATGTGCCCACACATGCTAACATGTGAAAGGCACTGGGGCTTCAACCATTCACTCAGCTTGGTGGTGGAATACGCTTTCAGTTTGCATGAAGCCTTCTATTTAATCCTCAGCACCAAATGAGGAGACCATCAAAAACTGCAGTGCTCTGTCCAAATTACCAGAACTGTTGGAACATGTTCCCGATATACTATAAACACGAGGGATTAAGGGCAAGTTTGAAAGTTTTCCCCAGTGAATGAGAGCTGAAAGGCATAAGAACAGGTCCCCAAAGGCCAGATGGCAATACCAAGCTCTGCCCTCCCAAGTGGGGCCTCTGTGGGAGAAACCCACTAGCAGAGATACCTTGTGGTGACGAGGGGGTACCTACACCTCCAGGACATGCCACTCACATGGCGGGAGCTCACTCACAGCTCTTTTCTGAAGGCGTTATCAATTGCTTACCAGATGATTGCTGATATTTTTCATTTTCTCCACAACACTCTTCATTGTCTTCAAGGCTGGTAAATAAATACTGACCTAAAAACCAGTATGAGAAATCACACGGATCAAAAATCTTAACAGAGTCCATAACAGCAGGTACTCAGCTAACAATGGTGAAATGTACTTGTGTCAAAAACTCAGAATCACATTTTTAAATTTTCCAAATAAAGTCCCTTTGAAACTTTGAAAGTTTCACTAACTTATTCAAGCAAATAAAAATACCTGGATACCTGGCTCTGGTTACCATGGTGACCATACTCCCAAGAGCATTGTTCTGGTTCAAGAAGGAACACAGTACATCAGCTGAGATACCTATATACAGGTCCAAGGGGAATACACCTCAAGTGCTGAGCAAGAAGCCTTCCTCTGGGAAATGTTTAAGGAACCAGGGGCCTTCTGAGTACTCTGTAAGAGTACAGCCAGCCATTATCATGAGTCATTTGAGCTATGTTACCAACAGCACTGATGTAATGCTGGCTTTTTCCAAGCCTACATAGACACCTTTTAACCAACTACACATTTCATCCGGTATCTGTTTGATTTCTTTTTATATATACAAGAGACAAAAGACCATTTGGCATCCTCTTTCTTTGCAATGATGCAGAGGTTGCTAGAAGGTCACTGTTAACCTAAGTTCCAAGTCAACAAAATGTGTTTTCTGGCTCTTTCGTTAGGCCTATGAAACATGAATTTGTACCTAAAGCCAAGAGCCATGGTAGACTGCCTTCTAAAGAATAACTTAGGCTCTATTTTCTTTTGTTACAAGCCATCACCATCCCCTTTCTATACAGAAAGTATGGCATTTCTACATGGGTATCAGCTCTTTAGCAGGATTTACATACATAGCAAAAGGCACATACTCACATCTGGAGTCTTGTTGATTGACTCACAGACTTTTCAGAAACTATACAAATTCAATAACATACACAGCAAGACGACAACTAGCAATGGAGAATTCAATCCCCACCCTTTATTGTGTGTTGAAGAATAGGACTGCAGACAACACTTACATCAGAGTCTGGGACAGAGGGTTCTTGTAAGTCTTTCCACAATCTTCTAGGAATCACCTTTATGGGGATATCATGGGTCACAATTCTACTACTGCTGGATGAGGACAACTGCTAAGAAAAAAGTTAGATTATTTTATGTTGTCAATGCTAAAAGAAAACCAAAATACAAGAACTGCTGCTAAACCTTTCAATTCCAAAAGGAATGTTCTTAATTCATCCCCTCAAAATCTATTCAAGTGATAATGTTGACTGTTCTGCTTTGGGTCCCGCGGGTCTCTGAGAAGTGTGGTGAAGGAGACAACAAGGCCCCAGTGGAACCAACAGAGCAAGCAGCAAGCAAGTGCACAGAGCTGGATTACATACCCGTCAGAGCCTGAAGAAAGCACAGTGGTGATGCGGATGAGGGAGGAAGGGCTGCTAGAGGAGAGAGGAAAACCCTCTGGGGTATGGCTTCAGAGACATCAGAACTAGAGAGGAGACAGCCTCTAGGAAGCTAAACTTAGGACACAGGGTTTCAGGCATCAGCATTTGCAAACTTAGGAGACAGAGAGAGGCAAATATGTCATACCAAGGCAACCCAGACACCATTGTGTGCCACGCCCTGAGCATGCTGCCACTTCCACACCTCTGAAAGGATCGACCATGTTTACTTTTAGAAGCATTTCTAAAACTCAGAAACCACAGAACTGCTGGGAAGAGTGGCACACACAACACTCAGGAGGCAGAGGCAGGTGGATCTCTGTAAGTTCGAAGCCAGTGTGGTCTACATAGTGAATTCTAAGACTGCCAGACCCTGTCTCAAAACAGCAAAGAAGAAACCAAAGTATCTTACATTCTTACTTAGAAAAGTATTATATAGTATGATCTTGCTTTTCCTTAAGAAACTAAATAAACTCAAACCTATGGTTACATGGCACGCTCTAATTATCTCTAAGAAGACATAAAAGGTTTCAAAGCCATGAATAGACATCTACAGCCAGCTTGGAAACAAATGTAATAATACTCACCCACAGATGCCCAGAACATATAAGAAAAGGAAGTTGTAAAGATAATGGAGGCCCTGGGTGGGCTGGGCAGAGCACTAAAGAAAGGGAAAGTTTTGGAGAGAAACTTCAAGTGGAATGTCCAATTGATGTCCCCAGCCTGGGAGTGGGGAAAAACCCGACATATCCAGAGAACCACTCAGAGGGTATTAATTGATGACTTAGCTATTTGTGAAAGGCTAGGGACACATTAGAAATCACAAACTCCATCTTGTCTGTGTGTTTCTATGTGTTCTGAGGAGAGGCTGCTTGCTACTCATCTAGTAGTAGCATCGAAAACAAATGTGTTACTTAAGTCTGAGGACTATGTATTTAAGAATAGTACAGATGATGAAATTTTAAGATGGAAGTGGATAAAAACATCTAGACAAGGTGACAATATCCTAAAAGAAAGAGATTCTAACTAGCAATTTGACTGTTTGGAAAAAAGCAGTATCCTGTTGAACATTGTGCAATCAAACTTTGTTTTAAAATGACTAGGATAAGGTGCATTTCTCACATGTAATTCACATCAGGAACCAGATCTTATATTTTGAGACAGGGTCTCTATGCAGTCCTGGAACTCAGAGATCTTCCTGTCTCTGCTTCCCCAGTGCTGGGATTAAAGACATGGGCCACCATGCTGGACTAGATTTTATATTTAAATGAAACTAATTCACTTTCAAGAATATTGTTTGAAATCTCAGGCTTATAGCTACTTATACACCCAAGACCAAAACAAGACACTTATAAAAAAATTCAGAAATCCTTTCCCTTCTACTTACCAGCTCTACAGACACCGTAAGACAGGGAAAGTGTTTGTTAGTCAGCTTGATTTTCAAAGCTCTGGCGTTCTGGGCAGTCTTCAAGGCTCGAGATAAGTTTTCTGACGTTAATTCTAAATAAATCTCATTGTTTTCTGCAGAGACTCCTTCCATCTGAAATTCACTAAAAATGTTCTCCTGCGGGACAGAAGCAGGCATGTAAGGCCTTTTTTCAGCACCCATGGCTGGAGCCCGGAGACTCTGGGTGTTCCTGCTCACCTGTTCCAGCTCACACCACATGCTCACCCCACCACTGGCCAGCTTGTCAGAAAGGATGAAGTTCAGCTTCTCAGGGCTGATGCGGAGGGTACAGGTTTTGGCAAGTTTGGCTATCATGTTACTGACTCCTGTAGCGGGGAGGGAAAGAAAGTAGTTACTACGCATGACATCGGGTATCCCTACAGGTCAGCTTGCAGAACTTGAAGTTCACGGATCACGCTCGACTTCAACGCCGCTGACATTTTGCGAAGCACACAGCCCACAGCACCAGTGTTCAATAATGAAACGGTCTCAGAGAACAACTGACAACCGGGAATCCGGCGTGCATTCCACGTAACCGTGGGCAGCTGCGTACGGCCCGCGGGCAGGGTTAGGCACATTCGCGGGCGTAGGAAGAGCGAGGGAGGACTGCAAAGGGCAAGGTCCCCGGTAGCTATCCTTCCCCCTCAGGGCCGCCCTCCCAGCCTCCGGGTCCCAGCTGTGCCCTCCACCCCGCCCGTCCTCTCACAGGGCTGCAGCCGCACTCTCCGCTCGCTCCCCGCAGCCCTGCCAGCTCACGTGTGAAGTGATTCAGACAAGCCAGGTCCACGATCTTGGCGCGAAACTTCATGGCGGTTTCTTGACCGGCAGCGGCTTCGGCCCGAGGCGCTCGAAAGTCCCTCCCGGCGTGTTCCGACTGGGAAACGCGGGCTCGCGCACTGAGGTTCCGGTGCGGCCGGAGAGGTTCCGCCTGCCGCTCACCCGGGTCAAAGGCGGCGAAGTGCCGCCCAACTGTTGCCGTGGCAACAGAGACTACACACCCCGGGTGCGGGGAAGTCACGTCCTGGAACACACGAGGATACCTGGCAGAGCGGCGTTTTTAAAGTTTTGGAAATTCATAGAAACGTTTTTAAAACTTTGAGCGCATTACTTGATAGGATATCTGAAGGCCGTGGATGTGAACTGATAATTCTGCACCTTTGTCTCAATAGAAACTCACCAGAGCCTATAAAATTCTTATTAATTAGCCCTAGCTAATGAGGGTGTTTAAGCCAGAAGTTGGAGACTTGCCTGGGCATCTTAGAGACATTATGTCAGCAAGCTTATTTAAAATGAAAGAAGGAAGGGGGCGGGGAGGAAAGGAGGAGGAGAGAAGGAAAAAGGAAAGAGAATAAGACAAACACAACTCTCTCCTCCCTCCCCTCTCCTCCTTTTCCCTCCCTTCTCTCTCCTCCTCTCCTCCTCTGTCTCTTTCTCCCCTCCTCGTGTGTGTGTGTGTGTGTGTGTGTGTGTAGAACACTTGTCGAACACAATTGTGACCTTTGCATTCATCCCAGTACCATACACAAATAAAAGCCCTCTTAGTATAGTGTCCTTAGAATTGTTTTAAAAGAATTTTTAACCTAGAATAGAACACTGTTTTTTCGAGGATTATAGTTGTAGACATTTTCAGATAATATTGGGGATTAAAACCCAGGCCTCCCCACTTTCTAGGTAAGCACTCTTTCAATTCACCACATAACCAATCCCCTCCACCCCTACAATAGTCTTAAAGTGCTTTGAAAAATAATATAAATCCAGATCTTTGCGGTCCTCGAGATGGCTCAGCAGATAAAAGTATTTTCCATGAAGGCCTGAGTTGGGGCCCTGGTGTAACTCCAAAAGTTGTCCTCTGACTCCCACATCTGCACATTCACACACAGTAAAGTTTAATTTAAACTTTAGATATCTTTAACAGATTTGATGTTAAGATATTAATAAAACAGCTGATAGTGCAGACTACTGGTTCACTACATATATATATCATGAAGCTAAATTCTAGTCTACACTGTGACATACAAGTGGTTGGCAAGGCAAATGTCAGATAACACTTTTGAATGTCAACAAAATTTGCCTTTTTATTTAGAGCTTAATTTTGAAATACAGATGTCACATGAATTAAGGTCATCGTTACATATATTTTGTGTTTAAAGGTTATATTGTCTGTGTGTACATGCATGTACCCAGGGTCATCCATGCATGGAGTTCATGTGAATGTCAGAGGACAATCTCTAGTCTTGGCGTTCACCTTCCACCTTGTTTGAGACAGGGTGTGTCTTTGCTGTCAGCTGGTGAATAGCCCAGGCCAGTTGGAGCATGAGTTCCTGGGGATTTGTCTGTCTCTGCCTCTTGTCTCACCAGAGGAATGCTGATTACAAATGCTTGCTAACCCCATCTGGCTTCTCTTGTATGTTTAAAGCAAAGATTTGAACTTGGTGTCCTGTGATTTTAAGGCAAGAGCTTTACCACTGATCCATCCCACCGGTTCCTAAAGACTGCGTTTAAATAAACTTTGTAGGCAGTGTGCCATTGTACCTGACCTCTATTTTGAAATTGATTGATATTATGCAATAAAATGGCAAAACAATTTTTAAATTCCTAAGAAGAGGTGTACATAATAATGATGATTATATGTTCCTTATTGATGAATCTCAAATAATGTAAGAATTTTGCTCAAAAATATATAAGTAAGCCTACAGTCTTTTCTTAGAAGAAAATATTAATCTTGTATATTCTTGTAATTAAACTAAATAGGTTTAGCAAGCAAAGTCAATGATTTCAGAATTGATAGATATACCGATATTTCCATATTTTCTTTCCAAATGATTTCCTCAAGAAATCACTCTAGAGAATTCCAGAAGTCCTATGTGCCAGAGCATTTTCTAATGCAATGCCTGCTTGTTATTTTCCATCTAGGTGGTAAATGGATTTTTTTATTTTATTAAGTCCAAACCTTCAGGGTGCCCCATTCAGTCACATGAGGAGCTGCAGGGCAATGTTGATGTTATGTTTACTTATAGGAGTAAAACATCCTGCCTGATCATGTCTTAGGAAAGGAAGTACATTACAGGTCAAATGTCACTCAGTCTATGCAGCTGGAGGTCAGGGAGGTGCATCTTTCGAGCTGCTGTCTAGGTGAGTAGCATGTCTTTACTGTTACCCAAAGTCGAGGTGGCTGTGTCAGTCACATGCCTGCTCATCTTCACTAGTCTCAGGGGAAGAAAAGACTCATTTATTTACAGGCTTGTTAGTGGTTAGTGTTGGAAAAATTGCCCCAGAGGGAAAGAAAGGGCACTGCTCAGAGGTTCTACAGCAAATTTGGAAGTAAGTATTTGTCTTACTGTTTACATGAGAAAATGGTGAGGTGGAAAGTCATCCTGTAGAGACTGGCATGAGCGAATGTCTTTTTGGGAACAGTCTTCATCTAAGGACCGTGATTCTGCTTAAGAAGTTGATCAAGGGACTCCTCATCTTTTGGATGCCAAATGAAACCTTTAAATAAATTCCATTGGTTTTTAAAAATTGCATTAGTGAAGTGCACTAGAACTATCCTGCAGTTCTAAGTGATGAAGACTTGAGAAGAATGACATCCAATCCAGGAGGAAATAGACCAGTGGGTGTGGACCATGTGAGCCAGCATTTGCTGAAAAGGCACACCTAGGGTGAACATTCTGCATATTGATTAACTGCTTAGCACTTCCATGGTGGGCTGATGTTAGTGTTGCTGCTTTGAGAATTTGTCTTAGAAAGGTTAACCTTTGTAATGTGAGTGGCATATGTGTTTCCATTCTGTTTAAGGTTTTATTTGCAATGCTGTTGTTCATGTGGAATTTTTATGGTTTTGTAGCTTCCTCTATCCAATATCATGTAAGAATTAGCTCCAGTTTTATTAAGTCTTTTACGGTTTCATTACCCACTTGTAAATATTTTACCATGCTATATCGGAGATTTATCACATTGTAAAGTAATCAATAAAAAGCCATTTATTTTCTTAATGGCTAGATAACTGTTCCAAGCCATTTGCTTGGTTTCGCTCAGGTGCTACGCTTTGGATATGGCTTGTTCCCTCCCTCGTAATATTTGTGGGTGAGAACACTGAGTGGTGATTATGATTCTGTGTTCACCAACCGATTAATTGTTCATATGGTTAATGGATTCTGGGTTATCACTAGGGTGGGCCGACATAGCGCCAGTTTGGCTAGGTCACATAAGCTTTTCCCATGAATTACAGAAAGTCTCAAGACTACCAGTATGCAAGCCACCATGGCGTAAAAAAAGGGATCAAATTCTCCTTGTCAGAGGTGGTAGCCTCTGTTACTGACTGAGCCATCCTGATGGTCAAGAGCATGTTTCTTATTTGAGATAAGACCTCTCTAAATGTCTTAGGCTGGCCTCAAACTCAGGCTCCATTTGCCTCCGTTTCCCCAACACTAGGATTCCAGATGTTCTGCCTCTGTGCACAGAAACAACTTTTTTTTTTTTTTTTTGGTTTTTCGAGACAGGGTTTCTCTGTGGCTTTGGAGCCTATCCTGGAACTAGCTCTGTAGACCAGGCTGGTCTCGAACTCCCAGAGATCTGCCTGCCTCTGCCTCCTGAGTGCTGGGATTAAAGACGTGCGCCACCATCGCCCGGCGAAACAATTCTTTTAAAAACAAAATTGTGATAACATTTTCACATGGATATTTTTGATTTTTTTTTTTTTAGCAATAATTCCTTTTGCTCCACTGGTGGGGATGGAACCTGGAACTTCATGCATGCTAGCCACATGCTCCGCCTTTTCTCTGCAGGGGAGCTCCGACCCACTACTGTCTCATGACTGCTCCAGAATTACTATGAATTTCTGGTTTTTATTGAGATCATTATCATTCCTAATTAGGTTAATGGGAGTTTATGTCTCCACAGTTGAGCCAGGCCTGCCCTTTATTGAAACCTTTTAATCATTCTGCTGTATAGGGCCTTTCCCATATATACATTCTCCTCCCCTTTACCTGATGCTTATGGTCTTTGTTGTGGCTTTTGTAAATTATGCTCTTGATCTGATCATTGTTTTTATTTATGTGTAGCTTTGATTTACATGCAGCAGTTTCACAGCTAACAGATTACTTCAATTTCTACTTGTTTGTAATTTTTAAAAAAAATATGTTTATTTTGTATGGAGGGGTCAGAGGACAGTTTTGGAGAACCGGTTCTTTTCTTTTACCATGGATGGTCTGAGGACTGAACTCAGATACTCTGACTTGGTCACAGAGGGCTTTTCCCAGCTGAGCCATCTGGCCAGCCCATTTGTAATGTTTAAGAGGGCAGTACCGAACTCTGAGGAGTCACCTGCAAACATTCGTGGCCAGAACTTGCTGCTGACTTTTATCTCTAACTTAAGAAGTATCTGCGGCTTCTCTACTTCTGCTGCCCAGAGCCTGTAACTCAGAGTGGGTTACGGCTGTAAGAGTGGGCCTGGCACCCAAGACGGGGGATGAAGACCTGAAAGTGCAGAAGCTGTAGTGAGGACGGCTTCCCAGTGAGATCATCTCCCAAATACAAAATCACCCCCTGATGCTCAAAGTGAACTGCCCAAAAGCTGTTGAATTGCTTTTACTTGTTTTTTTTATTAGTAAAATCCATCGACTTCTTACTGTTTAGTAGGGGTGAGTTTGAGGTTTCCCTCCCACTCCAAATCTTTGGTTCTTAGGGGTACAATCTGATGTAAGGGAATAGCAACATCCTTGGACAGTCTGGCTTCATGGTCACCGCCTTCTGCACCAGCTCCTCTAAGTGTGATCACTGGGGATGCCGTGGACTCGGAATCTGTACAAACAAGTATACTTTGGATGCCCCCAGTTGCTAAGGATTTGAAGTTTCACACATAACAAAGATTCAGGTGCTTTATTCTGAAAACAAAGAGAACATGAATGACTTATAAAGGTTTCTCTGGAAGAATCCCAATGCACAGTGACATAGTGGGGAATGTGGGGACACTTCTTTCCTTTCCTAGCACAAGTGCATTTAGATAGTGCACTAGTGGATAGGAAGATGAGCAGCTGGCAAGGAGGATCCCATGAACACATAAACATGGGGGCATGAAGACCTCAGGAGGTCTCAGCAGTGGCTCACACTATGTTGACTCCCCTCACTCTCTCTCTGTGCCAATAAAAGGAGAGTTGTATGAAAACAAGACCCATAAAACTGACTGTGAAGGCTGAAGCAGAAGACGCATGAGCTGAGGCTAGCCTGAGCTACCATAAGCAAGACCCTGTTTTGTTAATAACAAACAAAAGCTCACCCAAACTCAAAGCTAATATGAATCCAAACCCAAATGAATATGCAAGTCAGACATAGAGCTCTATAGATATGTCCATTCAAAACAGTTAGCCATCCCTTGGGATCTGGAAGGATGCCTTCCAGGACCTCCTCTTGATCCTAGATCCATGGGTTCCCAAGTCTCCTATATAAAATGGCATAGTATTTGCATAGAAGTCAGGGTTAGCTTTCCATGTGGTTAAGACCATCTCAAGACATCTTGAACCCAGGGCAAATGCTATGTTAACCTTTGCTATGTTGTAGTGTCTAAAATACACATTACAAGGAAAATCTTTACTTGCTTAGTGCAGTCCCAAAGGCATTTCCATCTGTGGTGTGATTCTGTGTGTGAGATCATTGTATGTCGAGAGCTGTTTGGGCACTTGGTAGTAGGACGGGGGAGACTTGGATCAATTTCATTGTTGACCAAAAAGTATCATAAACACTTATCCTTACATAGCACGAGATGCTTCCTACACATCTCTTCAGCTAGGCCAATTTTGGGGACTGACTATAGATAATGAAGAGGTATTTTACACACTTTAGTGAACTTCGGGAAGTTTATCAGTTAACAGTGGGTGTTTCCCCTCCTTGGCTTGGGAAGAAACGGTCTACCGGCATTATCTGGCATTAAATATTGACTGCCTTCCTTTTCCCCTCTCTCCACCTCATGTCTCATCTTCAAAGCTAGCCCCTTTCCTCAAGGCAGATGAGACAGTCACTATCGAACTGAACTGCTCATGTGGGAGATTGTTTCCTGTCCATGTGCTGGGTGCACTATTAAAAAGAAGAGACTGAGAAGCTCAACACATAGGGGACTAGTAACAAGTGAGAGCGGGCTAGAAACTGCTTTTTGCAAGTGTCTGCCTCTTATCACTAATTTTGCACCAATGCCATACAGTTAAAGGGTGTGCACTAAAATACACGTAAGAAGCAGAGTGGAGTTATGACGACCTTTCTAAGCGCTTGCTTTAGTCACACTTATTTCCGGGCAGCAGTTCCAGCAAATCCCTCTTAGTGATGAGGTCAAACATAACTTAGCCTTTCCCGGTGGGTTATTACCTGGAGCTCGAATGTTTGAACGGTTGTTTCCGCTTTGTTATACATAAACTGACCTAGGAGCATTTCTTCTCCTTCGCATCTTTTCATCATGCCCTGCAGGGAAAGCAACAGGAATGGAGGCTGTAACAAGTGGGTGGGTGCTCGATGAAAGCAATGGGTGCAGGTCTTCAAGTTGCAATAGTCTACCTGAAGTTGCCTGTGCTGGAGCTGGGGAGATGGCTCAGTGGATAAGATTGCTTGTTGTGCAAGCCTGAAGACTTGCATTCAAGTTCCCAGCTTCCGTTTAAAAATGTGGACAAGGCTGCCTGTGCCTGTAACCCCAACATTGGGGGTCAGAGACAGATAGAACCCCCTGGCCAGCAAGCCTTGCCAAGAAGGTAAGTTTTCAGTTCAGTGATAGACTGTTTCAAAGTACTAGGGCCAAGAGCGATTGGGGGAGTGTTTGGTTCATCTATTCTGTAATACACAAGGAAAATGGGAAGCACTTGTTTTTGCTCAGTGATTCCTGCCTGGAGGAATCAGCCAGAATGCCTACAAGTAAGGGACAGTCAGGAGTAAACACAGTCTGACAGGGCCTGCCAAAACTCATCCTTAACTCAACACTGCGATGTTTGTGAGCATCAGAGGCTGGAATCAGGAAGCCTCAGCAGCATGGGATTAGAAGCACTGGTGGGTCCAGGAAGTAGGCTACATTTCCTCCAGCCAGTAATGTCAAAGGCTAGAGGTCAGGCCTAGCTAAGCCTTCGAGGAAAAATTAGGAGTAGGCACTCAGACAGAAACCCTGGGGAAGGTCAAACAGCAGCAGACGGAAACACAGACTCCTGTGGCTGGAGGTGAAACTAGCACCACAGGGACCTAGGCTGCAAGCCCAGAAAGGCTCGGGATCTGGGCCATGGTATACTAGAGGACTGGGCGGGGAGGGACTCGGATCTGAGGCTTGGCTGACTGTTATTTCAACAATTCCTGAGAGCCCTCAGTCCATGGCAGTCCCTTCCCACCAGCCCCTGCCAAAGCTGTCCTCCTGAGCCAGCTGGTTGTGCAACTGAGGCCTGTCTTGTTCTCTTCCTCCTCTGCAGGTCCCAGCAGAGCGGCTAGGCTGATAGTTGTCACATGCAGGAATCCTTCCAGAGTCAACTGCATTGACTGTGCTGCTGGGCTTCCACGGAGCACCTAGATACTCAAGAAAAGCTGCTTATAAGACCAACAGAGACCCTGTAAACAAGCAGAAGATGAAACGAAACTCTGCTATCCTCTGGTATCTTCGGGTGCAAAGACGGCGAAGCTGCAAGCACCAAAGACTCTAAACAAGCAATATTTGTAGAAACAGAAGTCTTAGCGAGTATAGTTTTGGTGGAAGAAATGAAAAGCGTTGCACAGGCGTCAGAATAAAATAGGTGCAGTCTTTCAGAGACGGAATATGAATCAGAAAAGGAAGCTGAGAAACAGACTTGGGGATGCAGGAATGAGATCCCACGGTATCAGTCATGCGCCAGGCTCATCTAGCATCATCAGATTGGAGCCAGAGGGTAGAAGAGCTCTGATGGGATGGCTGGGAGGAAGGGGAGGGCAAGGGAGGCAGTTTATCCGACTTGAATTAACAATGGGAGGAGATGTGCCTCTCATGTAAAGCTTGGCAATGTATTATAGACAGACACGCACCAAAGTGAGCAAATTAGACAAACAGGCGGCAAATACCTTTGGAAATGTTTAAAACGTGTTCAGTAAAGAAAGTAACTTTTAAGTGCTGTCTGGCCAGCAGGGAGCAGTGCCCAGTACTCATCAGAAAAACGTTGTCGACCCCTGACTGAGTCAAAGAAAAAAAGACACGCATCCCCCTCCTGCCCCACCAAGAGCCTCAAACATGAAACACAGACTTAGGAGTTCCAATCCAGTATGTATTTCTGTAGAAACAAAGTCCAACATCTGTGGTAGACTCTTGCACAGTCTACCATATTCATAAATATTCACGGTCTCATTATTTATAAAAGCTCTGCAAATAACTCTTAGATGTCTACCAACTAATAGATCAGTAAAACACAAACAATCAAACATTTATTCTTGGCTTCCAAAAAGAAGTCAAATATTGACAAGAGCTACATCCTAGCTAAACCTGTGTTAATCCCTCACTGGAGAGTGCAGAGTGTGATGAAGGTAATGTCTGGCACAGGTAAATTTATGAGTCAAAGTCCATTTCTGGTGGCCAAGGGCTAGGGATGTGATGGGGGATGAAGGTGAAAATTAAGCGGTATGGGGTTCCTTTGGAAGGCGACAAAAACGTTCTAAAATTGTCATGGTGGATTCAGAAGTGTGAATGCTAGAACCACTGAAGTGTGCACTTCAAATGGTTTTTTTTTAAGACAAAACTATCAAATGGGCAGAGCCACAGAAAAGATGTGATTTTCATCTTCTATTGGAGGAAGCCATCAAATAATATCTAACACTGAAAAATTAAGAAATAATGATAGAGGAAAATATGGAAGCAGGCTCCCCAGTAGCAGGTAAGACTGCTGCTGGTGGGGGCTTTGAGAAGAAAAAAAAGAATTGGGAACAGGGAGAAGCAGGAAGGTGCATTATCAAGTTTACGTAAATAGCCCGCATTTCAGGTGTATGTGTGTAACTTTTTAGTTGTAAAGAAAAAATATAAAATCCAACACAGAAATCATAGGTCCAGTCCTCCCAGTCTGTAACTAACAACGAAAACACCCTAGACATAAGATACACAAGAAGCTAGTGAACAGTTCAACGGAGAGTCCAGGGCAGAGATAGCTCAGTAGTAGATTTCTGGTTTAGCCTCCAAGAGACACTAGGTTCAATCCCCAAAGACATGAGGGTAGCTCGTCCTTCCCAGTCTAACACCCTCTATCGCCACCCACTCTGAATGTCAGCTTTTAGACAGCTTCTCACATAGACGGAGAACTCCTTGGGTGCACTCGAGGTGTTTCCCGAGGGGGACACCTTCTCTGAGATGTGCTCCATGGTGACTGCTGTCGGGATGATCTTCCTGGCCAGTTTGATCAGGATATGACCCTGGGAACCTGGAAAGGCCCAGCACTTTCCAGGGTGGACATCTGGCTGGAGAGAAAACATGAAATGAATCTCATTTCTGGGTATGCAAATTTAATCTTTCAGTACCGAGCACCTCGTCACTAGCAACTGTAAGATCCTTCGGACATCCAGCAAACAGGAGACCTTTCCAAACACCCTGGGTCTGGTTGTTCATCCAGAACACTTGTGCTTCTGTCCCTCAGAGCCTCTACCACAGCAGGGTGTTGTTTTCACTGCTGCAACTCGACTGCTGGAAGGGCAACTACAGCTGGAAATGCAGATGGTACTGGGATGATGGTGGTGCTGATGGTGCTGGGGTGATGGTAGTGCTGATGGTGCTGATTGTGATGGTAATGGTGTTGCTGATGGTGCTGGGGTGATGGTGGTGCTGATGGTGCTGGAGTGATGGTGGTGCTGATGGTGCTGGTTGTGATGGTAATGGTGTCGCTGATGGTGCTGGGGTGATGGTGGTGCTGATGGTGCTGGTTGTGATGGTGGTGCTAATGGTGCTGATGGTGATGGTGGTGCTGATGGTG
>NC_022027.1:8724129-8729734 GCF_000317375.1 Microtus ochrogaster
TGATGGTGCTGGTTGTGATGGTGGTGCTAATGGTGCTGATGGTGATGGTGGTGCTGATGGTGATGGTGGTGCTGATGATGATGGTGGTGCTGGTTGTGATGGTGGTGCTGATGGTGATGATTATGATGGTGGTGCTGATGGTGCTGATGGTGATGGTGGTGCTGATGGTGATGGTGGTGCTAGTTGTGATGGTGGTGCTGATGGTGATGGTGGTGCTGATGGTGCTGATTGTGATGGTGGTGCTGATGGTGCTGATTGTGATGGTGGTGCTGATGGTGCTGGGGTGATGGTGGTGATGACTAAGGAGACAATGGTGTTTATGGTGGAAGTGATGGTGGTGGCAGACCTGACAGTGCTTGTGGTAGTGGAAGTGAAGGTGACCTTAGTGATGGTTGATGGGGAAATGCCAATGGTGGATAATAACGGCGATGGAGGTCCTGGTGGTAAAGAAGAAAAAAGAAACATTTCTTTTACTAGATGTAAAATTGTAACCTGGCAAGAAGAGAACGCAGGTTTGTCTCTGAATACACTTTTCTGTTTGCAAGCAGCCTCTGATACATGGCTCACAGTGTGCTGACAGTCATGATCTTTCCAGGTGAACAAAAGGCTAAGTGAAAATTTGTTATAGTCAACCCTGTGAGAACTTGTGATTGGCATAGCACCTAATGCCTGCCTGACATTTGGAGGACAGCCTCTCTTAGCAAATGTCTGTTGAATGACTGACATTTTCAGTGGAAAAGGGAGGTCACAGAATCAGGAGAAATGAAAGGTATGGAACTCTGGGTTTTGACAAACTCTAGTTTTCTGATCTTAAAAATGCAATAATTAATAAACTATTATTAATTATTAATGTGTATAGTGGGATGGTATAGAGATGTAAGAAGTATCCTGTCTCTATAGGCAGTGTGGTTGTTCTTGCCTCTGGTTTAGACATCAACACAATCATGGTCCTTACTAACAAAACTGTAAGGTAGACGTAACATCGTCATGCTTAGCACTTACCTGAAGAATCATATCTGGGGGCATCTCATAATTGAGGAACCCTATCCCATGCCAGTACAGTTTTGCTTTATTGTTTTTGTAACTTTCTGAGGTCCCAGATTCAATGACAGAGGCTCCTAAAATTGCAAAATATTTTAAACTTAATGCATAAAACCTAATACACGCCATCTGGATTTCAGTGATCTCCCTGGAAAGCTACTACTGGCAAAGTCACAAAGTCAGATTCCCACTCAGGGCTCAGTCAGGCCTGTATAAACTACTGACATCCTGTCATTTCTGGAAATGTGTTTGCTCATCTGTTTCTTGGTTTTGAAAAGGGGACTCACTAAGTATTGAAGACTGACTTTGAACTTGGAGCAATCCACCTGCCTCAGCTTCTTAAGTGCTCGGAGTATAGGTATGTGGCACCATATCCAGACAGAAAGTCATGTTTCATTTTTCTAGTTTCAAAAAATTTCTGAAACTTATGATAAAAAATCATAAATACTGGAACAAATGAATCAAAACTAAAACTAATACATATACTATATTTATCAGCATCCAGAAAATTAGATTTTCTGTCAGCCTCCTTCACTCAATAAAAAGCAGCAAAGCCACACCACGTGTGTGCCCTTCATGTTATCTTTGTAACAATAATTACGCAAATTCATCAGACTTTAATTTTTTGTAGGAGGTTTAATGGTAATAAAAGCATAAAGGGATTTAGCAAACATTATCCCTCCACGTTGTTTCATTTAGGAGGGAAACATACTTGAGACATGAGAAATTTTAAAATGCAAACCACTTCTTTAAATTTCCCTTGAGTAGCACAGTGTAACCCTGAAGTCCATGAGCTTGCATGTTCTTGACCAGGCATCTATGCTCTGAACTTTGTCTGGGATAGCACAGTTTGAACTATTAAATATGGGCCCATGGTTGCCACACATAACAAGAAGAACTACAAATCTCCAATTTAAACTTGAAATTTAAATACTGAATAATAGGAAGATGGCTCAGCGGTTAAGAGTCTTCTGTTCTTCCAGAGGACCTGATTTTAATTCCTAGGATTACTTCAGGTGGTTCACAGCCACCTTTGACAACAGCTCGAGGGACACCAGGGACCTCTGGCATCCATGAACACCATATGCTTACACACACACACACACACACACACACACACACGATTACAACTGTGTCTTAAGTTTTGAGTAACAGTCTTACATTATACAATTCTGCTTATCCTGCAGTTGCTTTCCATTCTCCCAAACTGAAATTGAAGCAGGCATCTTTTATCTAACAATTAATATCCTTACTTGTATGACCTGCTGGACAGGAAAATCTCTTTTGCATGCTAAGCTAATATAAATCTGATTCCCCCTTAGAATCATCACATGAGAAAAAATTGTGGGTGTTGGCTGTAAACTTCACCTCGAGACTCCACCTCAGTTACACTCCTCGGGCTCCAAACCCTGCTCCCTTAGAAAGACCACCAAAAGTCTCTTGTAGACCAGGTTGGCCTCGAACTCACAGAAGTCCGCCTGCCTCTGCCTCCTGAGTGCTAGGATTAAAGGAGTGGGCCACCACCACCCGGCTTTAACTCAACTTTTAGTTGGCTTATTGTATTGGTGGAGAAACTCACTTCCCAGGACCCAAAAACACTTATCTGTGGGTTTTGAAAAAACTCATGCTTATTCATTATTTTAATTAATTAATTAATTTAGGTTTTTGTTTTGTTTTGTTATTTTGTTTTTGCATTGTTTGCTTGTTTGTTTGTTTGTTTGGTAGGTTGGGTTTTCAAGATGGTTTCTGCCAGCCTCTGCCTCCTGAGTGCTGGGATTAAATGCATGTGCTACTACCGCTGGCTTAGACTTTAGTTCTAATTAGCATTCTTGAAAAATAATTCACACACCCAGTAATTCACCCATTTACAGTTCAGTATTACTTGTTTTAGCATATTCAGAATTATGCCAGCCATCATGTGGCAAATTTAGGATGCATAAGCTCAAAATAAAAAATAAAATGAAATAAAAGAGCACAGTCAGTAACAGTCCTCCCCATTTTCTTCAGCCTCCAGCCCCAGGCCAAGCAGTGTCTGATCCGTCCTCCCTCACACACCCACTTACCCCAGCCATTCCTTTTACTGTCTCTTTGCAGTGCATTGCATTCTGCAGCTCGTTTCATGTGGCAGCTTAGGCTTAGCATAAAGCATTTGCGATCCCTGTGTGCAGTGGTGAGTACCACAGAGCCATTCTTTGTGTTGCCTTCAGAGTGCTTTATTCATCTCTTAGTGGATATTTTTCATTGTGGTCATTGCCAATCTAGCCACGGCAGGCATTCTCACATGGGTTTTGTTGGGTTTTACAGAACCGAGGCTCAAACCCAAGCCTTTAGGGGTCCCTAAGCAGGCACTCTTGGCACCGAGCTGCACCCCCAGCTTTGGCATGCACGCTTTGCTGTAAGTGTGATATTTAATTCTTAGGTGAATGCCTAGAGGTGGGGCAACAGGGTCACTAGGGCTATATTTAACTTGAGAGGCAGCTGTCAGGTCGCCTTCCAAATGTACCACTTAGTATCTACACATCCACGGACCGTGGATGGAAGCCCGGGGCTTTCCGGTGTCTGCGCACTTGGCAGGCTCGCTGTCTGTCACTCTGATCGATGTGTCCTGACGCGTCATTGTGCTCTGGAGTCCCATTCCACTAATGAATAATAATGCCCAGTATTTTTTTCATGTTCCTTTCATATTTGAATTTCTTTAATAAAGTGTTTTCTGATCTTTTGCCCAGTTTTGAAATTGGATTTTCTGTTTTATAATTATTGAAGTTTGAAAGCTTTCATAAATTTTAGATCCAAGAGCTTTGGTAAATTTATGTGTAAATAAATATTCTCTCTCCAGCCTGTGAATTTTCATTCTTTCAATTCTCCTTTTCAGAAGAGAAATTAATACTAATGGGGTCCAAACTCTCCATTCTTTTCCTTTGGTCACGTTTCAGTGTTTTCTTTATGATAACCTTTCCTAGGCTGGCGAAGGACAATTGGAAGTTCATGCTAACCTGGGCTATGATGTGAGTTCCAGATTAGCTGGAGAACTTATCAAGACCCTGCTTCAAAATAAAAATTTAGAAAAGGTCTAAATATAGCTCAGTGGAAGGGTGTTTATCATACAAACAAGAGACCATGAATTCAGTCTCTAGTGCAACAAAATAATGAATAAAAAAACTACTTCTCTTTCTTTTACTTTTTGTTCTAGAAATTGGATAACTTCATGCCTTACACTCTGACTTTAGGTTCATATCTGGTAAATTACACCTAAGGTTTAGTCTGCAATGAATGCCCTTTGTTCCAGAACCACTGGCTTGACTTTTCCATTTTGCCAAAACCCAGTTCACCATATTCATGTGGACTGACCTGTGTTCTATGCCATCTTTTGATTTCCAGGCCTTTATGACAATCCTGAAAACCAGCTACCAAATGTTCCAGCTACACCCACCTACACACACACACACCAATACAAACATCAGTTTTTCTAGTAGATATGTTGTCCTGTTTTTTTCTGTGTTAGCAATCATGTTGTCTATAAGTTGACATATGTTAGTTCTTTTCTAATTTGCCTACTTTGTGTGTACTATCTCTCTCTCTCTCTCTCTCTCTCTCTCTCTCTCTCTCTCTCTCTCTTCCATTTCTTGTCTTGGAGAATGGATTAGAACTTCTGTGGCACTGGTAACCAAGAATGGTAAGAGTAGATGGCCATCATTACTATGGTTTCTCCTAAGGCCATCGTTTCTGGCCTTAGGAGAAACCATCCAGTCTCCCATAAATCACTGTGTTGAAATAGGAATTATGCAGACATTTTTTGTCAGGTTGAAGAAAATCTCTCTAGTTTGTTCAGAATTTTTAATCATGAGTGATTTGAATGTCATTAAATGATTTTAATGTACCTAAACACCACAATGACCAGATTGTTAAATCTATTGAGGTAGCAAATGGTGCAGATATAATTTCAAAGGATAAGGCCTTTAGTCTTAATAAGAAGAGGACGTACTTATTCACACAAATTTATTATCATTCTTGTGTATCCCTGGATTCAGTTTGTTGTAAGATGTTACAAAATGAAGCTGGGGCATGGTGGTGCACACCTATGACCCCAGCCCAGCACTTTGGGAGGCAGAGGCAGGATGATTTCCCTGAGTTCAAGACCAGCCTGGTTTGCAGGCATAGTGAGTTCCAGGACAGAGCGACATAGTGAGAAATGTCTCAAAAAAAAAAACACCAAAACAAACAAACAAACAACAAAAAACTCAAACAAACAAATACTATGAAATGATAAATAGGGCAAGTGGGCCATTTGAGCTTAGAGTTTTCTGTGTTTGCTTATGAATTCATAGTACAATTATCACAGTGTTCAGGGTCTTAGTGTCCACCAGGCAAGTACTGCATGGCTGAGCTGTAGCCCTAGGCATAGTTTTCTTTTCAGGAGGGTTTTAAGTATGTGGTGTCTCTACTCAACACATCATTATCCACTTCTCATTAGTGACTTTTGATGGTCTGCACGTTAGAAGAGATGAGTTCACTCATCAGCATTGTCCCTCACATTGCCCTTCCCTCCTCCCCTCTGCACTGCCCA
>NC_022027.1:8730094-8733698 GCF_000317375.1 Microtus ochrogaster
CCTTCCCTCCTCCCCTCTGCACTGCCCATAGGCTGCAGAGATTACAGTTCACATCCTGCCCTTCCCTCCTCCCCTCTGTACTGTTCATAGACTGCGGAGATTACAATTCACAGTCTAAGTAATCTTTTAGAGTTAATTTCATTGGGAAGATGTTGAGCACCTTACTTAGTAAGCCATCTTTAAACAGCGGCCTTTAGTCTGCAATACGGCATCTAGCATCCCTGTAAGGTATCTCATCTTGGTTCATATAATACACAGTGTTACCCATCTGTTGAGTTTAAGTATTCCCTTTCCTGCTTGACTTCCTTGTGGCATTTCTGTTTTCTCTGGGGTCCTTCTAGATACATGCTGATGAAATCCCGGAAACAATCAAAGGCAACCATTTCTAATATTTTCCTTAGCGTCTAAATTGTTAATTTCATCCCTTCTCAAAGTCATAGGGATATGTGTCATTTTCTAATAAAGAGTTTTAAATGGTCTTAAAGCATTCCTTTAAAAAAAATTCATCTTTTATTATTCCCCCTGTACTCACCAGCTGACTTCAGGGCATAATCAGCCATCTGTATTTGGTCCCCTCTGAACTTTTTAAGCACATAATGTACCAAGTCTGACACTTCCTGTGAAGATTGGAGAAGCAGTTTTCCGTTATTATTCTCTACCAACTGCTTGCATAGTTACCCTTTGTTTCATGAGCCTGGACCCAAACTCCTTCATCTGAAGAGTCCTAAGAGTTCCCAGCTACTCTCAGAGATAGGCACCGGTGCCTTCAGATGTCTCGCCCTGGGGGAGTGACCCTTCTCAGACAACTCAAAGAACTAAAGCTAAAGTATGCTGGGAACCCTGGTCCCACAGAAAGGTGTCCCTGGGGCTCCCTGTTAAGCCCTCCCCGCTGCACCATGGTATCTTCCCATGGGATGAGATGGAGCTGTGGTCAGGTATGTTGCTTGCTGGGACCTTTACTAATGCCCTATACTTAGCAATAAAAACTGGAATATTCCATAGCTATCTGAGAATCAACAGGCCAGATGGTTGCTTTTAACAGCAATTCTTCACCCACTTGAATCAGCGTTAGACTCTAAAGGCTTCTCTTGTTCAAAAATAAACAAGTACCCTGGGCGGGTACAACAGTTGGATTTATCATTGACTAACTCGAACACTGCGCCACAATTATAAGGACAAATTAGAGTCTGGAGCCATGGAAGGCCAGGGTTAGATTTCTACACATTTCAAACCTAGATGTGGGGAGGTGAAATTGGTAGCAGTCCAGGCAGTGGGAGAGCAAAATGCAGAGATGCTTCTGGCCTAAGTATAGAGCTTCCCAGAGGCATAGTTCTCAGGACAGAATGGAAACGTCTTGCTGACGAGTATTTGCTGCTGACATTCACAGACTGCCATTTCTGAACCACTGGGTGGTTATTTTGTGAGGGGTAAGCGGTATCACAACGCAACGTCCCCTCTGTAACACAGCATTGGTGGGGAAGTAGAGTCCCAGGGACATCACTAGTGAAATGAAGCCAATCAGGGGATCCCAGAGGACATAGCTAATGACAGTTGATACCCAGTTGGTAGAGGAAGTGGCATGAGCACCCTGGGGCTAAATGTCTCACCCCCCCCCCCGCATCCATGCCCCAGACCGCCTTACATCATCGAGAACCTCAGTGGTGCCCTGGTTCTGCACAGCCTCTTGGTGGGCAGGCCAGCTGTGATTGTGTATGCCATCCTTCATGTCTCTAAGTAATGCCTTCAGAACATCTATTTGTTCAGTTAAAAGCAGGATTTCACGAAAATTGTTCTCCAAAGTCTGACTTTCCTTCCTGGATGCGGAAGAACCACAAGGTGAAAGAGGAAAACAGTGAAGCTCCCGCCAACAGCTTCAGGGCCAGCAACGGGCAAAGGAGTCAACGTAAGGGGAGGAAGAAGGATTCTGCAAGGAGGGGAAGGCTGGGATGTGCCTCTGTCTGCTCATGACATTTCAGTGTGTATGAAAAGCACGGTGGAAACTCAGAAGACCAGAGTCAGAGGGCATCCTTGCATGGCCTTTACTACACTGAACAGGCAGGAGGCAAGCAACCCCCTTTGTCCTCAGACAAGTAACTTCATACAGGTGAATGCTAAACCCCGATGTCACCCCTATCAAGTTGGGATGCTCTGCACTTCATGTGCAGTAGATAGAAGTGTTTTTGAAGCTGTAGCCTGGAGATCACACAATGTCTACTATTTATATTCATTTCCCCATTCATTGATTCACTTTTATTTGAGACAGCCTTGCCAGCTGTGGCTTCAAAATAAGGATCTTGCTGCTTCAGCCTTCTGAGTACTGGACTTATAGGATCAGGCTAGGCTCGGCTGAAAATAGTATTTTAGACAAGTTTGGCTTTTTGTGGTGAGTAAAGAACAATGGCCAGGAAAAGTGCCCTTGACTGGCACGACGTATAAAGTCTAATACAGGAAAATTATTTCAGTTCTATACATTTCTAAAAACAAACCCCAGTGTTCCAGTGTTTGGAGTCACAGCAGAGACTGGCCCGTACAAAGCCCCACTCACTTTAATAGTTCTAGTTGCTCCTTAGGGAGTCGAAGTCTAGCCTGAAATAAAGGAGAAAAACAATTCTGAACCTTGCCTCTGCGCTCAGTTGTCTTTCTTCTGAAATCACACTCGGACCCTTGAAAAAACCACGGGACATAAGAACACATTTTATGTATGTCTTCTTTGGCCTGCCGTGTTTGGGAAGGTGGCCTTACTCACACTCACACATCCGATAGAAAGGGATTCCCTCTTTCCTGGAGCTTCTGCTAGGGAGTTTGCAGGAGTCAAAAGGTATGGAGAATTGGGGAGATTTCTTAGCCATAAAACCACGTAGAAGAACCCCCACTTGCTTTAAGATTGCTATTGGCTGTTCTCCCAAAACCAAGAAAACATAATGCCAGTTGGACTCACCTTGCAGCCTACTCAGTTTTAAATGAGTGACAGGCAACAAGAATTTAATGAAACATCACCTGGTAATTATAGATCCGGGTGCCATATTCTTCAATTATGCTAGATATTTGTCTGGGTTTTTGAGAAACCTTTTTTTCTTTAAACCGTGGATGGTTTTGAAGTCCTTCAAAGAAAAGGCAAACTCTTGATTAAAGAACTTATCTAGAAACACTTATAAAACACCTTACATGTATTAATAAACATTTCTGTGAGCGGGAAGGAGAGAGTGGTCTTAGAAATTTGGAGTGTAAAGGCTAGGGATGTGGCTCAGCATCGGCAGGAGAGTGCTGGCTTTATGTGGGTGACCACAGCACTGTAGAGAAAGAGGAAGCTGGGGAGATGGCTCTGTGGACAGAGTGCATGCTGCACAAGCATGAGGACCCGGATTTGGATCTCTGGCAGCTGATGTGCCAATGCAGACTCATAATCTCTACCCTGCAGAGGTGCTGCTATCGGAGACAGCTGAGTATCTGGAATTCTAAGTTCAGTGAGAGATCTTGTCTCAAAAATTAAGGTGGATCAAAATAGAGGAAAACCAGACACCGACTTCTGGCTTTTGCACAGTCACACAGGGGCATGTGCACCTGCAGACACATGCACATATGTATATATCAAACACACACACAC
>NC_022027.1:8733898-8781202 GCF_000317375.1 Microtus ochrogaster
GAGAGAGAGAGAGAGAGAGAGAGAGAGAGAGAGAGAGAGAGAGAGAAAGAGAGAGAGGAGCAACTGTTCTGGAATCTGAGACTGAGACTGGTTGCCACTAGATCTGAGATGCAAGACAACATCAGTTTACTTGAAGGAATCCTGAGGGACTTCACTGGAACGCACACTGTGCCAATTACACATTCCTTCCAGACAGAGGAAAAGGCAAAAGGAGAGAGAAGGAATACCCAATGGAAGGACGCTAAAAAGTTTTCGAAGAGATGAAAACAAATCTGTTCACCCAAGAAACCCAACAGATGCCAAGGAGAACAAACGTCAAGATTCCCCACAACAAAGCCCACAATCAAACTGTCCAAAGACAAAGGCACAGAGAACTTGGAAACAGCAAGAAAGGAATGCTTTGCCGTGGATAGAATTCTTGGCGGGATTATCATTTGATTTCTCATCAGAAACTATAGATGCCACAAATCAGTGGGATGATGTGTTTAAAGTGCCCACAGGACAATCAGTGTATTTATGGTGCTGGAGACATTTGTATTCAGCAAAACTAGAATTTTTGGCAAATAAAGAGGGAAAGGAGAAGTGGAGGGGTGCTCAAACAAACCCTGCGGAGTTGTTGCTGTCTTTTGGGTTAAGTAAAAGGACATCCCATGGGACAGCTCAGTGCTATACGAAGATGCTACTGAACTGACTAACAGCTAATAAAAGCTAGCATTATAATAACAGCTAACAGCTATATAATATTACTGGCTAACAGTTAATAAAAGCCAGCATCATAATAACATGGGTCTGTGTGTTAGTTCCTTTTCTCACCATTGAGACAGATTATCCAACAGAAGTAACTTACAGGAGGAGACATTTATTTTGGCTCAGTTTTAGATGCGAATAGTCTACCACAGTGAGGAAGGTGTGATCACTACAGGGACACCACACATGATGCTAGGAGCTTGTGGCATGGCTTGCTCCCATCATGGTAGATCAGCAAGAAGAAATCTTGCACCCGAAGCAGGACCAAGTGATAAGCCTCAAGCCTACCCCCAGAACTCTCTATCTGCTAGCTCCATTTCTCAAAAGTTTAATAACAGCCCTACTTGTTGGAGACTAAGTAGTCAAACATGAGCCTGTGAGAAACATTTTATATTCAAACTATAATAGACAGCAACTCAGGTTTAATTTTTTAAATGGTTTAAAAGATAAACAAATGAAACATAATGATAAATCCACGTTAATGGGTACCTGAATATTTGCATGATTTATAAGCTCATTTGCTATCAAATTGTTGTTATTAGTTCTGACTGCTATAATTCCCATGGTAACTACTAAGAAAATATTTAATTCGTGTGAGAAGAGTCTCCAAAAAGTACATTACAACCAATTCAACACAAAAGGTGGTCACCACAGAAGAAGTTAGAAACAACCAAAAGATATAAGACGTAGGAAAAAAAAAAAAAAAACAAGAAAATGGCTGAAGAAAATCTTTTCTTGTTGGTGATTAATTTAAATGTAAATGGTTAGGCTCTCCAAATCAAAAGTGGTGGTGCCTGCAAGCAATCCTAACACTTTGGAGACTGAGACAGGCCTAGAGAGGAAGTCAAGGCCTAGAGAGAAAGTTCAGGAGTCAAGAGCTCTTGCTGCTTTTCCAGAGAATCCAGATTTGACTCCCAGCATGCACATGGCAGATTACAACCATCTCCCACTCCAGGTGGTGGAAAGACCTCTTCTTGACTCCATGGGTTCACAGATATATCTCAGTGGGAGATGCTTGCTTAACACGTGTATGGCTCTGGGTTTGATCCCCAGAACTGGAAAGCAACAACAACAACAACAACAACAGTAACAACAACAACAACAACACACACACACAATGCTAAAAGCAATGAAAGAACTATGTGAATAGAAAGACAATCCATAAATCTATGTTCAGTAATTCGACCATTAGTTGTTATTAAATTGGCAATATTTCCCCAATCTATTTACAGATTTGAAACAATCCCTGCCACTGGCACAACAGGCTTCTGGGCCAATGGGAAAGACTTAGACATGCATCTATGGTCAATTGAACTTTTGTCAGGATGCCAAGACTATTAAGAATATCCCTATGGGAGAATTATCTCTTTAGCAAATGGTGCTGAGCCAACTAGATACTCATGTGCAGGAAAATGAATTTGGAATTGTACTCTGCACCATTTGACCATAAATGAGCCAACAACATGAGTGTAATTGCTAAAAGAAACCATGCAGAAGAAAACAGCAAATCTTCAATGTTGGAATTCTGCGATGGATTTCTTGATTAAAAAGCCATCAAAATTATAAACATTTATAAACCAAAAGATAAAGTAAAAAAATGAAGAAAAACATTGTGCACAATGAAAGAAAGCATTTTAAAGTCAAACATCTGAGAAGGAAAAATACAGTAAGAAATGGACAAAAGACAGACAAGTCTCCAGATAACACCTACTCATTGTCTGTTAGGAGCCAATTTCCTCCTAAAATCATTGCAGGAACCATCACCCTGGGGAGTCTGCAGAGAACTCCACACCCCTAATTGTGTTAGGAATCGTTCTATTGACAGAGCCTACCCCACACCCAAATTGGCTGATGGAGAGCTATCTGTTAGTGGAACCCACCCCACATTCCAAACTACCTAGGGAACTAGGTGTGGAAACTCAAGACTTCCTGGCCTACAGTGACCTGACTGAAGATAACCTCCTGCCTATGTGACCAACACGGACCACGTGACCAACGTGAACCATGCAGCGAGAGCCCAGACCCCTGTGCCCATCCCCCAACTCCTTACCCTATATAAAGCTGTCCCCATCTCTAATAAACGGAGGCTCTGACAAATGTAGCATGGCCTTCTTCTTCTCTCCTAGCCCATTTATCTTACAGATAGTGCCTCTCCGGGACCCTGGAATAACTGAACTGCCAGACAGTTACTAACCCTAGACTAAGTAACCCGTCAAGGCAACCAACAATTGTCTATAAACTTATGAAAATTAGTATCTACAAAAATGCATATCAATGCCACATTGACCACTCTGTAGCTACCAACATGACTCTAATTAAACAGGGAAATGGCAAGGGAGATTTAAATAGCATAGAGAAAGGCAGAACCCCCCACATTGCTGGTAAAATTGGGCAGTGAGGTACTCAGCATGAAAGATTATCACCATTTCTTTCCTGGTATCTCCACTACTAGCTGTTTGCTTAAAAAGAATCTAAAATAAATGTCCAAACAAACACATGTGCACATGTTCATACCTGTACTATCTCTAAGACCTAAAAGGTATAAATAGGCCAAATATCCGTCAATGGGCAAATGGATTTAAAAATGTGGTATATATGCCCACAATGCAATATTGTTGAGCCACAGAAATGAACAAAGAAGTGATACACTCTACAACAAGGATGGCCCTCCAAACAGGATTAATGAAAGTAAACATATAAGAAAATTTCCAACTTTTTTTTCATCTATTTGAGCTAAGAGGCAGGATGCAGACTTGTGGAGGAGAGAGAGAACAGGAAGCTATTGGCTTGGTATACAAAGAATTTCCTTTAGGAGCCTGATTACATGAGTACTTTGACAGAGGAAGGGCTTGTCCAACACACTTCACCCAATAGTACTGAATTATCACTTCAATTCAGTAGAGAACAAAAACAACAGTGGTCAGTTAAATTCTCCTGAGATTTGTGGGCAAAGTGTTTACATTTGAGCCAGCACATGTGTCGGTAAGTTGGCCGGCTAAAAATTGGAAATACAAAGGAGCAGTTTATAGCCTTTATAAAGATGTCAATGTGTATCTTAAAAGATTATGTGATAATTATATAATTATACCCCAAAGGCTAATGTGTCAAAGGCTTGGTCTTCAACTTGGTGGTACTAGGAGTTGGTAGAAGGTTGAAGAGGTGTGACTCCGTAGGTAGTTAGGTCTTTGGAAGCATATCCTTGAGGGGAACGTTGAAACCATGCAATTTTGACCTGCCAGGCAAGATATGGCTACTGGAGCAACAGTGGCATGACAGCTATGGAGTAACTAGTCACTTTCTCACTGGACTGGAGGTCTGCTCCACAAAAGGGAACTTCATACCCTTTAGACATCTATCTTGGTCAAAAGCCCATGACTGCGGATATCGTGGGCTCTAGGTAGAAGCTGTTATTGTTATCTTACCAAATAGTCATGCTGTCCAAATGCCTCCGAAATGTTTTTATGCTTACACCCAAAGACCTGGGCTGCTCTCAACCGTGGTCAGAGAAGTTTCAATGTGTAGTTAAGAGCTATCAATGGATCGGGAGGCAGAGGCAGGCGGATCTCTGTGAGTTCGAGACCAGCCTGGTCTACAGAGCTAGTTCCAGGACAGTCTCGAAAAACAAAAAAAAAAAAAAAAAAAAAAAAGAGCTATCAATGGAGAGATGGTTAATTGATCAAAGAACTGAGGATAAGAGAACTGGTGCTGAGCCCTAAATGTAATATTTGTGTAAATCTCACTGCCACAAAGACTCAGAAAAAGTCAAAGAAGAGAAGGTAGAAAGAATGTAAGAGCTGGAGGATGGGGAGGATGGGGAGGATGGGGAGAAGCACTGTGACATGCTGGCTTCCAGACACGGCATGACTATTGCAGCCATGAACCCATAGCAGTTGTGATTACCTGTACAAGACCTGAACAAGATCAAGCCAACCAAACTCTGGCATAGATGGGGTACAGGCTCTACCCCTTCCTGAGCTGCTACTGGTTGCTGGAGGAGGGAAAATCATTCTGTTTTGAGGAAGTAGGACTGGTAGGTTTCCCATAACCCTGTGGTAGGATGGGCCCGCAGCTATTTTCATATGGAAGCTCTGACTGGATTTAGTGGTTTTCAAAAAATAAGTTGGGGGTGAGGCATGAGAGGGTTAGACAGGGGAAATGGGAGAAATACATGGTCATATTTCATTATCTATTTATAAAATTCTCAGAAGTAATTACAATTTAAGGTAAGTAGAACTGTAACATGATGGGCTGCTTGTTGGAGTTTATGTCCTGTCCAGTTCCCGCAGCTGGTAAGCCCCAAAGAAAATCACACAGAGGTCTATATAAGTTATAAACTGATTGGCCCATTAGCTCAGGCTTTGTATTAGCTCTTATAATTTATATTAGTTCATTATTCTATTATATGTTAGCCACATGGCTCAGTATCTTTTTCAGTAGAGCAGGTCATATCTTCCTTCTTCAGTGTCTGGACAGGACTGGGGAGAAATGGGCTTCCTCCTTCCCAGAATTCTCCTGTTCTCATTGACCCGCCTCTATTTGCTGTCTGGTTGCCCTGTCTATACTTCCTGCCTGTCTACTGGCCAAGCAGCATTTATTTAAAATATAACTGACAGAATATAGAGGCTTTCTGGACTGTCCTGCCAGCGCAAACTCTGACTCTTTGAGGCAGGAGGTTCGGCTACAGAGAGAGCATTTAAGTGTTGTTTGTGGACACACTGTTGCAGCTTGCTTGCTGGCAAGGACCTTGAAATGCCATAGAGATGTGGCAATAAACATGGCTTTGGCTGATACCTCTGCCATGAGCCTGAAATCTCAGGAAGCTAAGAAATGGGCTGGATCCAGCCATCAAGGCCATAGCTTTACTCCTACCCATATTGCTTAGCAAATTAAAGACTCATGTGGTCAGAAAAAAAGAGAGAGATACAGTAAAGACAGATTCAAAGATGAAGAAAACCTCTAAATGTTTTACAGTGTGTTAAAAATATATGCAGGCTAAAGGTTAAAGTCCTTAAAATAAAAAAGAAAGAAAGAACGTAGTTGTGCATGGTGGTACACACCTTTAATTCCAACACTTGGTAGACAGAGGCAGACAGACCTCTGTAAATTCAAGGTGTGGTGGCACAGCACTTGGGAGGCAGAGGCAGGTGGATCTCTATGAGTTCAAAGATAGCCTGGTCTACAAAGGGAGATCCAGGACAGCCAAAGATATACAGAGAACCTGTCTCAAAAAGTAAAAATAAAAGAAATAGAGGTTAAAGTAAAGACATAACAATGGAAAACACACAGAGAATCTGGATACTGTATGTTATTATGCTTTCTTTGAATTGTTTGAATGCCGAGGAAAGAGCAACAGCTGCTAAAAGATATTTGTTTATAAATGCTGCTAAATAATTCCAAGATAGGTATTTTGAAAATACCTTGAATTCAAAATGGAAGCCAAAAGGTATGTTACTTTGGAAAGGAGATTTTGCTTTTGTTTCCACAGGAAATGAGAGGCTGAGGATTCATTCTGAGTTAAGAAAAATCAGGTTTGATCAAAGAAGACCCCCTGAGAAATCTCCAGTAGGAACAGATTGCCTGGATGTCTGAGTTCTACATTTAGAACAGATTCAAGACTGCTGCCTGAGATGATCAAGACTCACAGGATACTCCAGTCAGGACTTGATCATAATTCTAAATTTTCTTTAGGTCCCCATAAGATTATAAGTGCCCCCAACCAGCATGAAGTAGTCTGGAATACTATGCACATGTTCCCAAAAGATGGACTATGGATATTTTCCTTTTCTTTTTAAAGAGGGGGACATGGTGTGGGAGAATTGTCTATAGTCTGTCAATTATGTTTTAAATAAACACTGATTGGCCAGTAGCCAGGCAGGAAGTAGAGGCAGGACAACCAAACAGGAAGTAGAGGCGGGTCAATGAGAACAGGAGAATTCTGGGAAGGAGGAAGCCAATTCCTCTGCAGTCCTGCCCAGAAGGAAGATGTGACTTGCCCTGATGAAAAAGGTACTGAGACATATGGCTAACATAGATAAAAATAATGGGCTAATATAAGTTATAAGAGTTAATAAGAAGCCTGAGCTAATGGTCCAATCAGTTTATCATTAATATAGACCTCTGTGTAATTTCTTTGGGGGCTTGCCGACTGTGGGAACTGGGCAGGACAGAAACCCAAACAAGCAGGCCCTCATGTTACAAAGAAGTAAAACATTGTATGCATGTATTAAAATACTATGAAGAAACATATTATCATGTATAACTAATATGTGGGTTAAAGCTTTTAAAAATTAAAAAAAAGATCTCTAAGCTCAGTCATTCAAATTTAGAGCAGGTAAAATATCAGATGTTTCTTTCAGAAACATTGGGGATTCTTTCCTTTTTGCTCTATCATCTATCTATCATCTATCTATCTATCTATCTATCTATCTATCTATCTATCTATCTATCATTCATCCATCCACCATTATATCACCTATTGTTTATCTATATGACCTTGCAGAAGACAACTGGATGTAGTACATTTTTTTCTTTCTACTTTGTGAGTTCAGAGACCAAACGCAGATCATCAGGCTTGGCAGCAGGGACCTTTACCACTTGAGTCAACTCACTGGCCCCATATTAGGGATTCTCAGCTTCCATGCAATTTTTGTGTTCTTTTGCATATGTATATAATATGACCTCTGGTTTTGTGCTATGCACATGTGTGTCTCTGAATCTATATGTTCTCATGTTTTTCTTTGCCTCTTTTCAGTTTGTTTTGTCTTATTCTGTTTTGTTTTGTTTTTCTTATTTTATTGTCATTCTTTCCATGCCTGTTTTTCTAGGGAAAGATAGAGCATGGATTCTGCAAGGAGGGGAAGTAGCAAGGGTCCCAGAATAGTTGTTGGAGGGGAAACTATAATTGGAATATAGCATATACAAAAATCTATTTTAAATAAAAAATAGAAAAATAAACTATAATACAAGAAAATAATTTTAAATTAATTTTAAATAAATTAAATTAATTTTTAATCATTATAAATTTTCTAAGAAGCTTATATTATTTTTAGCACAGTACATGGAAGGGGGAAAGGAGCTGAAAGAATGTGCAGGTGACCTCCAACATGTCAAACACGAGTCATCCCACTGAGCCCTCTGTTACCATACACTCAGTGAGTCAGTTTAAGGATCATCACCTCTAAGACTTACCAAAAAGAAGAAAAGTTGATGTGAACATTGTACTTAGGATAATCTTCCATGATAGAGTTAACCTACAAAGAATGAAGAGCTTTAAGAATTTAGCAATGTAAGCCATTGCTATTAACTTTTAACTTGGACTTCAGACTCGTCAGAGCACCCAAGTCAACAGGCTTAATTTGTCTCACTCCTGGTTCCTCTAGATGAATTCTGCGGGCTATTTAATTTCTGATCTGTGACCCTTGAAATGGACAGAAATAATTTCCAAGAAGGAGTATGTGCATATATGCTCACATTCTTCCCCCACACACATGTACTGTGATGCTATTGGGTCCCTATTTATGGTCTTTAAATGTTTTTAAGAAAACAAAGTTTTTCTACAAGTCAACAACCATGAATATACTACATGACTAATGACTGAGGTTAAATGAGTTCACCAGACTGGTCCCTAAACTGATAGGACTGGTATCCTTATGGAACCAGAAGGGACCAGACAGCTATCCGTGCGCCATCTGGACATCTGGTGTCTGCTGTCTTCAAGAAAGGCAGAGAGTCTCCACCACAGCCATAGTCAACTGGAGCCATGGTTTCATCTTCCTTGGTTTTTGAACTGTGAGAAAAATCAATGCCATTTTTTAGTTTCCCATCCTCTGGCTTTTTACTGTGGCCCAAGAGATAAGTCTACCTAATCCATGAACAAGCCTTCTGTGTTTACAGCTTCCACTCTGAAAGTGTCTCTTCTGGGCTCTGTCCCTGCTCATCTGTCCTGTCTGGTTTTGTATTTCTGTGACTGGACATGTGTGGGCAGCTCCATCTCTCTGCCCTTTCTTAGCCCTGTGCCTTGAACTGTACACTGTGGTGTGCAGTTGAAACTCACCATTCCTATAAGTGGTGAGTACCTTACCACTCAGTTATACCCCAAGTTCCAAATTCAACCTTTTAAAAATAAAATCCTTAAAAGAAAAAAGAATGCTAAAGCCAATTGTGCTTGAATCTGTAAGTGCCTGGACAAAGTGTTCCAGGTTGTCAAGCTGAAAATTGGTTAGTTAGAAAAACCAGACAATGATAGACCATTTGTAACTGGTAGTTGGCAGGTAGATGCATTGGGAGAAGCCCTGTGTCAGAACGTACAAAAGACCAGGGACACCTGTCCCAATATGTCAAGTCACTCCACAGTGTGGCTCTCAGTCTCTCATCTGCTTGTTCCCAACTAGACTCCATCAGCTGAAAGTCAGGGCTGTGACGAAGGGCTGAGAGGGTGGCCTCATCTGGAAATGATGCAGTCTGTATGTCGACACCCTCATCTCTTTAAAATTCACTCCTTTTATGTTAGGTTCTGCTGCCGGTAAACAGACTACTTACATTACAAGGTAGTTGACCAAAGGGTGTATTAGGTGAGTCTCTCACCAATCCTCCTTACAGCTGTGAAGACAGCTGGGCTCGGTGACCCACAGCTCACAAAGAGAAACTTCAATTGCCTGGATACGGAACCTAAGCATCTTGACTCCCCCTCTTCCATCACACTGAGTGGCAGCCAGGGCTAACTTAGTGCTAAAAGTTACTAGGAGACCCCTCTCCTAGGTAGAGTTTTTTGACACCATGCGGCGGCACAGTTTACTCTCTAGAGAGTGTTGTGTGGGAGTTAATTATAATTCTTCGGTAGGCTGAATCACATGAAAACTACTAAACTACCCGATTTTCTAAAACTTAGGGTTTTGTTCCTAACTGGAAAGCTGGGCTGCCAGGTTGTGCCTTGTGAGATTCTCTCCCTTCACTAGTCTGTGAGATTCTGTCACTGAAGGCAAGCACGTGTCATTACGGAGATTCTAAAGGTTGCTCTTCTTGACAAGGTCACTGTGTCCTTTCTCTCTTATGGCCAGCAGTGCTTGGCACGGGTGATCTCTCACAGTTATTAATGGTGGCTATCAGGAGGTTTCAGCCCCGCCCCCGTCGTAGGTGGTGGGCAACATATTTGGCTCACCCACTAGACAGGGCTCTCTCCTTAGGGGAAATTTCTTACCGGAGGAAACACTATTATTAGCACACAAGGTGCTTCAGTCCCCAGGCTGTTTGTCCTCACCCACGGGTGCAGTAAACGTCTCTCTGGCCTAGTGTGCAAAGGCCAGCACTAAGGTTGGTGTAGCCCGGATCCTCGACAAGGCCCTGTGACCACAGACCGTGTCATCTGTTTGATTTGTTACCACTGCCATAGTTCACTCTTCCAAAAAGTGTAACTCCTCTGTCTTAATCCTTTTCCCTGGCCCACTGTTAATATTCAACTTCAAATGGCTGGTTTGCCATAGGAAGTATGATGGTTGCGAGCTTTAGGGGAAAATGGAAATAACACCCATGTTATTTCACAGATAGACAGGGCGCAGACGTACAGCAAACACAGTAGAGCTCAGCAGGGGTTGCTGGTGGATGTCTATAATTCTGCTATAACTTTAAGGCCAGCCTGAGCTATGGTATGAAGGCACCTCCAAAACCTTAGAGCAGGTATATGGAAATCATTCTGCAAACTGACATACAGGTTCATGTTCAGGGTTCTTACCCTGACAACAGAACATTAACACTCAGACTGCTGCTGGGTTCTTCAAAAAAAAAAAAAATGGAGAACTCTCAACAGAGGAATCTAAAATGACTGAAAGACACTTAAGGAAATGTTCAACATCCTTTGTCATCAGAGAAATGCAAATCAAAACAACTCTGAGATTCCATCTTACACCTGTAAGAATGGCCAAGATCAAAAACACTGATGACAACTTATGCTGGAGAGGTTGTGGGGAAAAGGGCACACTCCTGCACTGCTGGTGGGAATGCAAGCTGGTACAGCCCCTTTGCATGTCAGTGTGGTGATTTCTCAGAAAATTAGGAAACATTTACACAATGGAGTATGACACATCTTGAATTTTGCAGGAAAATGGATGGAGCTAGAAAACATTATTTTGAGTGAGGTAACCCAGACACAGAAAGACAATTATCCAATGTACTCACTCATAGGTGGTTTTCCATGATTCCAGAGAACTTAGACAACACTGAGGACACTAAGAGAGACTTACATAGATCTAATCTACATGGGAAGTAGAAAAAGACAAGATCTCCTGAGTAAATTGGGAGCATGGGGACCTTGGGGGAGGGTTAAAGAAGAGGGGAGAGGCAGAGAGGGGAGCAGAGAAAAATGTAGTGCTCAATAAAAATCAATAAAAAAGTAATACATGACATTATTAAAATAATTAAAAATTATGTGCAAAGGAATAAAATGGGAAGTAAATTTTCTTCTCCTTCAGGTCCTCTCACTTTTCCTTAAAGTCATTTCTATTCATTGTTTCTTTTTTTTTTAAATTGAATCTCAGAAAACATTTACTAGAACAAATGCCAAAAAATTAAAACAAAATAAAACAGAACAAGGAAGTCATGCATATTGTATTCAAACTAGAGAAGAAAAGAAACAAAACAAAACACAGAAAGTTTGTCAGATTTCTGTCGAGGAACAGAACCAATAGTGTGTTGGGGGTGTGTGGGCATGTTTCTGTGTATACGTATGCATCTATACAGATGTGAATCAAGAATCTTTAGATCGGCTTACACAGTTGGAGGCTGGATAGTGCAACATTGCTGAAGAGCTATAATGATAGGCCATAATTCTGAGGAACCAGAGAATCCAGTAGCTGCTCACTGTGAGAACCCGGACTCATTCAATGACGAAAGCCTGGAAGCATCCCTGGAATCCTCTAGTATAAATACATATTAGAAGGCTGAAGAAGCCATTTCTTTCTTTATTTAAAAAAATAGATGAATAAACATTTATTAGTCAAAAAAAAAAAAAGAACAATGCTGAAAGAGCTGCCCATCCTTCCTCTGCTTTTGTCTTTCATGCATTTCCTCCCACAAGTCACGAAGAGCTCCTAGCACGGTGAGCACTGTTTTCTCATCCCTATTTTACCGAAAGCTACAAGCCATGTGTATGGTTTTGGACGCACGTCTTCTTCACAGATACGCCTTTTCCAATAGCCAAACTGGGAGGGAGCACATTTTGAAAAGTCCAGTGACTCACTATGGCGTCATTCTTTGTGATACCTCACAATGGCCAGCAGGTCATCACCACACCCAGGCTGGGATTGTGTGCTCATAAGCTTCTCTGAGTCTCTGATGCCTTGCTGTATCAGATGCCAAACCTAATGAACAATGTAAAGATCTTCTATGCATCTATTGCTTTGCTCCAAAAACCCTGGCTGCTTTGATATGTGGTGTGGGAGGTTCTTCTGCCTATGTGTCACTTTTATTGGTTAGTGAATAAAGAAACTGCCTTGGCCTGTTGATAGGGCAGAGCTTAGGTAGGCAGGGAAAACTGGACTGAATGCTGGGAGAAGGAAGACGGAGGAAGAGAGAGAGATGCCATGGAGCTGCTGCTGGAGATAGGTGTGTTGAAACTTTGCTGGTAGGCCACACCCTCGTAGCGAAATACAGATTAACAGAAATTGGTTACATTAATATGTAAGAGTCAGCCAGTAAGAAGGTAGCGCTAATGTGTTAAGCAGTGATTTAATTAATACAGTTTCTGTGTGGTTATTTCAGGTCTAAGCAAGCTGGGGAAACCAACAAACAGCCTCCCCTATCACAGATATGTTCGTTTCAATACTCAGAGATATCAGAGACACAATGTTAGGCCCAACCCCCCCGTCTCATTCCTCTCATTCCCCCCTCTAGGTCACTAACTTAAAATTAATACTGTATTTCCATATCGTTTTTTAAAATGTGTTACAAATATACATATTAGACAAAATAAATGATATCCTACGTTATGTTTCAATGTCATAAATCCTGAGATGGCTTAACCCAGTCGTTCTACCTGTATTTTATTATACAGCAATTCATTCACTCATTCTCCCACAGATGCATGCTTACTTTATTTTCAGGGACAAAATCCATGTGCACTGCCTGTTTCTGCATGCACACCAAAGTGCATTTTAGTCACCGTCTAGACACCGAATTGCTGCAAGGAAGACCTGGGCTTCTTTGGACCGTATAATTCTAGGGTGACCAATTACCTTACTTTTAACACCGAATGGACTCAGTCTTATATTTTTTTAAAATGTGAAGTTTTTGGAGCAGTGCCAGCAAGCTGACTCAAGAAAAATGTCTCCTGCTTGTATCCCCAATGCTTGTAATTTTGGTGGACATTATGGATATAATGGTGCTTTCATGTTAGCTTTGAGATCGGGGGGCGGGGAGTTTTGAGGTACCAGCAGAATCCTGGACTGCAGAGGGATATTGTAAGATGGAAGACTCCTTCTGCCCAGTGGCAGAATTACTTACTGTGGCCCCAGTTGAAGACCCAGAAATTACTTTTCCCACTTTAGCCTTGATGGCACACATACTGTCTTCAGTTCCACCTGTAAACACAAAATTCGTCTGGGACCACGTTAGAGCCCCTCCCCCAAATCACATAGCCTGGAAACAGTCCTGGTAGTCCTGGCCACACGGAGATTGTAGGGGGAGGCGCACCCATCATCTCGGCCTGGGGCAAGCATGTCAATCATCCAACAGCAGATCCCGAAGCATCTCTGTAACACAGATCTGAAATGCTGTAGCTATGATCTGGGTTATCTATCCAGATACCCGGCAGGAGACATGTCCATCCGTCTCCCAAGAGAAAGTCCCACTGCTCTTTATTTTATGGAAGATCCTGACACATGTCTGTCATTCTGCTTCAGTCTGTGAAAAGAGCTACAAGAGCAATTGTTACGGCCACCCAGGAACCTTTTACGAAATGAGTCCATCTTACTCCTAGAGTCAGGCCTGCTGACGTTAGCCCTAGCTATTGGCTCTGAGGCAGCTCTCTGGCTTGGTTCCCAGTCTTCTTCACTTGTGCCTGAGTGACAGCAGAGGCGGCCTCAGGGACCCTCTTATTAAAACAGAGAAATCCCCTGCAGAACGCATAGGACCTGTATCTTCTTATGTACTGAATAACAGACCTGTGTCTGAAGATGCCACTGTGAATCTTAAACTTGGTTCTCCATAATCTGTGTGCTGGAGGCTTTCTAACGCAGTGCCTGGCATGCCTTAGTCTCTAGCTGCAGATTATACAACAGAAGACAGCAGCAGTCAAGTTGTTTGAAACCTGCTCCAGACTCTTTTCTATTAGCCTGAAGACACAACAGGATGAGGTCTTCGCCAGCTGAAATCAGTCTGTGAAGACTGGGGATGCGATCATTCTATCAGATGCACAGACTTTCACGTCTACAGGGATGACAAAGAATTAGGCAAGCAGGATACCATCAGAAAAAAATAAGGTTCAGGGAATGACCCTAAGGAAACTGCCTGCTTAAAAATAATAATAAAGAGTTTAGAGAAGTTGGGTGAAGGGCTGGAGAACACAGTTAGCAAGACAAAGTCGGAACAGTAACACCCAAGCAAAACAAGATGTTAGATAAAATCAGCACAGTGACAAATGACCAGACAGCCTTAATTCAAACTTACCGTTACAGCCTGAAATTTTTCCTTAGAGAGTCATGGAAACAGATTCAGTAATCTGAAGAAAGAATCGATAAATCGGAGACATTCCCCTTGGCACCCAGAAAGCTGGCTCAGTGGGGGAACGTGCCTACCTTGCAAACCCTCTGGCCTGACTTAGATCTATGGAGCCTGATGAGGTAGAAAGAGAAAACTGACTTCTGAAAAATGTCCTCTGGCCTCTACACACACAGTGTGTCGTGTGCACTAACACACATTCGCACTAATAATAAACTATAAAAAATAAAACTAAAAAATAAATAACAAGAAAAAAATATTCTATTTGAAATTAATCCTTTTGAGGCGATATAAGAATGAAAATGATGAGGAAACCAAGTAAAAACCTACAAAACAGCACACACATGAGCAGGCGAGGGATGAGTGTGACAAAGGAGAAAAGAGAAAGATTATTTAAATAAACACAAGTAGGCAATTCTCTGTATCTTGGCAGTAACCTTGGCAGTTAGATTTGTGATGCTGCAAGGTCAAGTAAGATTGATTCCCCCCAATGCTTCCTGTTGGGGGCTCAAAGATCCTTGCACCCACAGATCACTAGGGAAACGAGAAAGGTTCAACACATGGCCTCTTCTCAATGGGGAAGATAGAAATACCTGCTTTCTTGCCCAGAAAGCTGGAAGTGGATATTGTTAATGACCTGGTGACCTTTTTGTTCTCTGTGGCAGCAGATGTCACCTCCCCTTTGCTAAACAGGCAAACCTCACCCAAATCCCCCAGAATGCTTGTCCCAGATTCTTGCCTCTCTAGACCATTACCCATCCTTAGGAGAGAGTTCATATGTACTTCATAGCCTGCTGGCCTCTATGCTATCTTGATCAAGGACCACACTAGGCCTTTTAGCTGTAGAATCCACCCTCACAGTCATGTGTACGTTGTAAAGGAGTTTCTATGTAGTCATAGCTTAAGCTCTACTGTGCACCTGGAATTGGAATGCTCGTTGCCTGGAAACCTCTTCCCAGATTGTACTGTGTTTGAAATATGCTGACAAGGAGCCGCCCGGCATTAGACTCCCCCGCAGGCTGATCCAGGTTGATGAAGTCAATCTGAACTGGTTTTCACTCTCATCTCTTCTCAGATCACTGCCGGCATGGTCCCCCTCAACAGCCTAGAGATGCTGCAACCAAATCGTCAAAAGACACAGAGTTTTCAAAGCACTAAGAGAAATCTCTTGTCTTGTAACGCAGACCTTCAACAGAAACTGAAGTGGGGGAGACAGCGAGCTCAGAATTCTGAAGGAAAAACAAAACTGTCACCCAGCCAAGCAAACCTGGAGAAGCTGTCCCTCAAGAATAAGTGAGGCAGGCTGGAGAGATGGCTCAGCAGCCCACAACGCCTGCAGCTCTTGCAGTGGGCCTGGGTTCAGTTCCCAGCGCTCACGTGCTGGCTAGAAACTGCCTGTAATTCCAGTTCCAGGGAAGCGAACACCTTCTTCTCACCCAATGGTTCTTAACCTGTGAGCTGCAAATCCTTCGGAGGTTGCAGATCAGGTATTTCTACATCAGATAATTATATTACAATTCATAACACTAGCAAAATTACAGCTATGAAGTAGCTGCAAAGTAAATTTACAGTTGGGGGTCACTACAACATAAGGAACTGTAATAAAAGGTCACAGCATTAGGAAGATTGAGAACCACAGCATCTCAGGGCTTCTTTGTTCATGCAATGCACATACTTACATGTAGACAAAAGACTGAAGCACATATGAAATTTAAATAATCTTAAAAAGAAATAAGTGAGACAAACACATTATCAGAAACAAAGTAGAGAGGGCCATCAGTGCTGGCCATGACTTGTAAGACATATCTTAAAAGGTGATTATTCAAGTTTAAATGTCTGGGAGGTAGGTACTAGCATGCAGATGGGGAAACTCCGTGGTAAACATTTGGAGGTGATCTCTGAATACAGTAACTCTGGAAGGATGGCGGGCAATCAAAGCAACTGGAGTATGTAAAAAGATGTCAGGGAAAAGCGCAAGTGCACAGGGTTTTATGTAAGCTTCCCAGTTACCACACACAGAAGGAAAACTCAAATAAATAAGAAATGATGGGAAAGAAATCATAGCACATGGCTGCAAAAGAACACACACACACAGAGCCATAAAAAGTAGGTAATCGAGTCGTGTGTTACAACATAGATGAACCCAGTGGACAATCTTCTAAGTGAAATGAGTAAGACGCAGGGCATACTCTACAACTTCCCGTGTGGAATGCAGAGCGTCTGAGTTACAGAAGCAGAAAGCAGAGCAGTAGAGACCAGTGGCTGAGGGGTTGGGCCACCCAGGAATCCAGAGAGGCTGTCAAACACAGTCCGAGACAGCTCTAAGACTATGAACCAGGAGGAGCCAGCATGTGGCACGTGACTGTTGCTAAGCATTCTGCCTGGAATCCATTGAAAGGCTAGAAGGTAAGCGTTCCTTCCCCACCCCACACTAAAATGACGAATGAAAGGTTATGAACATGGTAACTAGTTTGGTTGGGATAACCATTTCTCAATGTACCCATGTATTGAACGCCAAATTGTATAACTCACACATATAAAACTCGTGTTAGTTTTAGCTCATCATTGAAACATCAAAATATCCCAATTTTTTCTTGTGAAGAGGGCAGCAGAGAAAGTGTTTACAGAATTGGGCTTCTCTTGATGTTAGCTATGGACACGATCCCCTTGTTTTTCTGATAAGGTTGACAACCCCAACTACTATATGGCATAAAAATATGTCAAAAAGAAGACTTTGACCTTCAGATTAGTTCAACTGTCACTGAACAAAAAACAAGAAATTAAAGCCTCTTGGTTTGTAAAATGTGCTAGATTTTTTTTTTTTGCCTGATCAAAGGAGAGGTGGAGTCTACAGCAGGAATGAAGGGTAGGGAAGGGGCTCACACCTATGCCTGTGAGCTCCCTATTGGGAGTAGTTGGTAGCAAGGATGCAAAGAATTGGAAAGATGCAAAGTCGGGCTGGTTTGAAGACACAGCTGCATTCAATGAGGGTGAACCAACGGAGACAGAAGGAAGGGCCAGAGGCTTTGGAACTTTGGAATTTGCACATATGGATTTTTTCCTTTTCTCAAAGTGCTTATAAGCAGGGAAATATCTACATACGTCTAGCAACAAGGATAGATAAAAAGAGTATAATGTGAGATTGCGTGACAAGGGATATCCCATGCTTCTGAAGCCATTCTATGACAGAGACACACATGAGGAAACTTAGGAAATAAAGACACTGAGGTGTCTCTGTACAAGCAGGCTAACTCTGAGCCAGTTTTCATTTGCATGTGCCCAGACTTTTACCGATACGGCTCCTGCAGATTCCTTCAGTTCAACAATAGAGCAAAGGTCAAAGCTGCCTTTTCAGGCATTAGCGCCCTTCATCATCGCTCAGCTCATGATTTCAACTTGGGAAAATGCCAAGATCTTCTATTAACCCGGTTGGGAATCAGAAAGGCATGCGTTAGTCACCCCCCGCGCCTGTTACTACTATCAGCTGTTTTTAAAAATAACCTATCTTGATCTTATGAGCCTCTGGTCAGGTGACTGTGTGACTTCCAGAAATGGAAGCACTCGTGTGTGGTGATAAGCTAAGTACCTATAGACTGTGGGACAAAGACACTGCTCTTCAGTATAAAGGTCTGATACTATGTGACCAGGCAAGCTGAATGTCTGAGATCTATCATAATGTGCTGGATGGAGCACAGCCAGAGGCTAAATATCTCTCTCTCTCTCTCTCTCTCTCTCTCTCTCTCTCTCTCTCTCTCTCTCACACACACACACACACACACATACACACACATACACACACACACCTACCTACACACACATACACACACATACCTACACACACATACACCTACCTACACACACACATACACACACACATACACCTACCTCTTCACCCAGTCATACATTATCTGCCTTCTGCTAGATTTCTAAGGCTTTACTTGTCTAACGGAAACAGCACATCAGTTAGATCAAATTGTCAAATACCCACCATTTCAGAAAAGATTGGTATTTGAATTTTAAAGAAAAAATTAGCAAGGAGGGAACCACGCTCAGCTGTCAATAGGATTTCTTAGTTCTAATAATTTATCCTTAACCTATTCAGGAATTGAAAGTGAATGGCTGTGTTTATTATTTGGTCAGAGAGGTGTGAAGCCTTCAGGATAAGCACGAGGCCAAAATTTGTAGCTCGAAACTCTTTGCAGTAGAAGCAGGGTTAAGAACGCTTTAAAAACAGACATCTTGGCTTGGAAACAAATATTCCTCGCCAAGAAGACAAAGGGTATTTTGTGCAGTAATTTGAATATTGACCCAAGCTGTAGAAGTTTCTATTATCTGAGTGTCCCAAGTATTTGACAGTGTTTCTTGAATGCACTTAACTCACTCACACGCCAATTTCTAGAACTCAGTATGAAGCCAGTATGACCTTGAACTCTTCATCCTCCTGCCTCAACATCCCACCAAAGTGTTGGGATTATAAACCTTTCTTTTCTTTTCCCTTTTCTTTTCCCTCCCTCCCTCCCTCCTTCCCTCTCTACCTCTTTCCCTCTCTCCTTCCCTTCCTTTCTTCTTTCTTTTTTTTTTTTTGACTTTTGCCTAGAAAATGTGGTAGATGCTTCTAGCTAACTAGGGTTCCAGTAGGGAGCTTGGGGCGGAATCGCGGCTGTAGGAGTATTTAGGGCTGGCCCCGCCCTCATATCCCGCCCCATCTCGCAAGGTGGAGGCCAAGGGCGGTTGACAAGTAGTTCCTGCGCTCCTCTCCCATTAGCTCTGGGCACATGCGCCACACACTCTGGTTGGCTGCCCGGCCGTTGCCCTAGCGACGCGTGCTGCTGTGGTTCCGCAACTCTCTTGGAGTTTGGAGTCGGTCTGGGAGCCAGCCCTTCCGGCAGGAACTTCAACTGCAAATGGACTGTAAACCCTAGATCCTGAAAGCCCGGAGCCCCGTGGTGACTTCAAAGCCTGCTAAACTCTGCGGCCCGTGATGACCTATAGGACACTTGGTATACTCCTGCTGTCTACCTGGCGTGCACGTGCCCTTGCTGTTTATCCCGCTTAACGTGCCTGGTGCTGTCTACCCCTGCAGTGTACCTACCGAATGCACCCGAGCTGAATACTCTGTCGCATGTGTCCCTGCTGGGTGTTCAGCGTGGACGCGGCGCTGCGGTGTGCTCGCTGTGGATGTGCCAGCTCTTGGGCGTGAGGCGTCTGCAGGTGTGTCAGCTGGAGACGGGCGGAACCACGAGCGCGCTGACTTTGCCCCTGTAGCCTCTGCTCTCAGCGGGCGGGTCTGCAGAGCCCAGACACTCGGAGAATCCGGACTCAGCAGTTCCTTTCTCTCTCGGACGAGAACCGAGAACGTGCACCAGGCCATGAGGAACACGAGCAAGGAGGTGCAGAGCACCTCTCACCGCTATGCTCCCTGCGGTGAGTAAGGATGGGTGGGAGGGACGGGGTGATAAAGTAGGAAGCATAGGTGCCTCGACTTTTTCTGTTTCGGTGCTGGGGTTGAAACCAGGACCTTTCCATGCTAGGCAACAGTGCTACCTCCCTTTTTAGTGCCAAGTGCAGGCGCTCATCGAAAGTCATTTTGTAGCAAGTTAACCCTCCTAACTCTCACATCTGGACCCGAGCTGTTGACTGAGAAAGTTTCATTTTTGACAGCATCCACCAGGTATATTACTGACTTCCTAGCTTTCCTAATTTAGTCCCCAACCAAGACAAATGTCTCCCGCTTTCAGCATCTGGATCCCGGAAAGCTGAATTGATTGAAGGTTCTTAGGTTGTGTGAGTTAGTTTTGAAGCCCAATAGGGAAGGAAGACTTTTCCTGACACTGATATCGCTTTTCTCTTGTTTTCTCTGTGTCTAGAGAAGGGTTGGGGACAGAAGAGAGTAAAGAGGGCCTGGTGTTCATCTTGGGGGGGGGAACAGCTGGAGCCATCTCATCTGGAGAGAACGAGAGTGTGACCTTTCCCCAAGCTCTATATGTATGCTAGCCCACGTCCTTGTTGGTGACAGTCAACTGAGAACTGGGGTGGGCTGGAAGCAGTTCTTACCCCGTCACAGGCTTCTGTAACCTTCCTGCATCTTCTCCGTGTCCTAGGAAGTGTGAACCATGCTGTAGATACTCAAAGCCAGGTGTATTCGGCAAAGCCATTGTACACTATCACATGTAACTTATAGCACCCCACCAGAAATTATCACCCCATTTTAGAGAGCAGAGAAATAAGGCATTGCGAGTTGGAAGTAAGCTGCCCTTGGAATAAGTAGACCCGCCAAAATGGCTTTTTCTCTGAGACCATACAACCTAAAAAGAAAAGCCTGTACCCCTATGGGTATGTGCGTATATATCATGTTACCTGTAGTTTAGAGGCCAGAAATGGGGACAATTTATAGTTTGGCCCACTCTCTCTTATGACCTCTGTTTCCTTATTTGGAAAACAAGTAAAAAATAAGGGCACAGCATTAAATGGACAAACTGTAGAGAGAAAAGCAGTCAGCCAGTAGTTGATCTGGTGTCACACGGGTACAAACAATCTGTAGTGATAAAAGCTCAAAAGATACCTCTGTGTTCCCTTTGGCTCCTACATACGTGTGCTAGTGGTGGCGGTGGTTTGTCCTTACTGATGGGACCCAAGATCTCTGAGCTGCCCCTGTGTGCACGTTCACAAATGCCTTAGTCTGCTCAGCGCCTATCCAAAGCTCACAGTAATGAGATGGCAGAAAATACACTGTTCTCTGTGGATTAATTAGTAATCAACAGAGAGAGGGAAAGAGAGAGAGAGAGAGAGAGAGAGAGAGAGAGAGAGAGAGGGAGAGGGAGAGGGAGAGAGAGGAGAGAGAGAAGCAAGAACCAAATGGCTTTCCTCTAAAAGAAGAAACAAGGAGCCGAGCTGAATTCTGACTCTTAATTCTCTGGAATCCTATGTGCGAATCTTTGAAACTAGATCATGCTGACTCAGCTAGTAAGTATCCTTTACTCATTTAAAGCTTCTAGGTAAAATAGCCTTCTTTTTTAGACAGCAAGTCCAACTTTAGTTCTAAGAAAAAACTGGCAGTGCGCATTTAGCATCAGAGAACAGCGACTTCTTGCTTCTGTGTTTATTCTAGCTTATCCAGTGCTGTTTCCCTGTGCCCTGACTCTGAGAACAGCATGACTAATCAGCTACCCACCTACCTGTGAAAGGGGAGCGATCTCTTGTAGGCATTGGCTCACTAGCTCGTGCGTGGGGTCCATGAGTACAGAATCTGCAGGGCAAGCTGGAGAGCAGGGGAAGAGCTGAGGCTGCAGATCAAGTTCAAAGTCCTCTCCTTGATTTTTCTTAAGATGCCACTGAACGAAGGAGACTTGGTCTGTTGTAAGGATCGTCTGCTTTACTCTAAGTCCTCTGATGTAAGTGTAAGTGATAGTTCCCATCCTAAAAATACCTCCACGAAAGCAACAGGGGTAGTACCTGTACAAAGTCTGGATACTGTGGCTGAGTCAGACAGACACTGAAGTTTGCCGTCACACTGCCATAAAGGACCAGTCTCTGTCTTTGACTCTGAATGCCATGAGTCTGGCAAATGCCATGAAACACAGCCAGCATTCACGCCACAGAATTTTGTTTTTGTTGTTGTTGTTGTTTACTGTTCCCAAGTCTTTGTTTGCCATTTTTTCCATTGATGGGATGATATTTTTATTTACTTCTTTGTATTTTAGCGTCTGGTTGATTTCTGACGCAGACTTTCCTATGCCCTGTTTCCCCCCCATCTGTATGTGTGTAATATATGTGCGTATGTGTGTGATTATATATCAGCACTAGTATCTCCAGGACTTTGAGATTCTGCTAATCCATCTGTCCCTTGAGAGATGCTCATACTCTGGTACTGAATGTCTCCGGGAGTCTTATGGGTGTTTCCATGTCAACTTGGGGGATCGCCCCTGTAGGCTATCAGCTCAGGGTCTAGGGAGTGTCTTCATTTCACCAGGCCATGCTTAACTCCTCCCCTGTCTGCAGAGGCTTGCTGTCACCCTGGGGAGGAAGGAGGGGCAGGCTGCCCATACTCCTCTCCTTACTCCATATGAATTGTCCCATAGTTCCCTTTTTAGGATAGAAGGCACACAGTCTACACCCACCATTTCCCCTCGGTCTTTCCCCAGAAGACCTTTGAAGACTTAGGCTTGAGGAGGTTTTGTATAAAGGTGATTGCTCCAGCCTAGTGAATGGGACATAGGGTTGTCTGGCTCCTGAAGGGTGTAGGAGGCAGATATTGGCTTCCCACACCGCTGTTAGGCCACACCCTGGCCTACTTCCTACATACAGCTCTTGTAAAAGTGACAAACAAGTTTGATCAGATTGTTGTCTGTGACAGAATTAAAATATTAGTATTTTAATGTGTGAATCAACTATCAAATCCTGGCCCAGTATCTGGTTTATCCATAATGATTTAAATGATATAAATGATTTGGTATTTATTTAAGTCTGCATGTCTCCCAACATTACCAGGAATATGGCTAAACATTTTTTTCTGGGGTATGGAGGGCAAGAAGGGGAGAGGGAGGGAAGAAGACAGACATAGGGGTTTTGGCCAGCTTCTAGAATTAATGAAACAATGGAAAAGGCTTTGGGAGGAGAGCAGGGAGCAGGAAGGAGGTGATGTTCCTTCTATTTGCCTCAGTGACTGATGTGGTTGGGGGCTCTGGAAAATTAGTTGTCTTCTAGTTTGCTCTGGTGGTGTCCTGATTTGTCACACATGTTCCAGAGCCGGCAATTGTTTTTTTGTTTGTGTGTTCTGTGCCATGTACTGCCTGGCACATATGTGATATGCACACAGAAACACTGTCAGGCAGTAGAGGGCCTCCTGTCCCCCAATCCCATCTAACTACGTGCTGGTCTCTCTCCTGTCTAGACTGGTACTACCACCTACCTGTGAAGCGCTCTGAGAAGGCTGTGGGTGCCCCACCCGCATCCCAGATCCCGGGGCTCAGTGACTTGGGAGACACCCCAAATGGAAACATGCCCCGTGCTCGGAGATACTGGATAAAAGAAACAGACTCAGAGTATGTGAAACTGGCCAAGCAAGGTGGCAGACCTGGTAAGCCTTGTGAACTTAGTGACTCTGTGAGCCGAGACAAAGGTGTTTCTGAACTTGTGCACATGAACTACAACTGTGATAACTGTGTGCTTTGTTCAAGCCTTTAGAAACTTGGGCTCGTTGAGAACACTGGTATGTATAGTCTTCGACGGAAATCAACTTTGGTAGAAGCACACAAAAAAGACATATTGAGTTTAATTAAAAAATCACTGATCAGAGGTTAAGGGACAAACGTCCCAAGTAGGCTTCGGAGCACCCGGTACTCAGAGAGACTAAAGTTTTTCTATCTTCCCTCTGGCCACCCCTGTCCCTACACTGAATATCATAGGTGAAATGGAGACCAAGCCTATGCTTGAGAGTTCCAAACCTAGACCATACCACTTGACTGACTCAGCCACGAGCAGATGGTGCAGCATCAAGGCAACCTTTTCTTAGATCCACCTCATTGCTCTTGGTTCAAAGAGACTAGCAAAAATCAGATGGAGGTCATCAGTGACACAGTGACAGTCTTCCCTGCCCTGTGATTATGTGAGGACTAGCTTCTGTGTGCAGCAGCGAAGGCACAGAGGGGGAAGAGGCAAACCTGCCCACAACACGCCACTCAAACAAGGCGGAGATCTGTGGTGATTCTGATGACAATGGGGCACATGGGAGAGAAGGAAAAAGATACGGAGCAGGCAGGATATACATGGAGAGTCTGGGCTAGGAGCGTAGAGGAATTCCCACCATTCCTTCCATTTGTCTGTAAGTCTGAAAATCTTAACAGCAAGAAGTTTTTGAAGTTTAAAATGGAAAGTTAAAGATTTCTCACTGAGAGGTAAAGTCAGTACCCTTTCTGCTGCTACCATGGCTATGCTATGGGTATTGGGAATTATTTTACTGCTGGGATTACCTAACAAAACCAGTTCTTACCACTCACTGCCCTTGGATACCAGTGGACAGGAGGGAGAAGAAGGATGAGAGGAAGGAAGTCACTGGGGAAAGAGGAGCCAATTGAGAAGGGACCCGTGCTGCCTACCTCCCTGAGTAGCGACAAAGTTGATGCATCCATCTGGGACTTCCCATCTGGGAACATGGAGGGAGCAGACCCACAGTGAGGGACCATGCTGGTCAGATGGCTACAGGATGGAGAGGAGCATGGAGGTGGCTGAAGGCTGAGGAGCATTGTGCACAGCCCCTCGACATCTTGGAAGTGGAGAGATGAACCCCAGATGGGGTAGTGATGGCGACTGGCACAGATGCCAGCTCAGGACCAGGAGCTTTGTGCACACTCAAGAGGAGAGGGCATGAGAGGTGGAGGGTGCATGAGGGATGTCTGTCTGAGGACCAATCAGGACACTCAGCTCTCAGCCTGTGTAGAGGTCACCCTAGAGAAGATGTCCCAGCTCCCAGTGTGGAGTGTTGGTAATGCCACACGTCCTGTGGGCAGCAGGACCACATATAACGGTGTCCCTTTGCTCTTTCAGATTTGCTGAAGCACTTTGCCCCTGGGACCAGAAAGGGCTCCCCAGTAGCCTACTCCCTGCCAGACTGGTATATCCACCACAGCAAGCCTCCGACAGCCCATCAGCGACAGTAAGTATCTCTAAGTCTCCACATTTCTCTAAATATGCATAAAATATTGGTGCCAGAAAAATAGTTTAGCAGCTTGATAAGCCTGACGATCTGAGTTCAATTCCCCAGGACCCACACTGTAGAAGTCAAGAGCATTTTATCCTCTGATCTCCACATGCTCACCATGGCATGTGTGTGGCTAAATAAATAAAAACGTAATAAAAACAAGTTTGACGAATCTCAGTTTGAACTGGAACATTACAGCTATCTTATTGGCAGAAAGTGTGTGCCTTGGCCGCCATGAGTACTAGTGCATGTAATCACTAATGCTTGGAGAGATGTAGCCCAAGCTGCCAGGAAACCAGAGCCAAGGAGACACAGAGCCATGTCACCTCAGGGTGTGGTCCTTTTGGCTACTTACTAGCTAGTAGTTTTAGGTTTTTATACTTTGTCCCCTGGGCCCTAACCATGTTTGCCTATCACAGAGCTGCCTGCCCCAAAGCTTTCTTCTTCTCACTGCGGATGACAAGTCCTACATACAACTAGAAAGGTACACAGCTCTCAGTCTCAGAAAGATCATAGACGTGAAGAGCCATGGGCCCCTTTTAACCCTGTTACAATATCTAATGATTGTTACTTGTAGCTATGCAAACTTGACCCTTCAGATGCCTCTCTAGGTCTGAGAGGAAGCATAAAAACTGATTCTAGGATTTATTTTTCTGCTTTTTAGAGACTTGTCTTTTGTTTTATTTTATCTTTCTTTCTTTTTGTCTTCTTTTCTTTCTTTCTTTTCTTTTCTTTTTTTCTTTTTCTTTTTCTTTTTTTTTTTGACAGGGTTTCTCTGTAGCTTTGGAGCCTGTCCTGGAACTAACTCTTGTAGACCAGGCTGGCCTCGAACTCACAGAGATCCGCCTGCCTCTGCTTCCTGAGTGCTGGAATTAAAGGCCTGCGCCACCACCACCTGGCTTGTTTTATGTTTTTTTCCTGAAAGATTGGACCAGCACAGACATCTTTCCATGCTGCTGGGAAGTATGCTATGTCTCTTGACTGTCCCTGGGCACCCTGTGTGTGTGTGTGTGTGGGGGTGTTATTTTGTTTTGTTTTTTGTCTTCAGGATCCTGGCTCTTCCTGCTTTGTTTTTGTATTTTTATTAAAAGGTGTGATATTTTATATTTTAAATGGATCACAGGCTGTTTGGAACCTCAGAATTTGAGGCCCAGACTGACCTCAAACTCATGATCCTTCTGCCTCTGTCTTCCAAGTGCTGAAGAAATAAGTGGCCACCACTATCCTAGCTTTGTTTTTACTTTTAACACATAAAATTAAAAAACACATTATGCTTGTACATGCTTCTGGCAAGTGAATATTAAACTCCTACCATTTTTTAGAATGAATAGTTTGTACGCTAGACTTGTGGTACACAGACTTGTGGTACAAAACAGTTTTGTTTTGTTTGGTCCTGGCTGTCCTGGAAATCACTCTGTAGATCAGGCTAATCTCGAACTCAGAGATCTGCCTCTCTTTCTTTGCCTCCTGATTGCTGGGATTAAAAGAGTGTGCCACCACCACCTGCAGGTTTAATTCTAACAGTAGAGAGGCAGAATTTCTGTGAGGTCAAAGCTGAGATCAAGACGAGCCTGGTTTACATTCTGAGCTCCCAGCCAGTCAGGGATATAAAATGAAACCCTGTTTCTGTTGTTTGTTTTTGTTTCTTTAAGAGTTTGTGTTAAGTTCAGAAAAAAAAGGGGGAATCAGGTGGGGAGAGCAGGAACAGGTGAGGAAGGGCAGGTGACCCTGGAGCTGACACTTTCCAGTGGATTGTGTAGGAAGACCAGTTGGATGCTTCTGTACCCACATTAAAACTGGCCATCTCACGGAGCAGCAGGTGGTTATTAGCGTAGATGATGTTAAACGGCAAATGTTTTGTGGGCACTTATCTTGTTGAAGGGAACAAAGTAGTAAATGCTAGTCTCCAAGAAATAATTATAATTTATCTCTTTTATACGGTCATACTTTAGAATGCCACCCTGTGATTTCTTTTGTTGTTTTGAGGATCCTGGGGGCTGTTCGGGGAGGGGCCGATGTGTTTATTCAGTAGGAAGAGGAACAGGCCTACCTTTGTTTTCCAGGAAGATGGGGAAGTAGAGAGATGATGAACCAGAGGGTTGAGAAAAAGGGGTGTGGGGAAGAGTGGGGAGATAGGAAGGAAATGAAAAAGGAGAGAGAGGATAGAGGGAGGAAGAGAGGAAGGAAGAATAAAAAGAAAGAGGAGGGAGAGAGAGAGAGCATGAACTGGGGCCAGGTGCCAGGCTGTCCCTTGTCCTGTGTTTCCTTGCAGAGTCCCCGTGGTCTCCATGCCAGATTACATGGTGTATGAAGAATTCAACCCTGGTCAGGCCAATGGCAGCTATGAGTCCAGACGAGGCCCCTTTGACTTTGACATGAAAACCGTCTGGCAAAGAGAGGCCGAGGAACTTGAAGACGTGAAGAGAAAGGTAACCATGCTGGCGAGAGGGCGTTGCCTGCAGCTGCAACTCCGGGAATAATTAAGGGAGTTGCTTCTTAGCTGCCACCGCCTACTCAGGCCGCCTGCGGTCTTGGTCCAGCCCTCCCTCTGCGCTCTGAGTTCTGAGTTCTGAGCTCTGAGCTATGTCTCAACTTTGGAGCTTCTAAGAGGCAAGCAGCCACAGTTTCTTTCATTTTTTCCCCCCGTGTATATTGGCCTTAAAGGAAAGATTACTTTTTGTCCTCTGGTGTCTTACCAGTTATCTTGCGGAAAAACTGGCTTACCACTTCCTATCTGATATAAAGAGCAAGGATGTGTTTATATGTGTTCATTGTCCTGCTCCTGTATTTATTTAAGTCCAAATTACCCACAGTGCTCCTCGCTGATAAAGGAAGGGAAGAAGTATTTTCTTTTGCAGAGATAGATGCCCAGGCTATCGGTTGGGAAGTCATAACTGGCCCGCAAAGTGAAGCCTTTGCAGAGGACCCAACCTGTCTGAGCATCTAGGAATCCCAGAAGCAAGTCATGATCAGCAGACGGGTTGTGAGTTCTACACCTAGAACTCTTCCCAAAGCCCATGAGGGCATAGCCAGGGCCATGCCAAGCACTCTACATTGCCACTAGCACCCAGTTTGGAAATGAATTTTTGTACTCAAGACATCAAAATTCGTGAGTGAAGTGGTAGCATATACACTTAAGAGAGCAGTTGTGTTTTGAGGCTGAGAATGAGAGTGGCCTGGGCACCATTGTCATCTGAACAGCAAGGGGACCAGTGTGTCTTGGTCACATTAGGCCTAGCTTCTCAGTGTCTTCGGGGGGAAGGGGATACCCTCAGTTCATGTGGGGACTTGGTAGTTGAATATCAATATAGCACCAGTTGGCTGCCATGATTGGTCTTTGTTCTTCAAGCTGCCCCGGTGCCCAGTTGTGATTCAGGCTTTGGGTCACGACTGTAAGTCCTCCTAAAGGACTCTACTAAGGACCAGGCCTGTTTCCTGATGATGTATATGTCAGTGGCTGACTATATAGAACCTTGAGCAATACATGGAAGGCTTGGCTGTTAACCAGGGTTCCAGCGCGTAGCCTGAGAAAATGTACAAAGCAAACAGTGTTGCACCATTGTAAAACCTGACTTCATATAGTAATCACTCACGAAGGGTTCTCCTGACTGCAGAAATACCTGAAGCCAGACTGTCCTCCACCTTCTCAACCCTAAGGAAGGAGGAAGTTAGGATTGCAGACACCAACACTGACTGTACACTAACCGAAGGTGTTAGGCAACTCAGAAAGAGTCATATTGGGGGGGGGGTTCCTGAAGGTCCCGGGGAAGTGCCGCTCATCACCACTGGGCACAAAGCTCCCCTAAATGTCTATTCTGCAGAACTGGGGGACTTCTCTTCTCAAATCTTGTAAAAGCTCTGGGCACCGACAGGGTAAGGACTTCACTGTGAGAATCGTTTCAACACTTGACTATTGTCCTAGACTTTGGCAGGACACCCTACCCCATCTGTCACATTGCCACAGGTTCTCCTGCCTCGCAGAGACCTGCTTTCTCCGCCCTAGCAAAGAATGGGGCACCCAGCAAATCCTTGGCTCTTGCCCTGCCTGTCACTCAGCCTGCCGTAGCCTCTGACCTGTCCTTAGGACAGAGGTATCACCACTTCATCTGAAGCCATTTACACAGAGCCCAGTTAACTTGTCACTCAGTGCTGACCTTCTGACAGATGCATACCTCGTGTAAGCGCCACAGACACTGAGCTACAGAGCAGTCTGTCGCCTCTCAGATGTCTCAGCCTCTTGGTCACCAAACCCTCCTAATTTCCATCTCTAGCAGTCTCTGATCTCTTCCAAGTCTTGTGACTGTTAAATTTTTGTCAGCCTGACACAAGCTAAGGTTGTCCGAAAGAAACTTCAAGTAAGAAAATGTCTCCATCAGATTGGCCTGTAGGCAAGTCTGCGGAACATTTTCTTGATGACTGGATGACGTGGGAGGGCCCAGACTATGTTGGGAGGTGCCAGGCCTGGGAGGGTGGTCCTGGGTTATATAACAATGCAGGCTGAGAAAGCCATAGGGATCAGCAGAAGACAATTTTCCCCCACCGTCTCTGCTTTAGTTCCTGCCGCGAGTTCTTGTCCTGGTGTCCCTCCAAGGTGAAGTGTGACCTGAGAATCATAAAATAAAGTTGCTTTTGGTCATGGTGTTTGTCAGCAACAAACCCTAATTAAGATAAGTCTTAACACGTTCTCCCTTCTGTAAATGGCTGCTTCTCTGTCCTGTCCCATCCCACAGCAGTTTCTAAATACTCACTCAGAGGCTTAATATTAATTACAAACTGTTTGACATAGTTCAGGCTTATTACTAACTAGCTCTTACACTTAAATTAACCCATTTCTATTAATCTGTATATTGCCACATGGCCGTGGTACTACTAGGTCTTGCTTTTTGGGCGGCTGGCTCACATCTCTCTAGATTCTCTCTAAATTCCACCCTTCTTTCTGTGTTCAGTTTGACTTTCCTGCCTAGCTGTATTCTGCCTTGCTATAGGCCAAAGAGGCTTTATCATCAACCAATGAGCACAACATATATTCACAGCGTACGGAAGGGTTATCCCACAGCACCTTCTAGACTCTCAAAACAGTGTCATCAAGCTAGTGATTACAGTCCCTTTGGCCTGCCTCTGCCATGTGGTACCATGTGTCAGAACCCTTGACCTTTTTACTGTTGAGTAATCTTAGACCAGGTACCGCTTGTTTATTCATTCCTTTGTTGGTGGGTGTTTGTTTTGTTTCTAGTTCTTGGTGACTTTCACAAAGCTCACCATACTTACATTTCCATTTTATATGGGCCGGTGGATCCCTCCGTCCCGCCAGACCCCTCAGAATATCAATTATCCCCACCACTTATTGATTGTTCTCCTCCCGAGCAGGGGACCTCTTTCCTTAAACACAGCCGCTGTTTCTGAAGCACATTTTGTCCCCTCTAGAAGTCATCCTGTTGAAGTGGTGGTTATTTCATTTTATTTTGTTGTAACAGCCTGTGAGCATACTGAAAGTCTAGTATTCATATCTTTGCTGCTCTTGGAGTTCTTTCTTTGACCCTAACTCATAGATTTGGTTTTCTTCACACAGGTGAAACTGCCAGCTATTAATTCCAAAAATCCCAGCAAAGTGGGGACCCCAGTTAGCCACAAAGACTCTGAAGGGAGCAGGCTGTCATTACCTCCTATGTAAGTGTCCACCTTGTGAGAATGAGTGCTGTTTGGATGATTGGTTTCTGTCCTCCATCCAGGTGGCATCTGTGAGTTGATGGCACCCACTGCCCTGCCCAGCTCTCTCCAGAGACAGGTTTGCAGTGGTAGCGCCTGATCCCCACCCCCTACCCACAGAGCCCTACCCAGCCTGACCTGAGAACCTGGTAGTACTTTCACTCCTTTCTTAACACAGGTTTTTCCTTTATGGTCCCATGCCTGGTCTCCTGCAGCCTGTTTGCGGCATAGGTCGTGGTCTGTGGCCACTTGTCCCTGCTCAAGCACTTGGTCCTGAAACTTCCTGTCACCAAAGCCTGAGCATGGGGTGGGGGTGAGGGTTTCAACCTTGATTGCAGGCACTCTGATGCTGCATTCATCTGGGGATTCCCTTGGTATACTGACACCTGTGGGTCTTCCAGCTGAAGGGAGAAATCCTGGGGGTTCCTGTGTCACCTTATTTGCCAGAAGTCTAGTCAGGAGAAAACAGATGTCATGAATTGCTGAATGAGTCCTCAAAACAATCACATTCATGACATTGGGAAGGATGGGAAGGGACTCACCAGGAAAATCCTCAGCAAGGTGATTCATAAGTCCGAAACTTGTGGCTTGGGAGGTGACAAGAGTGTGCTTGTCACCCGCCTGACTGGAAGGCTCACACTACCGCCCTACCGCTCTTCAGCGTTAATTATGATAGGATCTGTGAGCTGCAGCAGGCGACAGATGACAGAGGCAGAGCCGTGTAGTGAGTGGACAACAGGAAGAGTTCTTAAGACAGGAGCGGCTATCCTAAGTAGCCCCATGTTAGCACAGGGGTGGGGTTCTAGGAGCTCCTTGTGTAATACCGGTGTTCTGACTAAATTTTAATTGGGTAAAAGAAGAAAAAGGGTTGGGAAACTCGGCTAAGCATGCTATCACTCATGTACAGGGATGTACTGGGACCATTTTTATGTTTGAAATGGGGAAAGAGACTGGTAGATGGGAGACACACAGACACAGAGACAGAAACAGAGAGGAGGAAAGGGGAGAGAGGGGGCAGAGCTCAGCAGCAGCGTTCCTTCACAAGTTAAGTTTTCTGAACACTGCTTCTATATTTCCCTTTTAAATTTATCTCGGCACTCAAGTGTAACATTTCCACGTGTCTCTCTTTAAGGCCCGGTCACAAGAGCAGCTCTCCAACCAACTTTTCCAAACTCATCAGCAACGGCTACAAGGACGAGTGGTTACAGCAGCAGAGAGACGAGTCTGACAAGAGAAGCCTGAAGACATCCAGGGCATCCTTGTCCACTCGGTCCACAAAGGACTCTGAAAGTACCGAGGACACAGAGACGCCCCATAATCCAGAGCCCCCTGGAGATTCCGAGAAATCTGCAGGTGAGGGTCACCATGATGCGCGTGGAAACGTGTACCTTTGAGGGCAGCAGGTGATTTGTCTTATCTCCTCATGTATCTCCTAGGGAGATATGCAGATTAAAGCCATGCCCAAACTCCAAGAAGGCTTAGAACCTGGGGCAGGCATGTGGGTTGTGTGTACTTAGACTTCTTTCTTTTCATTTAGGTGGGAGAACAAAAAGCTATGACTTATGGTGCCTCATGTTTTTACTATAGTTATCAAAAAACCTTGATACTCCATTTGGTACTGCAAAGTGTAAATCACGGTATCAGTTTGAGTCTTCCGAATGTGAAGAGTTCTCACAGGACACTGTCATTGTCCCTCATGAGCTTGTCCTTTGATACCCTTCATGGATGCCTTCTTGTCCTGGGGAAGCCCCAGTTCAGGCATTCCATTTCTCTGATACCAGCGTTTCTTAAACTGAATAATTTAGGATGCCCAAAATACAGCGCTAGTATTTGTTTTTTTTTTTCTTTAGCATTTACAGAATTAGTCCAATTTGCTTGTTTGCACCTTTGGAAACTTACCGAGGATTGTGTTCAATTTCTGTCGCTGATGATTATCGACAACTTAGTTCTGAAAAAAAATTAATCTTTCTTTAGGGGATTTGCTGCTTTCAGTAGTGAGAGAGAAGGCTGTTGGGGGTGGGGTGTGCTCAAAAACATTTTAAATGCTGTGGTATTGGTCTGTGAGCAGAGCTCTGTATGGCTTTCCATGTTGAGTGTGACCTGCCAATCAGTCTCCATCCTTACAGAGATGGCCAACTGGTGAAAGGGGGCCCTCTTGGACGTTACAGAGCCAATAGTTTTATGCCTCATTGCTCCTTGAAGCAGAATAGACTTCGTTCTCATTCTTTGAATATGAGTTATCTTTTTAAATTTATGTTTACTACTTTTTGATTAAGTATGTGTGTGTGTTCTATTCATCCTCCTGTGAGTCTTTGGGCTGAGATTCTGAGATTCTCTCTTGGTTACTGTGAACTGTGCTGCAGTGAACAGAGGACTGAGGATTGCCTCCTGACCTCCTGGTTGCAGTTCTCCGGGATGTGTACCCAAGAGTGAGAAGAGCTTGGTGACGATTTCCGGATGCCGTGCTCATGCACATTATTGCTAGCAGTGGTCTGTGGTCCTATTTCCTCACATCCTTGCCAGCAGGATTTTTAATCTTCAGAGTTATTTCTTTAACGTGTATGAGTGTTTTATCCGCATGTATGTTGGTGTAGCACATGCACGCCTGGGGCCAGCACTCGAATCCCTACTGCCTATCTATCTCTTGTTGTGCTTCATTTTATTCTGAGACAGGATCTCACTATGTAAATCGATGTGGCCCAGAACTCCCCGTTTCCAAAGTTGGCCTCAAACTTGTGGCAATCCTCCTGCTTCAGGCGTCGAGGGCTAGGGTTACAGGCATGAGTTACCAGGCCCAGCTCCTTTGCCCATTTCTAAAACCCACAGTTTCCTTTCTTGCTAAGTTACTTGAGCTCCTTATGTATTTTAGAGACTAATCCCTTCCCGGAAAAGCAGTTTCAAAGTGCTTTCTCTTATTCTGTGCATTGCATTTTTATTTTGCTGATTTCTTCTTTTGCTTGTTAGTTTGATACAATTTCATTTATCTATTTTGCTTGTGGTGTTTGTGTTTTGGTAATAAAAAGATCTATATATAAACATATAATATTTATATATAACACATAGCTCAGTATTTTGTATGTAACACAGTATTTATATAACATATTTATATATAACATATATATTTACATATATATGTAAACATCTATTCATTTCTGGGGTCGGGAGAGATGACTTAGAGCAGTGACTCTCAACCTTTCTAATGCTGCGACCTTTTACTACAGTTTCTTCTGCTGTGATGACCCCCAACCATAAGATTATGTTTGTTGCCACTTCGTAACTGTAACTTTGATTCTGTTATGAATCGTAATGTAAATATCCACCCCTGTGGAAGTAACGATCCTCAGGTTAAGAAACACTAACTTAGAGGTTAAGTGCTTATGGTTATGGCCAAGAAGCCAAGTTCAGCCGCAGCACCCACATCAGGCAGCTAACGGGTGGCTACCTACAACTCCGGTCCTAAAGGACTCAACTGGCTTCCCCAGGCACCTGCTCTCACGTAGCAAACATAAGCTCATGAAGGCATATACACAGATGCACATAAAGAAAAGCAATAATGATAAATAAAACACATCTTTTAAAAAGGAAAGGAACTGATACCAGCACCAACATTGGAAGATTTCCCCTGTCGTTTCTCCAGGAGCTTTGTAGTGGCAGGTCTTTTGCTTAGGCCTTTAATTTGTACTTGGGCATGTTGTGTGAGCCGAAATTTGATTTTCATATTTTGCTTATATGTACTCATTTTCCAATAACATTGAGTGAAAAACCTGTTCTTTCCTACTATATATTCTCTCTACCTTTGCTGAAAAGCAAGTATAAGTCTGTAGATAAATTTAGGGGCTCTAGCCCCCTATTTTTCTGTGAGTCTAATTTTATGTCTTATGATAAGCATATTATATCATAAACACAGGTGAATATGTCAGTGTCTTTCTACCATGTCAGAATTAATTGACTAATAACACATCCACACTTAACAACCACACACACAAGTAGCAATGGGTTTGTTGGCAACCATTTGCCAAGCAGTCCTGCCTCCCTTGATAGCTGCCCGAGGCAAGCTCAAGTTCTTTCATTCCAGGCTTAACTAACTCTCCAATCACACATCACACATCCCGAAATAAGTGTCCATATATGCGTATACGCAGGCCAAGGTGGAGCTACAGAGGGATAAGAGCCACAGCAGAGTTCAAGGAGCCCCTACGAGGCAACTGGACACAAGCCAAGAGCTGGCAGGGCTGCAAAGGGATCAGGTAGTGAGCCATGCTGCAGAATCAAGCCTCAGGGGGCTAGGCAAGCTGCAGAAGTGAAATGTGGAACCGTGAGCTCAGGACGGGTACAGATGGAGGAGTAGTGGATGAAGGGACAGACAGTCTAGAAGAGCAACTCATGCACAAACAGCAATCCAGGTAGGCTACGTCTCCCAAGGGGGGGAAAAGCTGTGCTGAGGCCCTGGGGACAGTTCTCAGCTTGTTGGTTTTTTGATGTGTACTCTGAGTGGCCAGATGACAAGTTGGAGGTAGCAGTAGCCATTGTGGTGGTCTTATTTTGGAGGTCTAAGTGAAAATATTGTGCCTTTTCCTCAGTCGGGTGTGTTCAGCAAATTCTTTGGCCTGCTTTTATTGATAGGATTTTAATCTGTCCTTGTGTTTATAGGGTCACAATTTACATTAATGAGTTTACAGGGTAATTGCCGTTTTACTATTAGCAATAAGCTAGTCACTGTTCCGTGCTTCTGTGGGTGGTGCCTGAAAGATGCTGGTGTTGCGTGTGGGATGGGACACAGGGTCATCCTGCCTCTGTGTACTCCCTCGAAAGGTACTCAGCTGCTGCCTTTCAAATTGAGCCCTTCAAGACATGGCAGATTTCTGAGAAACCCCGGTTTTGTCTACAGCGTGGAGCAACCCAGAGCAGACCCAGCTTGACCGCAGCATGCCCGTTCCCAGACCTTTCTATCCCGGAGTCTTTTTCTCACAGCCGAATGGATTCAGCCTCCTTACTCATTTTGATCTGAGCACACTTTGTACTCATGATTCAGTGGGGTCTTTGTTTACTGGAGTGTGTATAGGAGCGTCTATGTTACCCACCTTGTTACTGTCCTCCATATTCTATGGTAGCACTACAATGTGCCTGTTCTTTTTTGTGTTTTTGGGTTTTTTTTTTTTTGTTTATTCTTTTTTAGTTGTTGAAAAAAAATTTCTGCCTCCTCCCCATTTCCCATTTCCCTCCCCCTCCTCCCATACATCGCCCCTCTCCCATTCCCCTCCCCCACTCCTCTTCCTCACTCCTCTCCCCCTCCCCCCACTCCATTCCGCCTCCCTCTCTAGACTGGAGAGCAGTCCAGATTCCCTGCCCTGTGGGAAGTCCAAGGTCCTCTCACTTCTATCCAGGTCCAGGAAGGTGAGCATCCAAACAGGCTAGGCTCCCACAAAGCCAGTTCATGTATTAGGATCGAAACCTAGTGCCATTGTCCTTGGCTTCCATCAGCCTTCATTGTCCGCCATGTTCAGAAAGTCCGGTTTCATCCCATGCTTATTCAGTCCCAGTCCCGCTGGCCTTGGTGAGCTCCCAATAGATCAGTTCCACTGTCACAGTGGGTGGGTGCACCCCTCGTGGTGCCTTTTCTTCCCCATTTACCTTTTCTACTTTAGTTACAGATTTTCCATCTTAAAAACAAAAATCTTCATTTTGTTAGTCTTTCCCCTTGTGTCATTGGTCTTTATTTTTGTCTGATATTATTTTCTTCTTTCACCTATAGTTTTAGATCATTATTATCTTAGGGTCCCCAATTTACATATGTGCATGCAGTGCATACACAGGCTCACCCACATAAACTATATTTTACTATTCTGCATTTTATCCTCAAGTAAATAAAAATGACCTCACCATCAGTATACACATAAGGTCTAACCAATGAATAGCACTTGACACTGGTGTAAACTTATTAACTTTCTGGAAATAAGTCATTCCAAGTCTTATCCAATCCAGGTGTTCTAACGGAATCCACATTTTCACCGGTAGCAGGTCCTACTTAATCACACACAAACGTTTTGCCATCAAACTCATAAACAGAGAAGCACACTGTCCTTGAGGATTGGGGGGGGCGTTCAAGGGGCTGGGAACCTGCTGCATGGGAAGCAGGCATCACCACTGAAAACCTGACCCCTCCCTCCCCAAGGCTGGTACTGCTGATGCCACATTTCTTTCCACCGTTGATCGTGGTTGCTCCTCTGTCCGTCACAGTTTACACTTTATAAACAACAACAATTAAAGCAGATGGTGCCTTCTCCTCCCTACCTGAAAACCCTCCCCTTGGAGTTGTAACTTTCTGGAAATGAATCTACTCAAGCAAGGTTGTTGCTAGTTTAACATGACTGTTTGCAGACATTCTTGATGTGTTGTCATAAAACCTAACAGCCACAGGTTCAGCTATAGACTTTGGCAAGGGGCCCCAGTTAAAGAGAGGGTGTGATATTGGGAGCAGAAAGACAGACACCACACAGAGAACTCTCTCTAGCCACACCGCTGAGTTCTGTCCTGTGCTTTGGAAGCAGAAGTTCTGCATCACAGGCTGGCAGGACTTGGATAGGAAAGAATGGTGCTTGCTTTAGTGCAAAAGTGGAGCCTTGTTTCCCAAACATGATTTGTGCTGCAAGGTAGGATTGCAAACTCAATCTTTATAGACTTTTGCATTAATCCTTGGGAATAGGCGCAGAAATACATTTGTTATATACTTTTTAGTTAATAAGTTAAAATTTTGAGTGTATTAAAATTGCGGCCTCATCTTATTTGCACTGCAGATGCAGAAGGATCCCCTTCAGAATCGCCGCCAGCAGAGCTCAAATAATCCTGGATATGCTGTCTAGGACAACCTCTTTAGCTGCTATCTGTAGAGTGACGATGGACAGTTATATTTGCAGGCTCCTGTTCTATTTTATTAATGTAAAGTCTTGTGAAGCAACTTGCCTTGGGTAGAATTGAGATAGCAAACATGGGGTAAGTGTGGGCTTTTGTTTCTTGCATTTCTTGGGATGGCCTTTCTGACCTGCTGATTTCTGGGATCAGAGTCTTCCTGAAGCAGAAGCAGGCCTCTAACATCCTATCTGCCCCACATTGTGGAGCACTGCTCTAAGACTTGAAAGGGAAGAGACTCACAAGTTGCAGCCTTTTCCCTTATTTGGTCCCATAATCTTTATAGAAACAATTTCCCGCTACACAGAAATGACTAATTTCAGAGCCGTGTGACATAATTTGCTGTAACAATATTTTATTATGCTTTGAAGTTTAAAGCATTTCAAATAAAATATTGTAACATTAGTTTATTATTTTTGCTAATAGATTAGGTGCAAATTGAAGCCCAGAAATACTGAACATTTGTTATTTTATATCCTTTAGGTAAAAAAAATATATTTAATCTCAATTAGGCTATTTTATTAGGTTCACAAAAACATTCTAGTAATCAGACTCAATGCTCTTGTTTTATAAATTTTGTTGTTTCTATGTTAGTATTTAACATTAAAATGTATTTTATATTTTATTCATTAATAAAAGAATAACCTTATCAGGAAAAGTTTCTAGAAAGCCAAATAGAGTCAGCACTGGAATTAACTTATCATGCATTTGCTTGGTTAAAGTTTAAATTTCGAATTGGTTCTTTAACTGAAATACTTAATTGAACACTTACATCTCTATTGCTTTATCAGAGGGATATTACTATGGGAAAATATATCTAATATATAAAAATATGAATGACTATATGTATTCAATAAAAATAATATAACACTATTATGCATTTCCCTCTGCTTTTTTTTCCTTTCCCTTCTCTTCTTCCCTTCACTTATTTTGCTACCTCATTTCTAAACATTCCCACTTCTCTGGGAGATCATTAGGAACAGATAGCAATAATGAGAAGTCTTCATTATTTTTTAAAGGTTATTGGAGCAACAGAAAACCATGGCTTGTGCAAAGAGAAGATACAATTTGGGGTAAAAACTGATGAAAACAATTTTAGCCTTAATTCTTAGAGTAGCCACGGTCAGTCTCATTGTGACCTCTCAGGTTGGTAAAATAGAGCTTTCGTGGTTTGGGTGTGAAATGCTTCCCCACATCAGGATCATGTCGTGGGATACTTGGTCCCCAGGCAAAGGTGTTGCTGTACCTTCCGTGGGTAGGCAGAAATGGAGAAAGTGAAGTGGGTTACTGAGAGTGAGCTGTTTCCTGTTGTCTACTTCCTGTTCTGCTAATATGTAAGTGGATGCCACATGCCATGCCTTTCCTGTGGTGATGGGTGGATACCCCTTACATGTCAACCAAAAACAAAGATCAAAAATCCTTCTCCAGGCTGGAGTGGTAGCTCCATCTACGTGCTTGCCACACAAGCATGAGGGCCTGAATTCAACCCCTAGGATACATGTAAAAACTGGGAATGGTGACAGGTGGTCAAAACCTTGAATCCCAGCACTTGGAAAACAAAGACAGGAAGACCTCTATGAGTATGAGGCCAGCCTGGTCTGTGTGGTGAATCCCAGGTAAGCCAGGGATGCACATAGAGATCCTGTCTCAGAAAATTAGAACAAGCTACCCTCCTGCAACCTTGGTGGAACTCTGAAACACAGCTTACTCCAATACTGAGGGGACTTAAGAGAGTGAACAGCCACATGGCAGAAAGCCCTACTCTCTAGGACCTCCGCAGTGGGACAAAGCCCTGGGCCCCTCCCCCAGCTCCCTTGGATTTTCTAGCCAGCCAGCTAGGAGTTTCCAGAGGCTAGGATTTCCCCAAACCCAAACCCATCCAGCCACCATCTAAACTACTAGCCACACCCCACCCCCAAACATGCCTATCCTACAACCTTGGTGGAACTCTGAAACACAATTTATTCCAATACTGAGGGAACATAAGAGGTAATAAGAGCTTGCTACAACACTGAGGGGATTAAGAGAGAGCACCAAGAGAGCAAACCAGGAGAAAAAAATCAAGAGAGCAGGGTTATAGAGACTTCAGAGGCTTTCTGAGACAGACATTGACAGTACAGAGCAGACCAAGAAAAACTCCCAAACACTCAGACAACCACAGCAAAGATTGGACCAAGACACAAAAACACTGCCGGCCTGATTTGAAGGAAGAGATGGATAGGCGCCAATGCAAGAATTCCTTCAACAACCTAAAAAGCAACACGGTAACACCAGAACCCAGCAGTCACACAACAAGAAGACTTGATCATCCTAACCCAAAAGAAGTAGAAGAAAACAACTTTAAATCTAACAGTATGAAAGTGATGGAAACTTTAAAGAGGAAATGAAAACTCCCTTAGAGAAATGGAGAAGAAAAAAAAAAAAAAAACTGGAAGAAATTAATAAATCCCTCAAAGAAACCCAAGAAAACCAAGAAAAAACAACCAAACAGGTGAAGGAAACAGTTAATCACTTGAAGACTGAAATAGAGGTAATAAAGAAAACACAAACCAAGGGGATTCTGGATATGGAAAATCCGGGTAAACGAACAGGAACTACAGAAACAAGTATACAAGAATACAAGAGATAGAAGAAAGAATCTCAAATGGCCAAATGATACTTAAGGAAATGTTCAACATCCTTAGCTATCAGGGAAATACAAATCAAAACAACTCTGAGATACCATCTTACACATGTCAGAATGGCTAAGATCAAAAATACTAATGATAGCTTATGCTGGAGGTTGTGGAGTAAAGGGAACACTCATCCATTGCTGGTGGGAATGCAAACTTGTACAACCACTTTGGAAATCAGTATGGCAGTTTCTCAGAAAATTGGGATTCAACTTACCTCAGAATCCAGTAATACCACTCTTGGGCATATACCCAAAAGATGCTCAATCATACTACAAAAGCATTTGTTAAACTATGTTTATAGCAGCATTATTTGTAATAGCCAGAACCTGGAAACACCCTAGATACCCCCTCAACTGAAGAATGGATAAAAAAATGTGGCACATTTACACATTAGAGTACTACTCAGAGGAAAAAAAAAATACTGACATCTTGAATTTTGCATGCAAATGGATGGGACTATCCCAACTACTGATGCTCTCAGTCTCAAGGACCAAATACCTATAGGGGTCTCCACACCTTAGGTGTGATTTGACCTTTGTTACTATTACAGTTTTAAAACTCACATAATGCATTCTGATATACATACATATATCATGATATACAAACATATACCCCTTCCCTCAGTTCTGTTCCTCTAGAGTACCCTGGCTAAATCAGGCATGAAAGTTAAGCTTAGAAAAGCAGAACAGAAGAATCAGAGGAGAGGAAAAAAGAGAGAGAAGAGCATTCTAGAGAAGAGCGAAGAGCAGCATCAACAGTCTCTAATGTACCAAAGAGAAGAAATAAAATTCAAGGTCAAGACGGAAAGCACCAGGGTGAGACTCTGACATAGGGTCATATCATGTTGGGCCTGAAACGTTCATTAAAATGCAGGAGAGATGAGTCAGTGCTTAAGAGTTCCTACTGCTCTTGAAAAGGACTCAGCATCCACATCTGGTGACTCACAGCTGACTTCAGCTCCAGATTCAGAGGATCTGATGATCTCTTCTGGTCTTTGCAGGCATTCCACACTCATGTGCAAAAACCTACACTCACACACACACACACACACACACACACACACACACACACATATATATATCCAGCTTTTTATTGCATATATATTTATATTGCATATATTCAATGAAAAGCAGGGTATATATTGCATATATATATGCAATAAAAATCAGGAGTAAGCTCTGGTAGGATCAACAGTACATGTTATCAAATAATTAAGGCAGAAATATCAATTCTGTACAGAAGATAGAATGACAGGAATTAATTTCCAACTTACTGGTGCTGTAACTAGAAAAAGACAAGTTAGAAAACTATAAAAAATATCATTTTAATAAGGACCTCAAGATAAATCTAAACTAAGCACCTCTAAAAGTGAGAAAATACACATTCCTGTGTAAGGTTGGGAATACAAGATATCCTTTTCAGCAGGTGACTTGGTCACCAGGGCGAGTTACTGTCACTGAGATCGCTGCTTCCACAGAAGTCCACAGAGATGCACTGTGTCTCCTGACAGATGAAGACACAGAGAAAAGTTTCCCATTTGTGAGCCAGACACCAAACATACTTGAACCTTGATCTTAGATTTTTTTTTCCTTACTCCAGAAATTCGAGAGGTAAATACTTTTGTGTATAAACTGCTTATACACTGTTTATAGTGTTTGCAAAAAGCACCCTGAGTGGGTTTTAATACAGGAAGAAATAAACTTGTCTTCAATCAGAGATGATGTGATCATCTGTGTAGAAACTCTAAAATAAGTTACAGTGTAGGCAAAGTAACAAACTCCATGCTGGTAGCCAGTTGTACCAAGGCTACAAGCCAATGACTTGTCCAAATAGCAAAAACACACAAGTAGAATTTAAAATGTAATCACCAAGGGTACCCTCAAAATGAATTGCTTATATGTAAGTCTAAGAAAATACAAACAAGACTATATGAGAAAATTACATAACTCCAATGAAAGAAATTGAGAAGAGCTAAATAAATGCAGGGGCTTCCTATGTCCATGGGCAGGAAGACTAAATAGTGCCATGATGTTAGTTGGTGTCATTTAGACCTATATATTAATATAGTGACAATCAAATCCGGAGCCTGCTATTTTATGGATGCTGACAGATGATTAAAGACATACAAAAGACCCTGAAAACAAAGCACAGCGTCAAAGGAGATCAACTCAGAGGAACTTCACTGCACAACTTTGAGACTTAGAGTAATATTAAGGTGTTCTTGACACTGTGTTACCGGGAAAAGGATAAACAATGAAGCCCAGAAACAGACCCACAGAATACAATCAACTTGCAGAACCAGAGACCAATGGAGAAAAGCACTTTAAACAAATGCTGCAGGCATTATCAACAGCCAAAGGAAGAAAAATTGCTAGACACAAACCATAAGCTACTTACAAAAACTTTCTCATATGACCACAGCTTGAGATGTAAAACGTGGATCTATAAAACAAACTCCTAAAAAAATGACACGGAAGGAAACATAGATGACTTTGAGTTTTGTGACATTTAAACATAACACCAAAAGTATGATTTATGAAAGAAAAAATTGGGAAGGTGGACCTCATTAAACACTTCTAGACCCTGTTCCATTGAAGAGAATAATGCTGTAAAAAAGCCACAAAACAAGCTACAAACTCTGTGTGTGTGTGTGTGTGTGTGTGTGTGTGTGTGTGTGTGACATCGGTAAAGGACTGTCTCCAAATATTAAATACAAAGAATTTTAAAACTCAACAGGAGACAACAAGCAGCATAAAAGTGAGTCCAAGGTGTTTACAAACACGTCACCAAGGGAGGTAGACAGAGAGGAAATAAGAATATAAGGTCCATAATGTAGTATTTCATCAGGGAAATTCAAACTAAAACAGCACTCAGACACAAATCTAGTACAGGCCACCGTGGAACACATGTCAGGGGGGTCATATAACACTGAACGTATTCTTCATTTGGCTTAGGAAGGGAAGCCCTTGGTGCTTACAGGAAAGACTGAAAACCTGCCTACAGGTAGTCACAAGGGCCAAAGTCTGGAAGCAATAGAAATGTTTATTACAGGTGAGTGGGTGAAGAAACTGTGGTGCATTCAGACCAACGCATGTCAGAAATGTCCAGGAAGAAAGGAACCATGAGGTCATCAAAAGACAAGAGGGAAGAAACCCATACTCCTAAGAGAAAGAAACCAACCTGAGACGTCCATATTGTGGGGCTCCAACCACCCGAAAGTGTGGGAAAAGCAAAGGGCAGAGACAGTAGAGAGATAACAGGGCCAGGGAGAAGAATGACGACCAAGAGGGATATGGAGGACTTTAGAGTTAGAAATTAGCTTTGTACTATCTTACCAAAATGGGTCATATGTATGCTCCGAGCAAACTCTGGAGTGATGGTGATGTGCCTCTGTAGGCGCACTGATTTTAACAGACTCACTGTTCTCGTCAGGATGTTGCCGGGGAAAGCTATGTTAATTTGGGCAGAGGGTGAGTTTTCTGTACTGTGTTTACTATTGCTAGAAGCATAAAACTGCAGTTTATTCAAACGAAACTCAAAATATTCCCTTATTTGTTCATACAGAGGAGAAACAAAACTTAGTGTTGAGAAGAAGGAAGAGGTAGACAAATGCTACGTGAGCCAGAAAAGGATGACACACGACTGGCTGCATGTGACAGAGCTGGTGGTAAAAGGAAGCAGCACCAATTAAATCTGAAGGACAGTCAGTGTGCTATTCAATGAGGCAAATAAGAGGCTGAGCAATATTTCCAACTCATTCTGCTGAGAGCCAAGCACAGCTGCTCTGAGTGGTCTCCTTTCTCAGCCTAGATTTCCTGCCAGACTTCTTTGTGAAACAAGAAACATAGCAGTGTGCGTAACACGCCTGACTCAGCGTTTTCCACGTGCTAAGGCACAGTAATGGGGTGAGTGTGTCTGGACACAACACGGCCTTACAACCTGGTCAGGGCTAACTTGGAATGCAAAGAATTTACATTAGACTTACTGCCTCCCAAGTGCTGGGATTAAAGGCGTGCGCCACTACCACCTGGCTGTGCTATTGTATTAGTAAAAGATTTGCAGCAAAGATCACTCCTGGGAGCTGGCTCCATGGGAAAAGTGCTTGCTGGGCAGGCAAGAGGACACGAGTTCAAGTTCACAGAACTTCTGGAGAAAAGTCAAGTGTAGTGATGTGTCTATAATCTCTGCACTGTGTGTGTGTGTGTGTGTGTGTGTGTGTGTGTGTGTGTGTGTGTTGAAGGAGGAGATTTGAGGTAGATAGATCCTGGGAGCTCACTGGCCAGTAAATTTAGCTGAAATGATGATCCCCAGACTCAGTGACAGACACTGTAGCAAAAAAATAAAGTGGAAGACATCAGCTTCCACCTATCAACACACACACACACACACACACACACACACACACACACACACACACACACACACTTCTACCATGTATTTCTTTGAAAGTATCCATTCCATTTTAGTAATTCTCTACACCTTGTTTCAGGAACTATACATGTAGATTTTTTTCTTAAAGTGCATCATGACCCTTTCTAGGAGGTGCAATGACGGTAACTAGCTAAAGTTAAATCTCTTCACTCTTCACTTGAAAACTGAGCGGATCAGCCAACAAACTGAGCAGGTGTACTTAAAGTAAAACGGAAACCTTCATAGGTCCATCTTCATTCAGCATAAGTCATGAGCTCACTATTCACTTCACGCTGTCTATTAATACACAAAGAGAAAACGTTCTAGAGTGGATTGCTCACACTCTGCTGAGGGTTGAGGTAACATGCAGGGTGATTTAGAAACACAAAGGAGTTTACACCAAAACCATCTGTGGCTGCTAAGTTCACACTGGGTGAGAAGCTGACGAGGACAGGGAGGAGAAGGAATCCTGTAGAGTGGAGCAGGAAGGACACAGAAAGGAAGCGTGGCCCTGTTCCACTTAGAAGGACTCTGGATAAGCTAAGGTCTCTAGGGAAGACCAGCAGGAAAGAGGAGAGGCACCCTTGGAGACAGGAGACGGGACACAGAGGATGCTGGGAGTCCTGCAGAATGAAAGCAGCAGAAAAGGATAGCAATCCCATCTCCACAGCCCCCACGACAGCCATGCCCTGAGGAAAGTGTGCATCTCCGTTCTGCACATGAAGGCACGACCCAAGTCCACGCAGGAGGCACATGGAGGCACATGGAAGTCTTCACAGGGAATATCACACGGCAAAACATTGAGCGAGAAAGCTGCCCTCTGCACACTAGCAAAGACAGAAGAAACCTCTGTTTCAGCTCTTCTCTTTTGGCTGCTTAGAAAATTAAGAATGCACACATGTGACAAATAAAATGAAAGAAAAAAAAAACCCTTTCACCAAAGTGAGTGAAATGAGTTGATTTAATGTCTGGAAGAAAAAGAGTCAAAGATAAGTTAAGCGCTAAAGGCTACGTTTAAGGGTACACAAGGGAAATTAGATTCTGATGAAATTTTAATATAGGGCACTGAATATGACGGGAACAAAGAGGACTGAAAATGAAATGGAAGGCAAGCAAGGAAGAGTGGGCTGAATGTGTAATTAGATTCCCTAAAGAAGGAAAATAATGGGGAAAAGGGGAACAGAACTAATATTTAGCAACTATAACAAAAAAAATCCTTCAGAAATAAAGGACTCAGAGCTACACATTTAAAAGGCTCATCATGTACTGGGAAACTAACTGGCAACTATATCATAACATTTTAGCAAAATCTTAGCTTTTTATTTTAAAAATTCTGATCAGTCTCTCAAGATCAGAATGACCTAATAATTTAGAAGATCAAACAAAGTGTCTGTCATAAGCCTCACTAAAGGTAAGTGGAGGCTGGTGGGATGACCTGGTAGTTAAAAAAGACTCAGTGCTCTAGAAGAGGCCGTTCAGTTTCCAGCACCTACCTATGTCAGGCAGTTTCCGACTGCTGTAACCTTAGCTCCAGAGGATTCACTGGCCCCTCTGAACCCTGCAGGTATCTGCTCACATAAGCATATATCCACACAGAGATCCCTACACATACATATAATAAATTTTTAAAAATAAGAAGAATAATAAATTTAAAATAAATATGGGGGAGGGAGTGGTAAGCACAATAACACACACCTTTAATCTCAGCACCTGGGATTTAGAAACAGATGGATCTCTGTGAGTTCTAGTACAGCCTGATTAATATAGTGAGTTGCAAGCCAAACAGTGAGACCTTGTCTTAGAAAAGATAACAAACCAAAAGCAATCTACAGATTCAACGCAATGCCCATCAAAATCCCAACAAAATTCTTCACAGACCTCGAAAGAATGGTACTCAACATCATATGGAAAGGTAAAAACCCAAGCTACAGTACTGAAAACAGCCTGGTATTGGCATAAGAACAGACAGAAGGACCAATGGAACCGAATAGAAGACCTGGATATTAATCCACACATCTTCAACACCTGATTTTTGACAAAGAAGCAAAAAATATAAAATTTAAAAAAATAAAGCACATTTAACAAGTGGTGCTGGCATAACTGGATATCAACATGTAAAAGAATAAAAATCGACAGACATCACCATGCACAAAACTCAAGTCCAAATGGATCAAAGACCTCAACATAAAGCCAGCCACACTGAAATTTATAGAAGAGAAAGTGGGAAATACAATTGAATGCACTGGCACAGGAAACCACTTCCTAAATAGAACCCTAGCAACACAGACACTGAGAGAAACAATTAATAAATGGGACCTCCTGAAACTGAAAAGCTTCTGGAAAGCAAAGAACACACTCAACAAGACAAAACAACAGCCTATAGAATGTGAAAAGATCTTCACTAACCCCACATCAGACAGAAGTCTGATCTCCAAAATATACAAAGAACTCAAGAAA
>NC_022027.1:8781682-8812187 GCF_000317375.1 Microtus ochrogaster
ATAAGGAAAATGTGGTATATTTACACAATGGAGTACTACACAGCAGAAAAAAAAACATCTTGAATTTTGCAGGAAAATGGGTGAAGCTAGAGAACATCGTTTTGAGTGAGGTAATCCAGACCCAGAAAGATAATTATCACATGTACTCACTCATAAGTGGTTTTTAAACATAAAGCAAAGAAAACCAGCCTACAAACCACAATCCCAGAGAATTTAGACAATAGTGAGGACACTAGACGTACATGATCTAATCTACATGGGAAGTAGAAAAAGACAAGATCTACTGAGTAAATTGGGAGCATGGGGGCCTTGGGAGAGGGTTGAAGGGGACAGAAGGGGCAGGAAGGGAGCAGAGAAAAATGTAGAGCTCAATAAAAAGTTCACATTGATTAATAAAAAAGAGAAAAGATAGCAAACAACCAACAACAATAAAATAAATATAGAGGATGGAGGTGGGGAAGCTCTGTCAGTAAAATGCTTGTTGTGTAAGAGTGAGGACTCCAGATAGATCCTGTTATAATTATAATTGTGCTGGCCTGCCCTGTCACCTGGGTACCCTGTCCCTTTAAGAGGCAAATTCCACCCATTCCCAATCTCCCCCTTCCTGCTGAGGCAAGCTGATCTCATGCCTCCTCTTTCTCTCTCTGTTCATCCTTCTTCTGAAGAGGCAGCCTCTGTCTTTCTTTCCCCATTTCTCTCTCACCTCTGCCCACCCTTTCTCTCTCTTTCCCCCATACCCCCTCCCCTTATACTCTCCCAATACTCATTACATTTAATTAGGGGTTCATAGTTAGAGGGTTACAGTCCATGACCATCATGGCAAGGAGCATGGCAAGAGGCAGGCACAGCACTGGAACAGAAATTGAGAGCTACATCTGTTTCACAAGCAGGAGGCAGAGTAAGAGATAACTGGAAATAACACGTGTCTTAAAACTGCAAAGTCCACACCTAGTGACACACTTTCTCCAGCAAGGCCACACCCTCCTTATCCTTCCCAAACAGTTCTTCCAACTGGAAACCAAGCCCCCATAAGAGATTCTTGATGGTTCCCAGGGGCTATTTCCTAATGAAACACCCTATCACTGCCATAACCTTAGTAAACTATGTGGAGTTATAGGAAGTGTATTGCAGAATTCAATGTGGTAGCTTGACAGATATAATGGATCAGTGACCTCCATCAACAAAGGTAAACACAGGAGAGCCAGCCTTCTTCACATCCTCAGGGACCCTTAGACATAGAAAGTGCCTAACACCAGAGACAAGGATGGAATGTGCAGGGTTATAGGGAAGGGAGGTGGAAATGATCGCAGACTAGGCAATTGAGGCAGAAAATGGATTTCAGTTACAGATACCATTTTCATCTGGAAGGAAACTGACAGTAACCCTTCTCACCCGTGGAGACTGGTGGTAAAGAGAACTGTGGGGGGTATGCCCTTGACTAAAGTCTTGGGAAAATATGGTGGTTTGAAAGAAATTTGTGCCTAAAGGGACTATTAGGGGCCATCAGGCACTATTACGACATGTGGCTTTGTTGAGGGAGGTACGGACTTGTTGGAGGACGTGTGCCACTGTGCACCCTCCCACCCCCGGCTGTGAGGTCTCTTATGCTCAAGATACCACTCAGTGTCACAGACCACTTCCTGTTGCCTGCAGGATATAGGACTCTCAAAAAGTTCTCCAGCACCATGTCTGCCTGCATGCTGCCATGTCCCACCATGATGATAATGAACTGAATCTCCAAACAGGAAGAGAGCCACCCAAAAATAAATGATTCCTTATAAGAGTTGTCGTGGCCATGATGCCCTTCCACAGCAATAAAAACCCTAACAGAAAGGACATTTTAAAACATGGGAAAACTCTGGAGGAAGTTGAAACTCTAAAAAAAGAAAAAAACAGGAACTCTGAAAATGAAAGGATCAGCCAATCCAATTAAGAACACAACAGGAAGCATTGTCAACAGATAAGGCCAGGCAAACAGTGGCAGACAAAAACAAGAAAATCACACTTTCACACACACAGAAGGAAAAATTAGTAAACAGGATCAAAGCCTTCTGAAACTCTGGGACACACTCAACAGACTAAGCCTAAGAATCCAGAGGTAGAAGAAGGAACGGATATAAACTCTAAAGGCATAGACAATGTTTAAAATGACTGTACAGTGTAAAATTCTCAAATGGAGAGAAAAGATGTGAACATCCAAACAGAAGAACAAAGAACCTCAAGTTGAGAAGAGCCTCTCTACATCATATCATAGACAAGATGTCACATAAAGGCACAAACATCCAAGTAATGTTAGGTCTCTCATCAATATTCCTAAACACCAGGGAAGAGTGGAATGATGCATTCAAAGCCCTGAAAGAAACTAACTGTGAATCAAGACTGGCATACCCAGCAAAATTATCTTTTAAAATAAATAGACAAATGCGAGCATTTCAAGGCAAGCAAAAAAAAAAAAATAATAATAAGGCACAATGCATGGTAATTAAGCATGAATGGCAGGAAACATTTAAAGATTCACTGTATAAAGAGGAAAGGAAAAACTCATTCACAGAGTTCAGAGGAAATAGTCTCATAAGAGCAACGGATGAACACTGATTAGAAGGAATCGATAGCATCCAGGACAGCCAGTCATAAATCCCCTATTGCTCATAGCAGAAGAAAAGAGTCACCATGAATCCAATTGACCTACACAACAGCTAAAAAACCATAAAGAGACAATAGACTCCCCTCCACAACAACCATAAATGCAAATAACCTCGGCTCACCAATAAATACACATGGACTAACTGCCTGAATTGAAACAAAACAAAATAAAACAAAACTTAGACTCAAATAAATACTGTCTTCAAGAAGCACACTCTACTGCAAAGATACACAAAAATTGTGGGTCAAAAAGTGGAAATTGACTTATGTAGCAAATGGATTTTAATCAAGGAGCAATAACTATTTTCATATCTGATAAACTGAAAGCCAAAACTAGTCAAAAGAGGTAAAGAGTGCTACTATATATTTTAAAAAGTGAAAAATTATAATGGTTAGAAATATTTATACACCAAAGTTGGGCTCCCAATTCCATAAAATAAACATTGAAAGACATAAAAGGACAGATAGGTCTTAAAAGTAATAGTGGGAGACTCACATCTTTAGATAGAATTCTTAGAACAAAACCCAGGGAGAAATTTAAGATCTAAATCATGCCATAAATAGATATGGAATACAATAAAACTTTCTTTTAAATTGATTAAATGATCGGCCATAAAATAAACATCAAATAGCAAAAAACCAAAATAATTTTGTATCTTATGAGATTATTATGGAATAAAACTATAAATCAATAGCAAGAGATAGCATAAAAACTGCATAAATACTTAGGGACTGACTAATACATGCTTGGATAAACAGGACGTTGGAGAAATAAGAAAGGAAAACTTTAAATTTCTAGAATCAAATGGAAAATATAAAAAGCAATAGTAGAACTTCTTAGATATGGTTAAAGTGTATAAAAACAGCTGCTTACATTTTAAAAAATCAGAGATAACACAAATAATCTAATAAAACAATGTTCTAGAAAATGTTCTTCCATGTTCTAGAAAAACAAGAAGCCAAACCTAAACACTGTAGATGACAAGAAATACTAAAGATTAAAGTAGAAATTAATGGAATAGAGACAAAAAGAAAAATGCAGAAATCAATCAAGTAAAAAGTTCAAGTTGGTTCTTTTGGTCAGATAAACAAAATTGACAAATTCCTAGACAAATAATCAAAGAAAGAGAAGACCAGGATTAACAAAAGTTAGGGATGGAGGTGCGTTATAACAGACTTCAGTGGAATGAATCCACACGATCATTAGGGAACATTTTGAAAACTTTTTTCTCCAAACCTGGAAAATCTAGAAGAAATTGCTAAATTCCTAATCACAATGGTCCACCAAATTTAATAAAGATGACATGAACAACATAAACAGACCTGGAACCAGCAACTAGATTGACCCTACCCTGGGCAAAACCCTCAGCCCTCATTTCCGCAGGTTTTGAGGCTGACCCGTGGCCATGTGGTGGGAGCTAAACGATGCTAACTTTAACTCCTTATGTTCTCTTGCACAGAAGTCTCACATTTTCTGTCTCCACCAAGGTTCGCTCAGGGCGCCCAGAAGATATGGAGCAGGTTTGGGGACAAGGAGAAAGACAGACAGCCACTTGAGCGGTTAGGTCCAGCACTGACCTAGACCATGGTATCACCTGAGGTTACTTTTCTAACTGAAAGAAGCAACATGCTGCTAAGGTTTTAAATTGGGATTAACTCCTTTTAAGAATCGAGTTTCTTTCTTTACGTATGTTTGGCCTGTATGTATGCTGTGCACCACGTCTGTGCTGTGCCCCTGGAGACCAGATGATGGCAAGACATTCCCAAAGGGACAAATAATCAAAGAAAAAGGATACAGGGATTCCTTGGCTGAATTCTGTGGAAATTCAGTTTGATGACTTATTGTATATTGCTGGTTCTCTATCTGCTACTTGCATCCATTCAAAACCAAAAGCGTGTCTATCAGAGATCATTCTCTGGACTGTACAAAGCATAAAACAGACTTTTTACTATCTTGTGTTTTCTCTAAGGTTTACCTGGTAACTTACTTACAAAGCCTCATAGTTGAATAGTTTATCGCCAGGGGATTTAATTTATTACATTATCCTATGTATCCTCCAACCAAATGACTGCCATTTTCATAAGACCATCTATGTCTGGTTATAAAAGATCCTCACAGCTGGGCTTATTGACTGTTGGTGTCCTTCACAAAAGATGGGGAAGGAGGCACAACTGAGTGTCCAGCCAATTACCCCAGATGGTTGTGTGCAGCTCTGCCCTAATTCCCCATGGCCTCGAGGGCTTGGAGAAGAGCTAGAATACATAGACCGGGGAAGACTAGGAAGGGGGCTTAGGCTATGCAGCTGAGGGGAAGCTGTCATCTCTACTAGGTAGACACTTTCTAGGGCAGCTGCTGTCTGTCTGGTTACCACTCTCCTGTCAGGGACCCCTCACCCATGCCCTAAAAATAAACTCAATAAACTCTTTGCTTTCCTGTTGGGGGATGATCTTTTTGTACACTGTAAAGATGTGTTTGCCTAAGGGGCCTTCTGATTGGTTTAATAAAGAGCTGAATGGCCAATAGCTAGGCGGAAGAAGATAGGTGGGACTTCCAGGGAGAGAGAGGAACTCTGGGGAAGAAGAGAAGTAAGGAGATGCCAGCAAGACGAGTTGGACACACAGAATGGGAGAGAGGTAAAAGAGGTTTGGCAGAACATAGATGAATAAAGTTAGGTTAACTTAAGTTATGAGAGCTAGTAGAACAAGCCTAGGCTAAGGCCAAGCTTTCCTAATTAATAATAAGTCTCCATATCATTATTTGGAGGCCTGCAGTCCCTACAAGTAAGTACTACTATACTTTCAAAGGATGAGTTTTGGTGAAATAAAACTTTGGCTTGTCATTGAAACATTATGATAAGGGGAAAGACTCCTCATTGCTTAGTCTCCCTTGAGGATATAATTCTCACAAAAGATGGCAGATTTGTTTGTTAATATTCCCATGTCTTGCAGCATTAAGAAAATCAGTAAGTATAAGAAAACATTATAAAAATACAGAAATGGAAATACTTTTGGTAAGGAATCTGTGTGTGAAGATGTTTCCAGGGTGAAAAAGATAGGGGTAAGAATCAGGGAAGTTACAATGGTCTGGTCAAGTTATATGAGGTATGTAAAAGATGAGAGTTTATGTACATGACATTAAAATGTCCAAGGTCAAAACTCAATAGATTTGATGTTGAACCTTTGCTTAAATCAGCGAAGTTATTGGTCCACTCATCGCAACAAATCTCTTTAAAAGTATCAGACTTTTGCCCTAGCTTTATTTAAGTATTGCACAGTAGTTCAAAACAACCAGCCCAGTGTAACTGACCTTGTGGGCGTTTAATACTCTTATGTAGAGTCCTATACTGAGGGAATCAGGGAGATTAAATAAGGGACTTTAAGATCAACTATGTTCCAGGGACCGTGGGGGCATCTCTTGAATGTTTTGTAACTGTGGGGAGTCACCTGGGGACTCCAAAAGTTTGGGAAGGTCATGAAGACCCCACCAACTAAACTCTAACTGGTGTGTTCAGTCTACAAAGAGGAGCATCAACATAGACGGAAATTATCCTCAATGCTTTCCAAGCAAGGCCATAATCAAGCAAGGCCTTTGAGTTAGCTGCACATAGATAAAATGACTGGTAGAAAGGATGCCTGGAGGAGCCAGAGGTTCCTCCTAAGACCAAGTGATCCATCAGTGATCTACTCAACTGGCCTTGATAGGAGGGAGTGAGCAGGAGATAGTTAATTTTGGCTGTCAACATGGTCTTAAACATCCAAGAGGAAAGTATAAGAGAAGTCTAAAATAATTGGACGGTTTCTTTAATAGTTCAAGGGATGGATCTCTCAGATATTAGGCTTATAAGTGTTATTTACACAACTACTTCTCACTAAAGATTTTCTTCTGCATGAGAACATTACTACCCATGTAGAGGAGTTCAGCCCCTGGCTCACTGCAACAACTGCCTACAGTCAAGAGAGCCAGGACCACTGTTGTTTTCATCTACAAATTAAATGTTCACCAATTTTCTTCTTTCTTCCTCCTCTCTAGAAGCCATCTGAGAGAGGCCCCCATACACTTCAACAGCTATCAAAGGGCCTGGAAGCGAATTTTGAGTTTATCTCTCTGGAATACCCGCCTTGGAAGCAAAAATAAAAAATGAGGAGAAGCCCAGTAGATGGATGCTCTTCAGAGTCTGTGAAGAGGTTCTCACAGATGTTGGTCTCGATGTGGAACAAATACCCGGCTTTTCCTGTTTTTTTTTTCCTAGGACTTGTCGTATTAGAAACTTTTGCCTTTGCTCTCCCTCACATCTGCTTCTAGAAATCCGTCAAGAACTTCCTTTCCTCCCTCTGCCCAGCTACTACATAAATAAAGTTGCTGATGTGCTTTTGGGGTCTTTTAGATAGGCCCACAATAGGGGTTCCCAATTGCCATACCAGGTACCCCCATTCAACTTGAAGTAGTAAGATCAGTCATCACTCAAATTCTATCACAGCAGTTAGAGTTATACTCTTTGGAGTAGGGGTCAGGGATAAAAACAGGAAATAAAAATTGGCTAGGCAGTTCAGGGTAAAAAAAAAATCCCAAATGAAAAGTAACCAGCTTATTAATTTACTTATTTGAGTCTAAAAGCTAGAAATACTCATGGTGTGGTGGTTTAAATAGGTATAGCCTATTTAAAAACTCATGTGTTTAAATGCTTGGCCTACAGAGAGTGGCACTATTAGGTGGTGTGGTCTTGTTGGAGGAAGTGTGTCACTGTGGGGGTAGGCTTTGAGGTCAGATATGCTCAAAATACACTCAGTGTAGAACACAGTTCACTTACTGTGGCCTGTGGATCAATCTGTAGAACTTTCAGCTCCTTCTCCAGCACCATGTCTGCCCTCCAGCACTATGCACTGCTGTGTTCCCCGTCACGATAGCCATGATAATGGACTAAATCTCTAAACTGTAAGCCAGCGACAATTAAATACTGTTCTTAATGAGTTGATGTGGCCATGGTGTCTCTTCACAGCAATGGGAACCCTAACTAAGACACATGGGCTTCTCAGCATCCTCATCTTTGCCAGATGTGCTCCGTGGCTCTGATCTTGGATCTGGTGTCTAAGTTATTTTAAGGTTCTGTCTTCAGTGGCAGGGTGCAGATGTTAGAGTGACAGCAGAAGTTTAATAAGAGACAACCCCATCTGGTCAAGAGAATAGAATCTCTAGCCAGAGTGGAGACCAGGCTGGGCTGGGTCAATTGCCTGGGTGAGGATCAATCCCTAAAACATAACGGTAGCTTCAAGCCATGCTAAGAGATAGGCTATTATGTCAGGGGTCATGAGAGGCCTGCTGAAGCTGCTCTCACCACACACTAGCAGTAAGTGCTCCAGTCCCTCGTGATACCAATTTATAGTCCCTGGAGGCTTTGATAGTCACTATATGCTACTGGGTTTTAAGAAAAAGTGGAAAATGTATGAAAAGGAGAGAATTGTGAGAAACATTTTTCCCCTATTAAAAATAGGCTAGCCTGGCAAGGACCAGTATTCTACACATTTTCCCCAGAATGTGAAGTCCTTATGTGCATACCTGTTTGTTCATCTCCCCCCATACCTCTCCTTTCATACCCATTATGCATTAGCCAATCACATCAACTCGTGAGGGTAAGCTCTCACCAATGGGGTGAGATGCAGCTACCACCATCAGAATAAAAACCATGTGACTGCCCCTCCTGGTGTGTGTACTTGTGTGGTAGCATACCATCCTAAGAAAATCACCCTGCTTAGTTACTTTTGCTTTGCTCATGTGTCTCTTTGTACAATAGCAAGAACATTCTTTTCTGAAGGATTGATAAAGAATGTCAAAAGTTAAACACTTCCTTGACATTTTCAGATGAAGAAATGGCCTAAGGAACTGAACAGAGTCTCAGAAGAGGAAACAGAAGTGGTCAATAATTAGGAAAATCTTCCATATTCTTATCTTTTCAGGGAAATGCAAATTAAAAACTGCTTTAAAAATATTAGTCACCTTAGTCAGAAGTGTTAACATCAAGAAAACAAGATAGTAACTGCTAATGCAGATGTGGGGAAAGAGAAACTCTACTCCTTGCTGGGGGGAGTCTGATCTGAGGCAATGATCTGAATCTATGAAACTAGGGAAGTTTCTGGAAAAACTAAAAGCAGAACTAATTGCCCAACAAAATGACTTATGATGACCTCCAAGACTAAAAGTCAACTGATTCTAGATAAATCACATTTCCAAAAGACCTTCATGGACATGCCCAAGTCACTAGTTAACTATAGCATTAGGAGAACAGGGCAAGAGGGTTGATGAGCAGAATAACCAGTGGACATGTACGCACAGAGACTGCTCGTTCGTTTCCCAGCTGCTCTGACCCAAATAATCACACAGAAGCTATATTGATTTCAACACTGTTTGGCCAATAGCTTATGTATACTTTTAGCTAACTCTTACATCTTAAATGAACACATTTCTATTAATTTGTGAATCACCTTAAGACTGTGGCTTACTGGTAAGGTTCTGGCTGATAGCTGGCATCTGTCTTCTTCAACAGCTACACGGTGTCTCCCTGACTCTGACTACTTTCTCTCTGTATCTCTATTCAAAATTTCCACCTGGCTTTACTCTACTAAGCTATTGGCCAAAATAGCTTCTTTAATAACCAATGGTAATACAACATATTCATAGTACACAGAGGGAAATCCCATATCAGACCCAGGCTCCTTTCTGCCTGGACTAAAAGCTTTCTCTCCAGCGACTGGAAAAAGAGACAGCCTGTAGCCCAAGGAGAGAAAAGAAAAACAGATGCTATAAATGAACACAATAATAAAATAGTAAATTAATCACTAACATTCTGAACACAGGGGAAAAAATTAAAGCATGGTGCCATTCATAATTGCACCAAGATAATGGTCTAGTTAAGCATATACACAACAAAACACTTACTAGATGTGTCTGCTGAAAGTTACAGGAGACAGGTGAAAGAAGCCACAAAAACCATTTTTATGAGTAGAGAGACAAGCTACATTTGTTGCTTAGAAGACTCTGGTGTAGCAAAGATGTCATTTGTTAAGGAAACAAATTACTCATGATTCTTGTTACAAACTGTAAGGAGACTCATGATTCTTGTTACAAACCATAAGGAGACTTTACTTTACCAGGATTATCATGATAGTCATAGGAACCTATCCCAAGAGATTTTGCAGTGACAGAGAGAGACAAGGACAGTGGAAATTTATAACCAAGCCATAAGCTGGGGGCTCATAAGCAGAAAATAAGAGCAAAATGTCAAGACTAGGAGAATTCTGAGTAAACTGGATCAACAGGATTTGAACTAAAGACAGAGCAAGGGGATAGGACATCAAGTGAAAGATGAGGAATCTGATCAGGTATCAAGGATGAAGGCTTTGGCTGAACTAACTGCATTTGTACATTTTCTCTAACATAGTGTTGTAGTAATAGGAGCGGCAGGGCTGCGTCCCCAGCACCCCGGCCGCCTGCTAGCTTATGCCCCGAAATAATTACACGGACACTGTATTCTTTTAAACACTGCTTGGCCCATTAGCTCTAGCCCTTACTGGCTAATTCTGATATCCTGATCAACCCATCTCTAATAAACTGTGTAGCACTGGTCTTACTGGGAAAGATTCAGCATGTCTGACCTGGAGGCTTGCTCCATCGCTTCAGAGAGCAGAGCTATGGCGTCTACCCGGGAGAGGGGAGCATGGCGTCTCTGAGCTCACTTCCTCTTCCTCCCAGCATTCTGTTCTGTTTACTCCACCCACCTATGTTCTAACCTATCAGGGCAAGCAGTTTCTTTATTTAATTAACCAATGACCTTCCTCCATCATAGTGTTAATTCTGCCAGTCAAGAATAAGACTACTACCACAATATTTGAGACAAAATTGAAGCAAACTTTGATTAAATACTGGACAGGATGATGGACTCTGGCCAGGTCTATTCCTTAGTTCTCAGAAAATGGAGAGGATTCACATTTTTCAGAGGCTTAAAAAGGCCACCCCATAATACCACCATATTTCCCATCAAGTCCAATCAGGGGCAAGTATATATCCTGACGCACTTCCTGCCTGCCTGTGTTCTGTCAAGGATAGTGAGTGTACATCCTGATTTATTTCCTGCTCTGCACCTCCAACCTGCATGTGATCAAGCACATCCCATGCAGTCAAGGCAAACAAACTTGTTCAGGGGATTGAAAACATGTGGTTTGTTACCTCCTATAAACAATAGCACCGGCATTTCAGGGAATATCTGTCCTTGGGCAAGGAGTTTACAGGTTGAAGAAACTTTTGTTTCATTGATCTCTTAGGTGTTGAAATAAGAGCGGCGGCTGCTTCCTGCCACCTGGCTAGCTTTACCCGAAATAATTACACAGACACTGTATTCTTTTAATCACTGCTTGGCCCATTTCTATCTGGCCTCTTCTAGGCTAACTCTCGCACCTGGACTAGCCCATCTCTAATAATCTGCTGTAGCCCACAAGGTGGCTTACCAGGGAGATTCTAGCCTACGTCCATCCTGGGTCGGAGCTTCATCGCATGCGTCTAGCCAGGCGAGGGGAGCATGGCGTCTCTCTGGAGCGTTTGCTCCTGAGAGGAGAGCTGTCGAGTCTGAGCCCACTTCCTCTTCCTCCCAGCATTCTGTTCTGTTTACTCCTCCCACCTATGTTTTAAGCTATGAGGCCAAGCAGTTTCTTTTTATTGCTTAACCAATGAAATCAACAGATTGATATATGACACTCCCACATCACTTAGGCACAGTAATTAAAGCTAAAAACATGACTTTGGCTCTCACAGTAGCAAAACTTGGAGCTGAGTAGTTTGCAAAGAAAAAAGGGTTATGTAGCTTAAGTTTCCCATAAGGGCATGGTACCTGCATTTGCTTGGCTTCAGTGAAGTTCTCATAGTGGATACCATCACAGTGGTAGAGGAGCTTGAAGAAGGGCATGCATGGTGAAAGGTGAGGCAAGAGAGGTGGCATGGTGGACCAGTGAGCTTTGGAACTGCTTATTCTTAGGAGAAGGAATCTATTCTGTAGAACAGTATCACTCCTTCTGAGGGCAGACACTACTTCAACATCATTACACTAGGGGCCAGGGTTACAGAACATGGACACACTCAAATCATATCTAAACATATTATCAGCTCAGCAGGATTCTTGCTCACCCAGACAATGTGGGCAGTTCTAGATCTGCTCATAAAGAGAACTCAATAAACCAAAGGTCTTGGGCACCACGCAAACTGACCTAAGGTTGACACAGTCCCCATCAAAACCCTAGTATAGGTTTTGACAAATAGAAAATGTCATTGTAAAATTACATAAGTCATGAAAATATTAAAAGCAATAAAAGCAAAAAGCTTCAAGGAAGAGCCAGCTAGGAAAATCACTCCCCAGTATTAAGGTCTAGCAGAGAGAGTAGAGGAAAGGATACAGTATTGCAATGTCAGGACAGATACTTTCACTACCGGAGGGAACCCCTCCCCCCATAGCTGCAAGAAAGTTGCTCAAGGAAATTCTGAGTTAGATGCCAAACAATCCAATAAAGAAAGGACAGCCTCTCCAAAAAATGGTGCTAGATTGCCACCAGCAAAACAGACAGACAGACTGCAATTTTCACATAGTCATCACACCTAAAAAACGGACCATGAACTTCAATGTAAATTATACAGCTATTAAAGCTTCAGAAAAATATCTGGGACAAAAAGTCTCAGAGATTGGAAAGGCATTCTTAGATTTGATAACAAAAGCATCATTCCTAACAGGACAATATAAAATGAGCTCAAATACTGACAACATGTTTGTTTTGTGAAAGTTTGTTAAAAAGAGGATAAAACAATGAGCCACACCCTGGGGGAAAGAATTGGCAAGCGATAGATCGAATACAGAATTCACAATTAGAGTGTAGAGTGAACCCTCAAATCTCAACAAAAATAAAGAAAAAAAAAACCCTAAAATACATCATTAGAAAATGGGAAAAGATATGAACAAATATTTCACTTGAGAGAAAAAACCAAGATGTCACCACGCACATCAGGAGACGCCTAACATCTGTCCTCTGCCGTTATGGAAGTGTAGGTTGAAACCAGGATAAGACATGGTGGCACACCTAGCAAACTGCATAAAATGGTGATGACAATGTGGAATGCTGCCGAGACATGGTGAAACTGGGGGTTCAGGTGTCCTGGATGTGAACGTCCACTGTCAGACTGTGTGCTCTGGCTGCACTAGGCATGAGAGCCCGTTTTCAGACACAAAACAGATGCGAGGCAGTGTTATGCCAGCATCATTCTTTCTTGTTTGTTTTTGGCTTTTTGAGACGGGGAGGTGGGGGTTTGAACTCACTGAAATCCCCTGCTCGCCTTGGGAATGCTGGGATCAAAGGTGTGCACCATTAAGTCCTGCTTGCCAGCTTTTCTCTTAAATGTTCTAAAACCAAAAACAACTCAGCTTCCCTTAGCAGGAAGGAAGTGGCCCAGCAGTTACGTTTCCTTACCCAGAGGGATACCGCTCAGAAACGAAAAGGAAAGGACTCTCTGAGCTCATTTGTGTAGACAAAGGCTAGTGAATTAAGTCAGGCGAAAAAAGCCCATTCTGACAAGCTCTGCGCAGTTTCTGAGAATACAACGTTTTCTTTATTGTAACGACCAAGTTTGTGTGGAAAACAAGAGGCAGGGCTCAGGTCTGTGGTGGGTGGAGGGGGAATGGGAGGGAAAAGGATAAGGGTATGTAAGAACGGTGTGAGGGTCCCTTTGTAGATGTGAACTCTGTAGTGTCTTGACTGGTGGCATCCCAGATGTGACAGAACCGTATAGTATGAAATCCAAAACGAAGTGGAGGGAAGACTAGGTCCAGTTGCGTGAAGTTACTGTCCTGTGACAGCCTGCTGTGGTTTATGAGACATTATTATTGGGAGAAATGGTGTGGGGGGAGGGGCAACAAAGGTTCCCTCTGCTACAAGGAAACAAGGCTGTATTGCAAGGTGGTGAGCTGAGATTTGCAGTTTTCTGAGTGCGGCTTCAGCAGTGGGACCTTATCAGGTTCCATCCTCTGTAACTCAATCATAGCTGAGAATTCAGCACCAATAGATAGTTCTTTATCTATTATGCGTTGCAACTTCACAATTACCTTCATCAGCAAATCAAAGGGAGGCTAAGAGTTTCAATTCCAAGGGTGGGGCAGTACGCAAATGTCAGGCAGGGAACCTTTAAATTTGACCTAAATGAGTAAACAGTGCTTTTGCCTAAAGAGCTCCCAGAGGTACACTTGCAGGTCTCGGTCTCGGAGAGTGTAGGTAATGACTACGGGGCAGAAGAAGGCACACAAGGGAGACCCACCCTGCTTTAGGTTGCCCGGGTTGACACACCAAATTCTTTTCCTTAACTGATTTCTGACCTTAATAGGACAGGATCACCAACCCCTTCATTTATAGAAGGTACCTTCGAAGATTATCTATGATACTTAACGTGGCAATACTTAACTTGTATTTTTATTTTGTTGCTTTTGTTTTGCTTTTTGAGGCAGGGTTTCTCCAAGTAGTTCAGGCTGTCCTGGAACTCACTCTATAGACCAGGCTGGCCTCGAACTCACAGAGATCTGACTGCTTCTGGCTCTTGTGCTGGGATTAAAGGAGTGTGCCGTTACTACCTGGCCTTAAAAAGCATCTATTGGCACTAAATTCTCAACTATGATTGAGTTATAGAGGGTGTAATCTAATACGGACCCACTCCTGATACCATACACAGAACATTGCATCTCAGCTCACCACCTTGAAGTACATTTGCTTGCTTGGAGCAGTCTGCAAGCAAAGCCCAGCAGAGTTCCAACAACTCACTGAGTTCTTGGGATGCAGTTCCACCAAGTGCTCCAAGGCTAGGTCAATCACCCAGACATCCTTTCTGGGAGATGCCACACATCTTGACTGTCAAATTTCCCAAAAGTTAATCAATAATCCGAGGTGCAAGTCAGTTATCAGCATCTGTTCCATTTCTGAGGACAGTTCATACTATTCCCCGGAGATTCCATCATCCCTGTTTCTTTGAAGATAACGCTGCCTGAGCCGGCTCCACCTTCAAATGTGCAGTCCTTACTAGTGGCATCTTTGGTCATTTGGATTCCATCAAAGGGCCAGTCATCGAGAGGACAGGAGACCATGGAATTTCATGCCTCATGAGGTTGGCAAAAAGTCCTCAGGGCTTGAACCCTGAGCGTCCCTGAGCTGTGGGAAGGGGCAGGGTGTGCCTCGTGAGTAAGATGGTAGTCTTGGGCAGCCTGTGACTGTGTGTGACACAGAGGTACGTGCCCTTCTGCACATAAAGCAGAAGGAACTTTTCCTTTCGTTGTTCCCACTAACAATAAAGATGCTGGCTGTTACCCACTGTGGCCCCTCCTAATACGGCCAGCTGGCAGTTTGAAAATCACCTTTGCTCAGCGGCTGTCCTCAGTGAGGGGGATTCTAGAAACTAGGAGGGGAGGTTCTGTCCCGGAGTAGTGATCTAGAAAGCTTAGGGCAGCTGCTGGATGCAAACAATGCAACCAGAGTCTCTGGTTTGCTGTGTGCCACTTTAGCGATAAGCAGAATTTTGTTTAAAAGAAGAAAAAAGAAAAGAAAATGGCTTTATTTATATTCGAACCTGACCTAGATGGGGGGAGGGGGGTTTCTTCCTATCTTGCCCATATTAGAATTACAATGAACAGGAAAGTGGACACAAAAGCCCATAAATGTGCATATGTCGATGTAGTGGTGGGACAGGAGACCCGAATTACTTCCCGGGAGAAAGTTCCTCTTCAGGCTCAGAGTTTCAGTCTGTTCTCACACACCCACCTTTATATTCACTGGGGTGGGGGTCTGGGGGTGGGCAACAGGCACCAGCACCTGGACCAGGAATGGGAAAATAGCGAAGCTGGGGGTGGGGGTGGGGGTGGGGACACACCCTCTTTATTCTCTAAAATAGTGTTAACTTTGGGAGATTGTTAAGTAGTTGGAAGTTGCTCTCAGATTTTGTTACTTGACAATAATGGGGCATCATTCTCTGGTGCTGGCTGGCCTTGGATAGGCCCCTCGTTTAAGTCAATTTTTTATGGCGATGCGCCAAGGCCCTAGTGCGGGGCCCTTGAGCTTCAGGTCGTTCTACCCCACACAGATCCGCTGAGGTGGCTCTTACAGCTCTCAAGGCGCTGGTTCTGTTCTCTGCCACAGGCTTTGATGATGCTGGTTTCAGAGTAGCCTAGAAAATAGCAGATACAATATCGTGTTCGGGCTCAGTCATCTGCAGAGTTTTGTGATGAGAATTTAGGCTTTGGTACTGTGAATCGAGATTGTAGATTTTTAGAAATGAAAGGGAGAGACCTCTTTCCAGGCGCAGGATGATAGGCAATTCTGCTCCCGCCGGTTCTTAGGAACCTAGGTCCTGGTGAGAGCACACAGTAGTTGTGCTGAGCTGTGTTCCTCTCCTCCCTCTTCATTCCCAAGCCTTTCGGTCCTCTCGCCAGAGTGCCGGCCAGCTGGGGAAGCCAAGCTAGGAACTGTGTGAGCAGAGGACTGGCAGGCCCGGCTGGCAGCTGGGGGTGGGGAGTCACAGTGCGGGACAGGGCAGGGGTGCCTTCTGCCAGATAGCTGTGACTGAATGAATGAGTCATTTCCCCTACTGGGCAAGCGCTCCCCTGGCCTTCCCTCAACTACGGAGGATATCTCTGGATCAAGACGGACCCAGAGGGGAAGAAAAAAAAAAAAAAAGTCAAAACAAAACAAGCTAGCTCGCGATACTGAAAGGACACAGTTTACAGCAGCCTAGCTCCGCATTCTTGACCGCATCTACGCTGTCCTTCATTTCTGGCACATTCCCTTCCCGTTACCAGATAGATGGACCTGGGCCCTGGCACTAGAGGTGACCTTGGGTAGCCGTACAGCCGCTTCCAGAGCGTTTCTTTGCCTGTGGAACAGGTGAGATAGCTTGGGTGTGATTTCATCCACAGTAAAGGAGGCTATGGGGCCATAGGGATGGCTCTGGATAACAAAAAAAAAAAAAAAAAAAAAAAAAAAAAAAAATTGTCAGCTTTCCCCAGACGAAAGCAAACTTAGAAGTTGGAGGCTCCCGGGCAACTTTTCCGGATTGGGGGTGGAGGGTAAAGGAGCCAGAGTAGGTGCGGACGGGGTGTGTCTGGGCTAGCACGCCCTGGGTGCTGTCGGCTGAGCCTTCGGGCGGGGTCGACGCCAGGTGGTGACCCCTGGGCGGGGCTGTGGGTGACAGATCGGAGGAGGTGTGTTTGCGGTCATCAAGGTTCTCCTTTCTGGTCGGTTTCCTCCTTTAAAAACACTGGCGCGCTGCTTCCTTCTCACTGTTCTCCAGCCTTCGGAGCCGTTCGCGCGGTCGGCTGGGACTGGGCGGTGAGCGGTCTGCTTTGCGGGACCCTTGGGGGCTTTCCTAGCCTGTAAGTGAGGAATGAAGCTCCGGGGGTCGGGGGGGAAAAGGACTCCGGGCGACCGCTCCTAAGATGAGACCCCACAGGGAGCGGAAGGGTGAGCGGTGAAAGTGGGAGGACGGCAACAGCGCTCGGCGAGCACCGTGCTCGGGATGCTCTGCTTGGTGCCCGCCCGTGACCTCTCAGCAAATGAAGGCGCAGGCGCCATACTGGGGGGGGGGGGGGCACGAAGCCTGCAAGGGGAGGGGAGGGGAGGAAAGCGCTTGAGGCACGAGTAGGTGAGGGCGCACAGGTGAGGAGAGTGCAGCTGAGCAAACAGGTGAGGGACGAGCAGGGGAAGGGCCAGCAGACGCCTCCAGGTGTTTCCAGAGTGTCCAGTCCGGCACCGGAAAGAGAGAACCAGAACCCTCGCACAGCTCACGCCACCCAGAAAATTAGAGCTGGAAGCATTACATCTGCCTTTTCGTGAAGGACGGAACATAGTTTCATTTTGATCACTCGTATGGACTTCCTCGTAATTGATTTACCAAATGTTATCTCATAAAATATTGGCTCCGAGTTGTTTGGCTGCAGTTCAACCGGGAAACTCTCGTCGGGCGTATTAAATGTCACTAACTGATTTGCGAAGAACCCACCTCACCCTCCTTACTGCTCTTTTCTGTAATAACCTGCTTGCAGACCTGGCTCACTGTCGCCTCTCTCTCCCTCCAGGGCTTGGTGGAGTGACTCGCCGGTGACTGGGGTGGTCTCTGACACTCAGGCAACCTTCCCCGGACGTGGACCTCCAATCTTTTGACAGTGAGTTTACCCAGGAACCCTGAATCTAGGGTAGAAAGGGACGTTTCCCATGAAGGCAATACAGGAAGGCTTTAGATGTCTGTTCACACTCTATTCTAATCCCCCCTCCTTTTTTTTCCTCCATCTCCTTCTATCCCCTTCTCCTTACTTTAAGTTCCTAGTTCTCTTTGCCTCTGTTCTCTCTTGCGGGTGCTATCTGGGCTGAAAGACAAAAACACATTGGTTTCATTCATATTCTGTAACCTAGTCCTTTACAAAAACATGGTTACTTCCTTGAATGGAGTCTTAAGCTGTCTTTGCGGGTGAAAGAACCATTCCCCGGGGCCTGCCATTGTTGCCTTCTCTTTCAACTTGTGAAGTTTGTGCCCCATCTCCATTTTGGGCTAAATCACCCCTGCTTTCCAGCCAATTGGCTATTGTTTTTTTTCCCTTCTTCAGAGGCCAAGTGGACCTTCTAGTCCCAGCATAACCCTCATTACCACGCATGTCTTTAATTCAGCATGCGCTGCTTGGGCACACGTTATATTCTTGATACTGTTATACTTTCAGCGCTCTTAAACATTAATGGGTACATTAGTTTTTCTTTACCTTGGATTTTGTCAAAATCCCACCCCCCTATTTTTGCTCTATTTACTGACTACAAAAATCTTAAGAAATTTTCTTAAGAAAGCAAAATAAAAATCATATGCATAACCAAAAGAGAAACTTCCCTGTTTCTCCTCACAGATAAGCACTCAGTAGTTTCTTTCCACCTCTCTCCCCGCCTGTCTAAACTCACACTACCGCACACACAGATTTACTTTTAATATACATTTCGGTCCACAAAATTGTAAATCTTTATGCACTGAAGTAAATAGTCTATTGCTCTGACTTTGATATCTTAAATATCAAGAGTAAAGTTGAAATTTAAAATCTCATTAATGAGTCAGTTTGGCAGCAGGTAGAGGAGGCAGGATGTACACGGAGGGGAAGGGCTACTTTCTAGAGTCTGTGCAGGTCCCGCAGGGCAAGCTAAACCATCAGGTCCTGTCAGATTGGAGGGCAGCATTGGACTGAGGGCAGGTCCTGTCAGCGTGGAGGGCAGAATGCCATCTGGGAGCCTGTATATCCATTAAACGTGGGCTTTTTCTAATTCAGCTGGATTTGGTCTGATTTGGACTGTTGCGTTGGTGGAAAGGCTTATTGGGGTAGAGAAACTTTTTCACTAAGAGGCAAGCGTCTCCCTTTGTTTTCATTAACTTAAATATGTCACCCTAAAACATGGTTTTTGGAGAGGAATTATGTCCTGTGTTTTGGATTTTGAGCTCATGAGAACACTGGATTTCCTCCAGGTGTGGCCATTCTTGGAAAGGTGGTTCTAAATTCTGAGAATCATTAGTGAAAACTTTTTGTGGCAGAAAACCTGAGTTGAGAAAGTTATTGCTGGTGTGTTTAGGCCTCTGGACTTCTCATTGCTGCTTTTCTGGCTCACGTCTCCTTTGTTGGTGACCCCATAGGGTCACACTTATAGGTTCCGTGTTCCTGAGTCATGCTACTTCAACAAATAAGCTGTCATGAGCTCCATACGTGGCAAACGACACTGCACTTCCTGTCATGTTAGCTAGAAGTCAGCCCTTAGGATGTCATCCCTGCCCCTACCAAAGCCAGCATCCTTGGCTGTGCACTTTCCCCTGGACTCATTTTGTCACACTTGCTGTTGCTCCTGGCCCTCAAACCCGGGTTGCAATGAAGCCTCAGAGACAACTTGTGTCTTCCAGCCACCCAAGCTTGCCTGCAAATTAGATGACAAAAACAAACAAACAACAACAACAAAAACAGACTGGCAAGAGAGCAGATTACCGTCTATGCAGATAATGGAGGTGTTCGTTCAAAAAGGGTGACCCAGAAAGTGGGTAGAATTTGGGGATTACTGCAACCTTAACAGAGATGGAAGGGGCCTAGCAACAGAGGTGGGCACATGACTTCTGAGAGGGTAAGAAAAAGGTGCTTTTGGAGAAACAATGTATTTCAGTGGTTACATTTTGGGCCTGGTATTGGTGAGTTTGCTGTTGTGCTGTTCTGTTTTTGTTTTGATTTTTAGCTCAAGTTAACCTTGAACTCCTGGGCTCTGAGCTGCCCCCAGACTAATCTTCCTGCCTCAGCCTCCTGAGCGCTGGGATGACAGACAGGATTGCAGATGATCTTAAAAGCTAACCGGGACTTCCAGAAAGCAGATGGGAAGTGTACTAGTTTGATGACCATGGCTGTTTGGGTGCAGCATGGATTTACGAGAAGAGCAGATTACTTGCTGAGTTGTTTGCGGGAGCTTTTGCTTTTAGGCAGAAGGGGTTCCAGAAACTCAGATGTCTTCTGCTCAAAAATTTTATGTCACTGTGTAAGTGACCTTTCTGTCACTATGACAAAATCCCAAGGGATTTTGTTCAAGGAACAAAGAGTTTATTTTGGCTTACTGTTGTAGAGGTTTGTGTCCCAAGTTGTTGGGCCCTGTGTTGCTTTGGTCCTATAGTAGTACAGTCCATCTTGGCAGGAATACATAGTGAAAGAGGTGGGCCAAAAACATGGTGTGGGGGAGGCTGGGGGTTCCAGCATTCCTGATGGCCTAACTTCTTCCCACAAGACTCTCCCTCCTCAAATTTCTACCATCTTTTCCATAGTGCCACAGCTGGTGACCAAGCCTTAACAGGCCGGTCTTGAGGATTTTCAAATCGAAGCAGGGTTTATTTGGAACCTCTTTATACAGGTCTAACATGCAGGTCTCCATTATTCCTATTTACAACACGCTGTGGATGCTTCTCCCTGTCATCTCCTGGTACGCGAAGGGACACATTGTCTGGAGATCACCTCTTGTCTGTGTCCTGGTTGCCTCTTGCAATGCTCAACTGTTGGCCTTCTGTAGCAGAGGGTTCCCTTCTCTACGGCCTCATGGGTTCCGTGTTTCTTGGTTCAATCGTCCTTTCTCTGCCCCAAGCAGCTGGCTCTTCTAGGATGGAGAAAGGAATGAGACCAAATCACATACTAGGAGCAAGAAAGGTCCCAGTGCGCCCTAGTGGACTGGCTTCACCGCCAGCCCAAGGGTAGACAGAGATAAGCCTGCTTCTTTCCGAGCACAGGAGAAGCAGTTCTCAGTGGTTCTTCTGGGCTGGGCTAGAGTTTGCTAATTGTCTCCTGGTCATGGGTGTGGTTTCAGAAGATGTTTTCCTTCCGCTGAAGCATCTTGCTTTGAGGTTTGAGGCTAATGAGTGGTGAATGAATCCAGGAAATGCTGAGTTATTGTCTTGCCAATGTCCTGCCCCTGCCATTCTGTCTGAGCCTCTGAGGCTGAGGGACCGTGGGTACCCAGCTGCTGCACAATCTGGGTAACGTCGCTTCAGCCAGCCACAGGCCTAGTTAACTCTGTGTTAAGTCCCAGGATGAAAACGCTTCTCAAATGTGTTCACATGCCAAGCTGAGAAGAATTTGATCCAAGGGTTAAGACAACCGAGGGGACAGACACAATACAAAGGCAGACACAATACAAAGGCAAATGCCGAGAGGCTTATCCTGAAGTGTGTTTAGGGTGGAAGTGGGCTGTGTGTGATTCCAAAGTAAACTGGACAGCTGTTGTCACAGACCACATGACACTGATCTCTGGCAAGCTAGAGGGAAGCTAATGACATTTTGTTTGTTTGTGTGACCCCCCCCCCCCAAGGCGGGAGGACTAGCGAATTTCAGTTTAACAGAAGAAGCAAGCGCTGTGATTTTGTGTTCACAGGTTGTCTGGCACCTGAGTGAGTCTAGAGACTTCCTGAGGGCATTTTTATGGGTCGTGTAATACCCCCACCCCCACAACTCCTCAGCCTCTGTCATTAGTAGAGTTATCTTGGACCCCACCCTCTTGGTTTGTTTGTAAGTGTCCCCTTTCCTGCAAATTCTTCTGACCATGCAACCTAACTGGTGCTTTTGAGCAAAGCTGTTATTGGCACGATTTCTATAGGGGTGATTGATGGTTAGTCTTTCTAGCAAACTGCTTCTCAAGTCGTCTAGGAGGTTGGTGTGGCGCTGTACATGTCTGCATGTGCTTGCGAGGGTGTTTGTTACCTGAGGATTACTGAGGGCAAGACCGCCTTGAACATGGGTGGCGCCAAACCCCTGACTTGGAGCCCAGGTGTCACCAAAGGGAAGAAGCTGCAGGATTTGCTTTCTCAGTTTCTTGGTTCCCTTCCTTCTCTGCCCTGCATTCATCTCCTCGCTCGCGTGGTGAGCCACAAGAACCACATTCAGGTTCACTGTGTCCCGGGTCTTCATATCTTCTCAGCTGTACATGCTCTAGAGAGGAAGGGAACTTATCCGTACGTCTCCTCAAGGTTCACTCACAAAACTAGCAAAGATTGAGCAGGAGAAAGGGCCTGCATGTTATCAATACACCAAAAGGTAAGACTGTAGTTCAAATCCCAGCAGGCTGTGTCTGCCCAACGGCTTAACATTGCACAAGAGCAGGAACCCAAGACAGCCGTGAAAGTTTGCATGATTGTCAGGGGATGAACCGAGACAACCCGTTGGGACTGGAAGGAGCCTAGGGACAGACATTCTCTTGTAGCTCCACTCTATTTATTCATTTTTCCTGAGGTAGGATGGAAGTCAGGCTAGGGGAAGGAACTAGTTCCACTCTGCGGTGAGGGAATCCAGAGAGGCTTCCTCATTTCTGCCAGCTCAGACTGTAAAAGCTCAAACCACCTTGTTCTCTGAATCCCCGCAGTGTTTCTTACCTGTTATATTAGTGACTTCTCTATTGTTTGATAAAAACACCTGTACCCAGGTAACTTATGGCAGAGTTTATCTGTGCTTACAGCTCTGGAGAGGTAAAGACCACCATGGTGGAGAGGTAAAGACACCATGGCTGGGGCACAGGACAGCAGGCAGCCTTGGTAGAGGCACGGCTAGGAAACTGAGCTTACATCTAACTGCAAACACGGATCAGAAAGAGCAGGGCTGTGAGGCTTTTGGTCTCCAAGTCTGTCGCTGGTGATGAACTTCTTTTGTCAGGGCTTTAGCACCTACGCCACCCCAAACAGCGCCGCAAATTAGGGACCAGACGTTGTTTTACACTACCTTGACACGTACCAGATCCCGCTGACACAGAGCAAGGATCCAGGCGCTAACTGGTGCCCTCCACATTCCCTAACTGAGGCAATGCTGTCGGGCTTTCTGTGGTCTTTCCCTCATACAGTCTCCCATGCTGCTAGTCATGTCACCTAGGCCAACTTTAGAATGTACTATGCCATCAACATAATAACTGGTGCCAAGGAGATGGCTCAGTGGGTAAGCATTGTTGTTGCCAAGCCTGAGCCTGGATTTGATCACGTGATGGAAGGAAGATCTCTGACTCCCATAGGTTGTCCTCCGACATCCACGTATACGATGTGGCATGCCCATCCCCAGTATAATAAAATAATGTAAATGTCAAAATGGTTTTGAAAGCCTCATGGCCCAGCATCCAGTCCTAAGGGACAGCATAGGGACCACATCTCTCCACCCAGCAGCTCTGTGCTTCCGGCGGCACTCCCAGGTAAAGCCGCCCTCCTTATTTTCTGCCTGACATAAGCGCTCCTTCTCAGCAGCGAGCTTGACTTGGGTATCACAGGGTGAGTGAGGGATGGTACCTCCTTCCCAGGATAGAGTGGCTTCTCAGTGGGGCACCTGCCTGGCGCATATACCTCCCTGGGCTCCACCCTCCATACCACCACAACAAAAGCAATAGAATTCACACCATCCGTTGTTTGGACAGCAACAAGCTGGCATTTCCAGACAAGTCTGTCTCTCATGCCAAATGAGAACAAAAGCCAGACGAAGAGGTTACAAGCACCAATTGCATGGGAATTTTCTCTGGAACTATCTACTGTAATTGTCTCTGGTTTGCAAACTTTACTGAAAATGATCAGTATGTTATGATGACAGCTAGAAGTGCATTTCCCAGCAGAGGGGTCTTTCAGCCCAGGTTTAGGAAATGCCTGCATACAGCCTGCAGTTTTCCTTAGTGGTGTGTGGCCCATGGCTCTTCCGGAAGCTCTGCTTTCCTTACTTCCCATGTGAGCACCGGGGAAAGAGCTGTGGCTGTGCATGCTGCTGCCTGGACATGCTGCTTTCCTCCTACAGGCTCTGCAGCCAGGCTGACAGCAGCTTAAAGTCCTTACCCTCTCAGCAACGTCCTCTGGAGCTGGCAGCTGCTCCATTTCTGTTCAAATCCCTGCAACTGCTGCTGTTCTTTAACAGGAAGAGGACCCTCAAGACTTCCAGAAGGGCAAGGCAGCAGAAGGATGTGGTCAGTAGGGTCAAAGATACCCTGACTGCTGCTGGGATGGGATGCTAGGAAACTTGAACTTTATTCCTAAAATGCACGATTGTGAGGTCCACCCATGTGAACTTCACACACACACAAACACACACACACAGCGTATATACAGTGTACATTTCCCATAATGGACATGATGAAAATGTGAAGAACTCTGCTAATTAAACAAATGTCCTACAGACTAATTAAACTTTGCACGCCTTGCAGCACCCTAGGGACCTTTGGGTTGATTCTGTTTCATGTGATGCTTCCCCCTTAGGGCCTGTGCAGTGGGAAGATGGCCGCAACAGGAACTGAAGCAAAGGACCTCACAAACCATCACAAGTAAGACTGATCCATGCTGGGCCGTGTTGGTTTTATTAAGTGTTCTTATATAGGTTTTCTTGTGCCATTTTTTTCTGACACAAAATCTACCGTGTATCACCTAACTCAGTCTTGTTTCTGAATCTTGAATATTTTCTTTTTCTCCCTGCTTTGTAGTTTTTCATGATTTCTCTTAGGTTTAGGCTTTGTTTAAAGAGCTAAATTGTGTCTTTGACTCCAGTGTGTATGATTATGTTCGTGCACCTCCAGCCCAGGGTTTTGAGCATGCCATAGTGAGTACATGTTCTACCCTAAGACCTCCTGCATGGGTTCCAAGTCCAATGAGTCTGATTTCCCTACCTTAGGGCTGTCCAGCATCTGCTTGGGCTCTGTGAGGTGGCACCCATCCTCCTTTAATGTGGCCTTAGTGGTTGGCCCTCTGTGGATACTTGGTAAATGAATTCGGTGATAATAAGGCAGAATAAAATTAGTGGAAACTGAGGTCGACTAAATATTTTTGTCTCCGACTTGATATTTTAAATCCTTTAGCTAGTATGTTGGAGACGGTTCCAGATCACATACATGTCAGTGTTAATGAATTTTAAAATCTTTGCTCTTGTGGTTGTTTCTCCATTCTGCTTTTGTTGGAACTGACAAGTGAAGAAGGTCTTCTGTGTGTGCAAGGTTTTCTGTGTGTGAAAGGTTTTCTGTGTGTGAAAGGTTTTCTGTGTGTGGCCGTGTTGTCTTAATCACATCCTGTTGTGTCATTTTGGAGCAGAAGCTGGCCCTTTCTGTTTTGTGTTTCCTATTTGCCACATCCTGCAGGAGGATATGGTTAAGTGCCTGGAGGGTGTGCTATGATGACTGGGATTTCAGATTGTCCTAGAGATCAATCATGATTTCTGGGAAGGCCTAGTTGCCCATGCCCTGCTTTTGGTCCCACAAGAAAGGGCTTCCTCCTGCTAATAAAAAGCAAGGAAATCTGCCAGGAGAATGGGGTCAGTTGGTGGGCGCTCTCTGTGCCTTGGTCAGGTTGCTTGCTCTTTTTCAGCAAGGTTTGCAGCTCAGGGCTTGGTCAGCAGTGACCCTGCATGTATGACTGATGTGTGTGTGTGTGTGTGTGTGTGTGTGTGTGTGAGAGAGAGAGAGAGAGAGAGAGAGAGAGAGAGAGAGAGAGAGAGATAGATAGATATGGGGGAGACATGACATAGTCTCCAGGAGATTTTGATAATTAAAATTAGATTAATTGCATCTAGTTGTATGATTTTTTTTTCTTTTTTGGTTTTTCGAGACAGGGTTTATTCTGTGTAACCGCCCTGGCTATCCTGGAACTTGCTCTGTAGACCAGGCTGGCCTTGAACTCGGAGATCCACCTGCTTCTGCCTCCCCGAGTGCTGGGATTAAAGGCATGTGCCACCACCACCTGGCTTAATTGTATAGATTTTTCTAAAGATGTAGACAGCCAGATTGCCTGTAATCCCAGCACTAGGGAGGCCAAGGCTGGGATATTAAGTTCAAGATCATTCTGGCCTACAAAATGAAACTTGTTTAAAGAAAAAGAAATAGGAGCTGAGGGAGTGGCTTGCTTGCCTCACGTGCTAGGGTTCTTTCACTAGCACTGTTGGGGGAGAGGCAGGAAGATCAGGAGTTCAAGGCTACATAGCAGGTAGAGGCCAGTCTGGGAAACAGTGAGGTCTACTCTCTAAAAAAGGAAGTGAAAGTGACCAAAACGTGTGAGGCTGATCTTTTAGAGGGGGGAAAGGTCCTTTGTGAAGTGGCGAGGATCCAATGGAACAGCAGGTTCCATCCCCACAAACCCATTATGGCCATTAGCTTGGCAGCACGGTTCTCAGGAATAAAGTCCATACTCAACACGCACCATTTTCAAGTCCTTGTGATACTGCAGTGATCTCTGGATCACCGCTTTCTCATCTTTTTCTCTTGAGTTAGATTGAAGAGAAAGTGTCACTAGTTGGCTCTGGGCAGAAAGCCAGACTCAGAAGGAAGGAATGGTAGCATGATCGCTCCATATTCAAGGACCTACACCCACTTCATCCTGCCAAGGAGACACTTTTTGAAAATCAGCGTGCATGTGCTGTGAGGCAGCTATGCTGAAGACTGCCTCTGAGAAAGCTTGGCAGGGTCAGGATGGAGTGATCTGGCCCTGGGATGTTTGCAAATTGAACTTCACTGAAGATACCACCATGTGTTTGCCTTCCTTGTCCCTATCACTTTCAGGAGACAGGGGGCAGAGTTAAGGCAGAAGCATCATGGTCTAGAGCCATATTTACCATCTGGCTTTCTACCTTCCTACAAAATGTTACAAAAAAGCAAGATGGTGGAAAGTCATATCATAACAATCTTCTAAAGAAAGAAAGTGGAGGCTTACTTTATGTGTTTTGCCTGCCTGCCTGCATCTGACAGTAGAGGCCAGAAGAGGGTGGTGGATTCCCTGGAAGTGGAGTTAGAGATGTGAGCCACCATGTGAGTGCTGGGATTAGAACTCTGGTCCTCCTGCAAGAGCGTGTGCTCCAAACTAGGAACATCTGTCCTCTTCATCCCCTCAGGACATGCTTAGTGTCACAGCTCTGAGCAGTAGGAGCTAATACAACAGGATCCAAAAAGGAATTTCTAGGCACTCAGATCGGAAAAGTTATCTCTGGCAGCAGAGGAGACTTTTGTTCTATTTCTGTCCATATGTCCAATAGTGATCGTATTAACCGTCAAGTTTCTGTATTGACTATAAATTGAATATATCAACTAGCATTCTTTATGTTGAATGATTTATCAATTTGATCTTTAAATTTTGTTGGCTCTTTTGAGGCTTTGCTGATTTGCCTGCCCTAAGAGCAAAGAGGGATTAAAAGAAAGGAGAAGAGAGGTAGGGACTTTGGCAGTGTGGTTTTCTTCTCCCCATGATCTGCTTGGGTCTTTTCCCCACCGTGTCCCTCACGCACCTCTTGGATGGGGACCATATCTTGGTAATGCTGGTCGTACACATCCGTGTCCTATAAACCTTTCACCTTTTGTTCCTAACAGTGACTGCTTCGTCCAGCTTTCAAATCCAAACATAGCAACCATGAAGGAAGATGTTCTCTACCACTTCAACCTCAGCACCAGCACCCACGATTTCCCTGCTATGTTTGGGGATGTGAAGGTAAAAAGCCCCGGCATTGCTACTATGGATTCTGACCTCCTCTTCAGTACAGCTGCACCTATGCACTGATGATTGACAGGGGACAGGAATGCATTCTATCTCTCTCAGACTTTTGCAAATGGCTATCTTTCATTTACAGGGATAGCAGATGTTAAGTACTGCTGTGTAGGCTTCTGCTTCATCTCTGAGAACTTTCATATGTGAACAACAGCATGAGACTCTCCTGAGCCACTCAAGGTGGCCGATGCCTATGGCTCCAGCGACTCTGGATCTCAGGAGTTTGGGGCAGTCTAGGCAATGTAGAGAGCTGGGAAGGATTTCCAAGAGGTGCGGTGTCAATATGGAGTCTGTATGATCCCTGCTTGTAGTTGGAGGTGTATATTGGAGCTATTGTTTTAATTATCAGAGGGATAATTTTAATGAGACACCTCCAGTACAGAGTCTTCAGTTCTCAGTGCCAGGGTGTCCTAAATTTTTGTAAAATTCTTTATTAAAATTTGTTTCTAAGAGACATCTGTTTGCATCTTTGCAAGGAACAGTGTGGCATTTAGTTCCTGTATGTGATATGAAGTGGTAAGCAGAGTGGTCAGCCCCAAGTTCACAACTCAGGACACTCAGAATCCTGTCTGCTGGTTCTCTTGCAATTTACAGTTAGGTGTGGTAACTGTTACCACACTATTAAAACAGGGCTCTTTGGTAACTATAGTTACCATACTACTACAACAGGACTCTTCAATGTTTAATCCTGCTAAAGAGGAATTAACACACTGAACTAAAAACCAAGATGGGCTTTGAACACTGAAGCTGGACCCCATCTGCCATGGCTAGCACTCACCTTTGGTAGCAAATGGTGGGCAGATTTCATGTTTTTTAATTGATTGAATTTCCATATATCCTCCCAATATTGCTAATCTATTTTTTCTGTTTCAGCCCTGGAAATGTCTTTTCATGTTTAGAGATATGCATTTATTTCTTTTATACTCAGGTTCCATTAAATCACTTTGACTATTTGCTAGTCTTTGGCAAAATAAAGTCTTAGATGACACTTTACAAAGCGAAGGTTTTGCTTCTCCACCTGCAAATTCCCAACCCCCTACTGGGACGCTATTCTTTGCCACTTAACACTGGGTCACTCTGGTCACATGAGGTGAGGTATTCCAACCTTCTGAATCTAAACCCAAACCCCCTTCCAGCACCCTAGACTGCCTCCCACCTGGTGTATGGGACCCAGCATGGTGCCTGCTCTTGCCTTTTCTTTTTTTTTTAAATTTATTTATTTATTAAGGATTTCTGCCTCCTCCCCGCCACCGCCTCCCATTTCCCTCCCCCTCCCCTGATCAAGTCCCTCTCCCTCATCAGCTTGAAGAGCAATCAGGGTTCCCTGACCTGTGGGAAGTCCAAGGACCGCCCACCTCCATCCAGGTTTAGTAAGTTGAGCATCCGAACTGCCGAGGCTCCCCAAAGCTCTTGCCTTTTCAAAGACAGCCAGGGCCTGCATAGAGCTGACCTCACTGTGCTCTGGGTGCCCGTGCTGAGCAGTGCTTACTAAACTCTCCCAGGGAAGTTGATTGTTCACTTCCTTAGATACTCTTGGTAAAGGTCCGGCCCAGCAACTTGCTAGGATGTTTGCAGTGACCCCAGTGTTGCCAGTCAACTTGAAGAGCTCTAACGACACGGTGTCCTCTGCTTTCAGTTTGTGTGTGTTGGTGGAAGCCCTTCCCGGATGAGCACCTTCATCAGGTATGTGGCTGCTGAGCTGGGCCTTGACCATCCAGGGAAAGAGTACCCCAACATCTGTGCAGGCACTGACCGCTACGCCATGTATAAAGTCGGACCTGTGCTGTCCGTGAGCGTGAGTACTTGCCTTTCACTTGGATTTGGTCTCCATGCTCTGCAAGGCCCTGTGCGCCCCCCCCCCCCTTCTGCCTGTGCCAACAGCTGAACAGCTGTTACCCTAACATTTGTTTACTGTAAATGGCTGGGAGCATGGTGAGCTCTTAGCAGCTGGCATCTGGGCATGAGTAAGTCCTAGGCTCCAGCCCTTGAGGCTTAGCTTCCTGGAGAGCCTCGGTATACAAAAGCAGATACGCATGTCAATATACACAGCTGTCCACTCCGTGTGGGGGTGGCAGGTGTGGGGGTGGCAGGTGTGGGGGTGGGCTTCCTTGCCTGGCCCAGGGCTGGAAGAAGAGCCACATGCCAGGTCTCCCTGCCTCTTCTATCTCATAGTGACAGACCTGCTTTATAATGCAGGTTGTGTGAGCAATAAAAGTGATTACGGAAATCTCCAGTATCCTACCAAAGAAATCGTTTTCTAGCGATTGATTTCCTTTGATGGCATTAATAAAATGAAGAACTACAGCTCACAGTGAATCCCTGTCCTGTTGAGATGTGTGTCTGGACACTAGTCAGCTAGACCTCCAAGCGTATCAGTCACGTAAAATCACCTGATAGCAAAGTCAACTTGTGGAAGCGATTCCTGTGTTTGCCATTCTGAAAGGGGTCCCTCTGCATTAGGGCTCTGCCTTCGGGACAGCACCTGCCCGGGGAGGAAAGAGGAGGTATCTTAGATGTGAGGGTGGGAAGGTCTTTGAAAGGTCTGTGGAGTGGGGATGCAATGCTGCAGAGGCCAGGAGAATATGGCAGAGGCAAAAGTGCAGTCAGTAGATATCCGATGTCAGGGATTGAGCAACCAGTCAGTTATCTTGTCTTGCTAAATTGGAGAGGGCAAGAGAAAAGTGCAGTGGTAAAACTTTATCTGGTATAGATAAGGGCCTTTGGGCATGGCTTCAGCTATCAGACAGCATGCTCATTATCCAGGGTTACCTAGGAATGGCAGCTGCTTCCTTCCTC
>NC_022027.1:8812434-8829454 GCF_000317375.1 Microtus ochrogaster
TAATCTCCTTCCCCACATGGGCTTTGTTCCAAAGAGCCTGGCGGATGTGTCAAAGCAGAAGAGTACCAAAGCCGATAAATACATTTCACTTGTCACCCAGGTATAGTGAAAGGATCGCAATAACAACTCACAGTAGAAAATTATAACTGTATAATACAGGGGAAGTTAGGCTAATGTTCTCTCTGTCACAGTCTTGTTCTCTGCAAAAGCTTGCTGGTCTTTGGGCGACTTAAAATGTGGAGGGAGTCCTTCCGAGGGACTTCTGTATGAGCTGACGGTTGCACAATGCTGGGCTTAGCCTCTGCATTTCTTTCTGGTTTCAGCATGGCATGGGCATTCCTTCCATTGGGATCATGTTGCATGAACTCATCAAGATGCTGTACCACGCCAGGTGCTCCAACATCACCATCATCCGCATCGGCACTTCCGGCGGGATAGGTGAGGACTGAGGATTGATTCTGGCCCTGTGGGTGGAGGAGGGGCTAGAGCCTGCAGCTGCTCCTGCGTGGTGTGAACACTGACAGGATCGCTCAAGGGCCTCCCTCTCCGCCTGTTTCCTCCTTCCATCGAAGTGTGTACTGGGGCGGTGGGCTACAAAACTAACAAGGGGCCTGAAATTAGCTCAGAAATTCTTAAACATTGACAAAACAAACAAAAACCTAACCCCCTCAAAGCCCCCAAATCTCCCAAACAAACAACCCCCCCCCACACACACGTACACAAACCCAGAAACAACCTAAGGCGCAAAGAAGTGATCTTGAAGAAGACTGAAATGCTGAAGATGGCAATCTTTCTTACTGGTAGAGTCTAGGGATGGCACAGGGGTTCACCATGTATTCGAGATGGGGAGTTCTGCCCCAGCCTTGGTCATTCATCCACCATTAATCTCAGTGAATGAGTTGATCCATCCTTTAGGGCAGAGCGAAAGTCTCTTCTCACGTGTCCCACCCAGTCCTTAGTCTTCCTATTTCACAGTGGGGATTTTATTTCAGTGTGGGTTTTGACAGTCAGGGCTGTGTGTGTGTGTGTGTGTGTGTGTGTGTGTGTGTGTGTGTTGGGCAGTGACACACTATGGCCTAAGTAAAAGTCTGAAGCTATAAGACAGCCCTGGCTGTCTTGGAACTTGCTTTAGAGATGAGGCTGGCCTTAAACTCAGGCCCACCTGCCTCTCTGCCTCCCAAGTCCTGGGATTAAAGGCGTGCACCACCAAAACCCAGCTCTAAAGCAATTCCTTATTTGTCGTTAGGGAACTAAAGTCACTGTAGGCACTGGTCTCTAATAGTTATTCTTCCCACCAGGAACACAAAAGCCATTGATAGGAAGCTGTATTGACTCTAGAGGCAGTAGAGCCTTAGATTTAGGTGCCTGGGTCTATGGACATTGTTCTTGGAAGGCAGAATTTCTAATTCCCTGGTAGTGGTCACATAGTATAAGAAAAAATATGAACCCAGCAGAAAAGGAGGAGCAGAGTGTTGTCCTTAAAGCGTGCAGCTACTCAAGGAGGACACACCTCCAGTGCCGATATTGCAGAGATGGTTGTTGGTGGTTACAGAGGAAGAGCAGGCTAGTCAGGAGCTGGAAAGGATTGAGGCTGGTTTTGAGGCATGTGGCTTTTCTATACTTTTGGATCTGGCTGAAAGTGTACAAAATAAAGATATAATCTGGAATGATTAAGTTAACATGGACACCTTGTTGGTGGAGCGCTAGTCAGTGCTACGGCCGGAAGATACAGACATTCGGTAAAGGATGCAGAGACTCCCGGCAAGATTGCTGTTCTCTGCTTTCCCTTGCTTTCAGCAGTGGTTCTGTGCAAACTCCCAGTGAGGAAAAGCCCTAAGTAGGAAGAGGGACATATGGCTTTGAGTATATGCTGGGTGCTTCCATACTCCACTGTGTGGGATCGCGTTCCTTGTGCCTGTTCTTGGCAGCACTACTTTGTCACCCCGGTAACCGCGATACCTGCGTCTTCCTCAGGTCTGGAGCCTGGCTCTGTGGTCATCACCCAGCAGGCAGTGGATGAGTGCTTCAAGCCAGAGTTTGAGCAGATTGTCCTGGGAAAGCGGGTGGCTCGCAGCACCAACCTGGATGCGCAGCTGGTGCAGGAGTTGATGCAGTGCGCCTCAGACCTGGATGAATTCCCCACCGTTGTGGGCAACACCATGTGCACCTTGGACTTCTATGAGGGTGAGAGGAAGTGAGGGCGTGTCTGGTCTAGGGATCCCTCGCCCACCCAAAGCCTGCTCTGTGATGCGATGGTGCTGTCTCTGCTGGGATAGCCGCATGTGGGATGCTAACTCAGTCCCAGTATTTCTGCCACGGCTGTAATATTGACCCAAACAGCTCTCCACTTTATGAAGCCAGGCAGGCGGGGTCCCTTCATCCCTGTGTCTTGATGGCACATACAGTAGGGTGCCCAAGTGTAGTAACCTCTGACTATGTGCATGTGATTCTCCTGTCTTTGTGTGACACAGGGCAAGGCCGTCTGGATGGTGCCCTCTGCTCCTACACGGAGAAGGACAAGCAGGCTTATCTACGAGCAGCCCATGCTGCAGGAGTCCGAAATATTGAGATGGAATCTTCATTGTTTGCCACCATGTGCAGTGCCTGTGGCCTGAGAGGTAGGAAGACCCGTGATGACCGTGGTATCTGTTTTCCATCATTTTTGACCATAGAGGGCCCCTCCTGAGAGTACCCCATTGTTGATTTCTCACTTGTGTCTGCCTTAACCAGGTGTTGACCCTGGAGCCCTGGTACACATACAATGTCTTGATTGTCACACCGCAAAACAGAGGGTCCTCAGTGTTCTTGCAGTGGTTTCCCACACCACTGAGAAGGATAACAAAGATGGTGGTGACCTACTCCAGCTCAGATAGAAACTTTCCCCAGCCTTGCCAAGAGCTTGGCTTTCAGTACTGAAGGCTAATCCACCCTCTTGTCTAGACCTGAGCATCCTTCCAGACAGATCTGGGACAACCTTTGTCCTGCATGGCTGCACAGGGCAGCCAGGAGCTGGCCCTGGTCAAAGGCCATAGGTGACATGGTAGAGTAGGGAATTGCCGGTGTTAGTGGAGGGTGTGTCTTCCTCCACGGTGTCCCACTCCATCCGCGCAGCCCTGCTGTTCCCGCTCTGCACACTCCCTGGCCCTGGCACAATCCCTGGCCCTGGCCCGTGTTCTTGGTGAGCTAAGGCAGGTGTCTGACGCTGCCTTGATGAGACCTTTGCCCTTTGCAGCGGCTGTGGTGTGTGTCACCCTCCTGGACCGGCTGCAAGGGGACCAGATCAACACTCCCCATGACGTGCTGGTGGGATACCAGCAGAGACCTCAGCGACTGGTGGGCCACTTCATCAAAAAGAGCCTCGGGAAGGCCTGAGGCTCTTGTCCTCGTCACCCAGGACAAGCCTTTGCAAGTCCTGGTCAATAAATCTATTTTTCATATCCCAGTGTGTGGCTTGGCATTCATTTTACACAGGACCATATGGAATTGGGCTGCATTTGACACTAAGAAATCTGGGGGTTAGACACACAGATGTTTTAAATGTTCTCTTAAGGAACTTAAAAATGATTCAAATGTTCATTCTTTAGGACTATTCTAAATGAATGAAAACTTTCAGATTTTTATTTCAAAGGTGGTCAGATTTCATGTCACTAAAGTAAGAAATTTGGCCAATTGTGTCATTAAACAGATTTCCTTATGTGTTTCAAAAATGCTCTGCAGTCATCCTTCGCCAGCTGCAAATAGACTTCAAGACTGACAGGAGCCTGTCGTCAGGGAGAGGAGCGCAGGAGAGCCACCCCAGAACCTGAAGCTCACTTTCCTGTGGGATTTGGCAACACTTTTGTGACGACCCCCCCCCTTCCCAAAAGTGTTGATGGCCAAGCTCAGGGTGGACCTAGGTGGTGCTGTACCACCCTCTGCTGTCCGGTCCAGGTAGTGCAGGCTTTCTGACCAGAAATTAAAAGCCTTGCCCCCCCTCCCCCCCCTGGCTTGTAATGGTGTCCTGCCACTGGAGGGACAAGTTCAGGGCCTGGCTTGCAAGAAAGGCAGCTCCACAGAGCATCTCATTTGCACCTGGCAAGCACTCATGCTTCGCCTGTCACAGCTGAGTTTGTGGATCTACTTGGGTAATTGGGGTAAACAGTTACCCAAATTTCTCCACATGCCACCGAAGACTAAGCCCCTCCCACCTACTCTGGCTCCTAATTTTCAGTTCTGTTCCACTCTGGACATTGACATTGTCTACTCGGGCTCCCTTCCTATCACACTGACATTGCTCGCTGGGGCTCCTTTCCTACCACCCGGCCTCAGTCTCCTGTACCACCCCCCCCCCACACACACTCCATTCCCAGTGCCGACAATAAGGAACCCTTCCTGCAGGAGAAATGACACCAAGTGGGTGTCCCTCAGCAAATTATACAGAATTAGGAGCGTGGCTGGGTTTGTTCTGGTGAACCAATTCCACCCATTTAGAACCTCAGGGTCCTATTCTGCCTCAGGGCATCCTTTGGAGATGGGCTCAGAATGGCATCCCCCTCCCCCCACTAAATCACAACTGCTAATGCTTTTGCATGCAAAAATGTGAAAATGTTACCAGTGGCACTCTGGAGTTTACCTCAGCAAACATGCCATTTGTTCCCATGTCTCCACGATGGAGAAGGGATATATCCCAATCCCTTAAAGGTAACAATGTCACCCACCAGAAGTGAAGGAAATGATGCTATGTATCTTTGTCACAAACCTTAGCATATACCCAATTTAACCTGTGCAAACCTGTACGATTTGGTAATTCACTTCTTGTCCTAAGCCTGCTTGCTGCCTTCAACTGCTTGGAGAAAGCTTACACAGCTCAAAAAACGTGGAAAAGAATGTTCATGCTGGTAACGTCCTCCATAGCAAAGCTGGGAGCTGTCCGTAAGCACCTAGTTAGGTGGGGGCATGTGACTTTCCCATATAAAGTAAAAAGACCGGATTCTTACTGTTTGTACCAGATACTTTTATGGCAACTTGACACAAGCTAAAGTCATCGAGTTGAGAAGGGAACTTCAATTAAGAAAATGCTTTTATAAGATGGATCTGTAGGCAAACCTGTAGGGCATTTTCTTAGTGATTGATGGGGAGGGACCATTTGTGCATGGTGTCATCCCTGGGCTGGTGGCCCTGGGTCTGTAAGAAAGGAGGCTGAGTAAGCCATAGGAAGCAAACCAGTAAGCAGCACCCCTCCATGACCTCTGTCCAGTTCCTGCCCTGGCTGCCCTCCCTCCCTAAGATCCTTTGGTCATGGTGCTTCATCACAGCAGCAGTTGTCAGGACCAGCCTTGACAAAATTACCTCTCGCCAGGGGAGCGGTGTGGGGATTTAGAAATATAGTAAAGACTATGAAGATATGAATGAAAATAATAAAATGGAGAAACATATAGGATAGTATCGGGAGGGAATTCCAGTGAGTACTGAAATACGCCTGCCTTTAATTTCCTATCACTTAAAATGACCCCAAAAGGTAGGAGTAAGACAAAAACATGCATTAACATGATATAGGGAAATGTATACACCAATTGAATGTCATGGGCTACAACCATAGTTAAACATTCTGTTGTTAGAACAAAACAAGTCACGCTCACTCCCTAGACCAAAACATTCTGTAGGCAAACCAATCCCTGGATGGAATCCATTCTTATCTCTATAAGAGAGTTGAAGCCTTAGTTGATCCTTAGACTTTTGTTTGAGGTAGAAAAATATCTACTTCTCTATACTTGAAATACAAGATCTGGCTACTAGCCACACCCATTGAAAATAACCTTGAGAGAACAGAACTCTCTGTTCTACAGCTAGGTGGGACCTTGGTTTGAGATAGAAGCACAATAACCTTGAAGGAACTAGAGGTGAGTTCCGACTCTCTGACCTTTGATCAATGAAGAAATAGGCTCACATTTTCGGGTCTCCACAAATAGTAACCCTAGACACTGCTGTTTCCGAAAAGCTTCTGTGCAGACAAGTCACTGGCTGCCTGGAAGGAAGTACCTCGCTTTCCACACAGGTGCTGGAGACTGGCCTTTACTCATCAGGGGCCTACCCTCTGGTGCTGGTTGAATGAAAGGAGCAGTCAGAGTTGTGGGCACTCACAGGGGTTCAACTAACGACATTGCCATGTTTGTGGTGTCAGGATGTGTTGGCTGAATCCTTACATGAAAGTCAGAGAGGGCAGAGATGTAGAGAGTGGTTGTGTATGTGTATGAAGTTGTTTACAAATTTTAGAACTGTAAAGGGCTTTGTTGGGGTCAGAGTTGGATGCCTGAGAGGGGTTCTTCCAAAGTCAACCCAAAACTCCTTCTGAAGTACCCTGGTTCTTTGTGGTGTCCTGCGATAGCTATGGGAGAATCAAACAGGTGGAGGGTCCGAGGAACACGTTCTTTATTTCACTGCATCTCTTTCTTAGGATGTCCTACAGATGGACCTGGTGAAAGTCCATGGAGGGCTCAGGTGGGGAACTTGAACTTATGAGGGGCTTGTGGTAAGGGTCTAGTTCTTCCTCAGGAAACTGAGCTATACATAGTTTCCTGTGGGCCCTGTCTTGGCTCCTGTTGTCCTCCTGGATCTGTGCTCCCCGGACACCTGTCGGTGGCTTGTAAGGGACAGATCCCCATGCTCCTGGCATTCAGCTTGCTAGAAACAGACCGGTGCCATCTTATTAGGTGTGCACCCTGGGCTGTGGTTTGCTTGTCACACCACTGAGGATGCTCTGTGCCAAGTGAGGTTCCCACTGGGACAGGATCCAGAGCAGCATGGCTCAGGAGAGGCATCTGGTGCTTAAGAGAGGTGTTTTCAGAGGGGGCCAGCCAGACAGTCAGCTGGGAAAGAGGCCGTGTGTCACCCAGAGAGTCAGCTGGGAAAGAGGTGGTATGTCACCCAGACAGTCAGCTGGGAAAGAGGCGGTGTGTCACCCAGACAACGGGGAGAGAGGCGGTGTGTCACCCAGAGAGTCAGCGGGGAAAGAGGCGGTGTGTCACCCAGAGAGTCAGCGGGGAAAGAGGCGGTGTGTCACCCAGACAGCGGGGAAAGAGGCTGTGTGTCACCCAGACAGTGGGGAGAGAGGCAATCAGAAGAGGCAGTGACAGAAGACATAAGGGTGCACATGTCACTGGCTGTCACTTTGTGAGACTAGGTTATAGGATGGTGTGAGAATGTCCAGGGAGTTAGCATGGCATGAAAGGGACCCCTGTTCCTCCTGGGGTCTCTTGCTGGACATCCCAAAAGGTGGGGTTTTTGGTCATCCTAATGACAGATGAGGACAAGCTGGATCTAGAGTCTGCAGCCTAAAAGAGTTGGGGTGATTAGGGTACACTTGTGTCGCAATCTTGGGTATGAATGGGACAGCACTGAGTGCAGGGGAAAGGAGCCCCTGAGAACCCACAGTGGCCATCATGCAGCCCAGCTCTTTCCTTCCTGTGCTTCCTAAGCCCTACCCCATGAATCTGTGGACATTTCCTGTGAACACTGTCTTTAGTGGAGGGCAAGTATCTCAGGGTACTTAACAAAACACCACACTGTGACATAACCATGTGATATCTCATGGTGCTAGTGCTAGAAGGTCAAGATCAAGGTGCAGGCAGTGTTGGGGCCTCCTAGGGTTTCTCCCCTGACCTTGTAGATGGTCCCTTTTCCCGAGGTATGCCTGTGTCCTCATAGACGGAGACTTTCCAGTGTTTGTGTATCTGTGCCTTCACTGATGACATAAGACTGTGGATGCTTCTCCCCAAGCCTACTGGTCAAACAGGGTGTGTCATCTCAAAACTTATTAAATCATAAATCCAGCCTAAGAGTAACATGTCAATGAAAATAAACTCCTTGATCCACATCAAACATAGTGGCAAGAAAAGAAGTTCGGGGCGGAGCGGGGGGGGACGTATAACTCAGTTGGTATTGTGCTTGCCTAACTTTCTTAAAGCTCTGGGTTTGGTTCTTTGCCCCACAAGAATGACACAGTGATGCATACCTATAGTTTGGGCATTGGAGGCAGGAGGATCAGAAGTTTAAGATCATATATAGAGTGAGTTCCATGCCTGCCTGGGATACACACAAAAGATGAAACAAGGAAGAACCTGAAATTACCCGCTTACAAGTTTATTAGAGGGGGCGTGTGCAGGCCTGGGGATCGGTGTGCAGAGAGAGAGAGAGAGAAAATGGCACGTCCATCTTTTTAAAAGCTGCCTACTGCATGTGCACAGGGGGTTGGCATGACTACATCATACACAGGTGATGCAGATGACGGGCTCACGCATGTGCACAAGGGCTTAGCTGAATTATAGTGGATGTAACCATGCATGCATGCATGTTGGTCACTCAGGGTCCTTTAACATTCAGGCACTTCTACCTGAAGGCTTGTCTGCACATGCTTGGCTCTAGAACCCAGAAGTGCAGCCTTATTTGTGGCTAAATAATTACAGAACCATATGGTGACTGTGCTGTGCCAGAAACAGACACATTTGTGTCTTTCTGCAGGCAGAATTTATTGAATAGCAATAAATTCATAAGTGAAGACGTTTAAAAAAGATTTTTATCATTTCTATTTTATGTGCTTTAATGTTTGCATACATGTATGTATGTGAACCACATGCATGCATGCCTAGTGCCCACGGAGACCAGAGGAGATCACCGGATTCCATGGAACAGGAGTTAGAGGCAGTTGCGAGCCTCCAGGTAGGTGTCAAGAACCTAACCCCAGTCTTTTGCTGGAGCAGCAAGTGCTCTTAGCTTTTGTGTCTTCAGCTGCAGCAGTCTTAATGGTGGTAATTTGTCCAATAATCCTGTCTCTTTTGATAACCTGGATGAGGCAAAGGTTGGTTCTTTTATTCTAATCTTAACTACCAATATCAACTCTTACATTATATGGTAAGTTATGTCTGTTTGTCTGTCTACACATTTGCATATATATGTATTATGTTTACAAAATAATTACAAGTTAAAGAGGCAAGATTCAGAGTTCAAAAAATGCAGCAGTGGGATGATGGATGTGTAAAAAGAGGCCGTGTTGCTGAGATAATGAATCCAAGACCAGCTCCTGGGAAGAAGCTGAGGCTGGTGCCCCAGAGAGTCAGGGTTGAGGGCAAAGCAGTGGGGTTGAGTTCAGTGAGGTAAGAGTGCAGAACCAGGTCAGAGCAGGGATAGTGGATTCAGGCCTGAACAGGTGAACAAGCGGATGGACAGAATAGCAGAGGCCTAGCTGCTGGCCTGTAGGTAATCCAGGTGAAGAGTGGAGAACTCAGGACCATGCTATAGCCTTCCTGGCAGGAATGAAGCTCTTTTAAGGGGACAATTATGCCCCTCCATTGGTAATCACGTTACTGAAACAGAGGATCCCCAAGAAATCGGAATTTCCCAAGGAATCTCATGCTAGGAGAAGAAAGGGCTGCATCTCGGTGTAGGCAAGAGGGGAATCCTCTCCCCCGGCAAGAGAACTCAAATATTGCAGACAAGTTTTCAAACACCCTTGCTGGCAGGAGTTGGGGGCCTATGCTGTAATGACAGACAAGACCACACCTTGACCATATTTGCTTAGTTACACATACCTCTTGCCTTCCAGTTAGACATTATCCTCACATTAGGACCCTGAAGAGAATGAAGGGATAAGATTACTGGACATCTTTGCTGCTTCTCCCACTAATGTGGGATTTCCCTCTATATGTTGTGAATACCATTGGTTAATAAAGAAATTGCTGTGGACCTATAGCAGGACAGAACTTAGGTAGGTGGGGAAAACTAAACTGAATGCTGGGGAAAAGGAGGGTTAGAGAGAAGCCATGTAACCCCACCGGAGATAGATATCAGAACTTTTCCCAGTAAGCCACAGCCTCGTGGCAATACACAGATTAATAAAAGTGGGTTAAATTAAGATGTAAGAGCCAATAAGAAGCTAGAGCTAATGGGCCAAGCAGTGATTTAATTAATATAGTTTCTGTGTGTTTATTTCAGGAGTCTGGGTAGCCGGGAAATGAACGAGTGGAGGGTGGCCAGGAACCAACTATTGGCCTCCTTACAACACTCCCACATGGCCATGATCAATAACACTTTCTCTGCTTTGCTCTAATGCTTCCTTGTTCAGTCAGCATATTAAGAACAAGTAACTGAGCCTGGCTTGTTAAAGTTGCCAGGCCACAGGCTGTGAGCCTAATAACTTCAATAACAATGAGAATTAGCCTGGTTCCATGCGAAAAAAACGCTAAATCCCTCTTAGCAACCTAATCAGTTCCCCACCTCTCAACCCTGCCACAAAGGCCAGGCCATATTCGACGTCAGTTTCAGAGGGAAAGAATAACCATAGCCGTGCTTTTCCCTCTGTCCCCACACACGAGCGAATCCATCTTGACCACACACACGACCCCTGCCCTGCACACCGTCTAACCTTTGAAACACTTTTTATCCTAACGGGGTTTGGGGGTTATTTTGTTTTGCTTTCCTCCCCTTTTCTTGTTTCTCATTCTGGATCAACCAGTCATTCTACTTTAGAACAAAATTGCTTTCTTTTTCTCTCAACAACAGCTCCCCCCATCTTCCCTTATCAGAACATGTTTTCTTTGGACATGGCCAAGTTTTTATGCCTATTACACCTACTGTTATACTCATAGACCAGAGCCTAGCATAGCTGTCATCAGAGAGCTTTCATCCAGCCACTGATAGGAGGGAGTAGATGCAGAGGGAATCCCATGGAAGAGGGGGAGGAAGAACTGTAGGAGCCAGAGCGGTTGACAACACCAAAAGAACATGGCCCACAAAATCCACTAAGCAGGGGTCATTGGAACTCACAGAAAGAAACTGAAGTGACAGTCATGAAGCCTGTATGGGTCCGAGCTAGGTCCCTTTCATACGTTATGGTTATGTAGGTTGGTGTTCTCGTGGGATTCCTAATAGTGGGAGCACGGGTGCCTTTGACTTTTTCACTTGCTTTTGGAATCCTTTTCTTCATACTGGGTTTATTTGACCAGCCTTGATATAAGGGTTTGTGCCTAGACTTATTGTAACTTGATATGCTGTGCTCGGTTGATATCTCTGAGAGGACTGCTCTTTTCTGAAGGGAAAGAGAGGAGGAGTGGATCTGGAGGAGAGGGGAGATGGAGGGAAGGGACTTGGAGGAGAGGAGAGAGGGGAAACTGTGGTTGGGATGTAATATATGAGAGAAGAATAAATTTAAAGAGAAAAAAATCCAATATACAATTCATTCCAAAAATATACTGCCAATAGAACCAAGGTTTTAATTTTGTAACGAATATTAACTGTGAATTAAACTACCTACTCCTAAAAGAAATTAGATTATCTTATGTCCAAGGCCTGCTTCAATGGTGGAAAGACATTCCTGGTACTGTAGATCCAGCCAGGAACTCCTGGCTGGAGAAATCTCACAGGCCCCAGGGGTGAACCTACTCCTATTATTCTGCTAAAAAGACGTAGTGTCAACTACCCTCTAAACTCATGTCTTTGTACCGGTAGATCGGTGCCGCTCTCGGACCCCATCAGAGAAGTTTCTATGTACCCTCGTGAATAACACCAAACTCTTAACTCATCAAAGAGCAGAGAGTATTGTCAGTGTCAAATGGGACATCCATATCACATCCCACTTCCAAGGTCCAGGGACCATCACAGAAGAAGGCAAGAACTCTGAGAGGCAGGGAGTGAAACAGTGTCCTCTTGTCAAGCAGGGACCACTGTGTTCATGAGCTCTCGGGTCTGGTGGCAGCCCGGACCATAAATTATTTCTCTTGACCAGACCCCAGCATAAACTATCTCTCTCTGGACTGGTGTGGAGGCACGGGAATAAAGACACAACTCACATGGCTTTATCGGGAGAAAGACTCTCAGTCATCCATCATGAAGTCCTCAGTTCACATCCTGGAGAATTTCCTCTCGTTTATTCTCCAAACAGCCTTATATATCAAAACATAAACCGAGGGGGGGAAATACATTAGCATTCTATTTCCTAGGTAACCAGGTGAAGGCCTTTTAGTCAGGTCCACATCTACCTGTGCTTGCTGTCACGTCTTCCTGGTCTGTATGCTAGCTCAGTCACGTTGGCTTGAATTAGCATCTCTAGTCAGGCATCCTCCAAATTACAGAGAAGGAGCAGAACAACATCCTGACCCTTTGTTAGGTGGCAGCAGCCTGTCTGGAAGGTTACGTGACTACTTCAAGTTGTAGCCTGTGGCTTTAGAGCCTGGTTGTCATACCATGTGAAAATATGTGTCTACAATGAGCTCACTTCAGCTGTGGTTGTTCTGCACAGGACCGAGGAAGTCAACATCCTGGTGTGGAAGGGAAAGGGACTCGTGAATCCCACTCCTAACTGAACAGTTATAGACAGGTATAGATGGCTGCTGGGGGAGGCAGTCAGTCAGACTTCTTTAAGAGTGTGGCTCCTGGTAGGTCAGCCACGTTGCAGTGAATGACTTCACACCCAGGAACATGTGCATGCTGCAGTGAACGACTTCACACCCAGGAACATGTGCATGCTGCAGTGAACGACTTCACACCCAGGAATACGTGGGAAGCACAGATAAGACTTGATGGTTATTCAGAACCCAAAAGTGGACATGAAGTTGGGGGATAAGGAGATGGGGTAGACCTAGGAGGAATCAGAGGGAGTAGAAGAGAAAGGGGTGTGAATATGATCAAAATACATTGTATAAAATTCTCAAAGAATTAATAAAAATATTTCTAAAATTAAAATAAAAGAAACTCAGCTTATGTGCAGGATCAGTGTGATGGCTCACTGGGTAACGGCTCTTCCTGCCAATCCTGGAGACCTGAGTTTGATACCTTGGACCCACATGATCAAAAGAAAGAACCAAGTCCCACAAGTTGCTCTCTGCCTGCTATGTCCACATGGTGGCAGGCATCCACACTCACATAAAAAAGTACATGCAAGATGATTAGCTTCAGTGGTGAATAGATGGCTCTCCCGCATTCTTTCCTCCAGACCTCTTGGCAGCTGTTCCCACACTAGAACTAGACCATAAAACGGCAAAGCAGAGGAGACCATGGAGTCTCTGCTGGTCACTGCTTTCTAAGCAACTCGGACCGACACTGTTGCTTGCGAAACTGCTCACAAACAGTTTAGAATTCATCAGAACTCCTTATCTGTGAAATTGGAATTAGCAAACTCATATTGGTTATAGCCAAATAGCTTATTGAAGGCTTAGATCAAGGACTTCTGGTCATTAATATAAGAGCTAAACAAACAAACAAACAAACAAACATCCCCACAAAAACCTGACCAAACCAACCAAACAAAAACCCAAATGTTTTAGACTCAAGTTAGTCTAACACAAAACCCCAGAAGAGTGAAGGCAGACAGTCCTGGATTCTAGAGCCTATTATTAGTATTTAAGATGAGGAAGATACACTCTAAGAGATATGGCTCAAAGGTTAAGAGCACTGACTGCTCTTCCAGAGGTTCTGAGTTCAATTCCCAGCAACCACATGGTGGTGACTATAACCATATGTAATGAGATCTGGTGCTCTCTTCTGGCCTGCAGCATACATGCAGGAAAAACAAAACACTGTATACATAATTAATAAATAAATCTTTAAAAAAAAGTACACACATTGAAAACTTAAGAGGCTGTGACCACCTCTGTCTGGAGGGGTATTTCAGATATGGGAAGTAGGCTTAATAAATTTTTTGGCACCAGGCAGAACCTTAAATAACTAGGAAGAATAATGGGCCACTGTTAGCCACTCCATTCTCCTATCTTTTACTAGGGAGATTTTGGTTAAAAAAATGTAGCCACAGCCTTATTAATACATTAAAGGGCATCTGCCATAGGTCAATCATAATAGCAAGGGGTAAGATGTTTGCTTGAAGGTTTATTCCCCTTTGAAGGAAGTAAATTCTTTTCCAGAGAGGTTGTCAGAGGATCTATAGTGCTACCCCGGAGAGGGTCTCCACCTGTGAGAGACACCTCTGACCCCAGCTGGAGAAAGATCATAGAGTTCCCTCCAGATTTGAATTTCACAGTGACCTGTGATGTACGACCTTTACTGGGCTCTTCTGACTTCAGTTACCGGAGCATCAAAGTGTCAAGTTTGGCCCAAGATCTCCTTTATGATGACAGCTTGAAGAACTGATGGTCACTCTACAGTTCAGGAAAGTTTGGATCCAGGACTCCAGCAACTGGAGGCAGGTAGTACAAGGCAAAAGAGAATGATTGAGGGATGGGGAGAAACTCCTGTGTGCCCTCCAAGATAAACTCCATGCGATAACCAAGCAATTGGATGGGCAGTCCCTATGTGACTGTGTTCTGTGTCTGTGCTCTAGGTATGTGTACAATACTATGAAGTGTGAATGGAATTCTGGGTAATAGATTGCTCTTGCACATTCTCCTAGAAGTTATGGGTTTCATGAAGAGATTACATTTATGATCTTTGAGGAGGTTTATGATAAGTTTATGATACATCTCAGTAGTATACCTTGGACTTAGCACAAACCCGCTCTGGGCTTAACCTATAGCACCAAAAGAAAAGAAAGAAAACTTATGAACCACGACCTATGATAACAACAGAGCAGCCTTTCCCAGAAGGAAGCGAGCTGTCATCTCTGAAAGTGTTGAGCAATGCTATGATGGTTCTGTGACCATGATGCCATAGAAAGCATCCCTGCCCTCCTGAACATTCTTGAGGGTTTTCTCATGATCCCAACTGGAAAGTATATCTCAAATATTCTAGAAATGAGAGAGACCTTTTGTTCTTGCTTTGCTTACTCTTATTTGTAAAATATAGACTTATCTTTTAATTAAAATACTAAAATGTTATGTATCTATGGGTAACCAGAATATGTGTCCACACAATATGAAGGACAATTGAGCTAAAGACGGTAAGTGGATACAGGAAAGCCCCTCATCCTCCCTCTGCTGGCCTAAAATCAAGACAGTTTACAGAGCCAAAAGATATCTTTTCCTCTTGCTGCATGGAAGGGAGAAAAAGGTTAACATCAAGGTAGTTTTAAAGAGTGACAGGTCTGAAGTTCATACTAGAGGACCTGTTTAAAGAGGCTCTGCCAAGACCTTCCCTCCCCCCGCGTCTTTTTTAAAAATTGTTTTTATTGAGCTATACATTTTTCTCTGCTCCCCTTCCTTCCTCTCCTCTCCCCTTCTATGCTCTCCTTTGGTCCCCATGCTCCCAATTTACTCAGGAGATCTTGTCTTTTTCTATTTCCCATGTATTTTAGATCCATGTAAGTCTCTCTTAGAGTCCTCTTTGTTATCTAGGTTCTCTGAGATTATGAATTGTAGGCTGTGCTTTTTTTTTCTTGTTTTATGTCTAAAAGCCACTTATGAGTGAGTACACATGATATTTGTCTTTCTGGGTCTGGGTTAGTTCATGCCAAGAACTTTTAGCAGCCTTCTTTAAGCTGAGACCATAGTATGTAACTAGAGATTTCTCTCCTGCCCACCAGTTCCCTAATAAACACACAGAGGTTTGTATTAATTATAAAAATGTGACCAATGTCTCAGGCTTATTATCAACTAGCTCTTATTTTTAAATTAACCCATTACTATTATTTTAATTTTACCACAAGGCTTGTGGCTTGTCACCTCACATCTTACTTCTCCCGAGGCTGCTGGTGTCTCCTTCAACTCCCTGTATTCAGTTTGACTTTTTACCTATACTTTTAGCTATATTCTGACCTGCCATAGAACAAAGCAGCTTTACTCATCAACCAATAAAGCAACACATATTTACAGCATACAGAAGGGCATCCCATATCAATAGTGACCCAAAGTTCTTTTCCTAATTTTTCATTGCCCTAAAATTGTGCTGTCCCTTCTTAGAGAAATAATAAGCTGGAAGTCAAGACCCCTCTTTTCATAATTACTAATTTTCTGGGAGCCTCTCTGCTGTTTAAGAAAAGTTAGGTGATGGAGAGATGACTCAGCGGTTAAGAGCATTGCCTGCTCTTCCAAAGGTCCTGAGTTCAATTCCCAGCAACCACATGGTGGCTCACAACCATCTGAAATGAGGTCTGATGCCCTCTTCTGGCCTGCAGGCATACACGCAAAACAGAATATTGTATACATAATAAATAAATAAATATTTAAAAAAAGTTAATAACTTCTTTATTTTTCTCTTGTTAATCCTTAAAGAACAAAATAGAGATTCATTCCATCAAAAGACCTATGCGGAGTGGAAGGAAAGAATAGCTTTCTTTTGTCCATTCTATAATGAGGTAAAGTTTCACTGTCGTATAGATATAGAACCAATGACATATAGATATAGAATCAAACTCCATGGCTTCCCTCTTGGTTCTTAGTTGGCTCATCAGAGGTGGGACTTAAGGGTCTTTGGATGTCAGCCCAGAGATGTGCTTATGTGTGCACAGTGTTCTCTTCATTACAAGTGAGAACCCACACCATACACTCTAACACGTTGCCCTGTGTTTCTGTCATCTTCCAAACAGACCAGTGTGGCTTGTAAGGCAATTAGTCACCCAGAACGTTTCCTTGTAGTATGTGAAGTCATGGGTTTTACCGAGAATTTAACTTACTAGTAAAAATGCGAGTTGGTGGAAAAGAAAGCAACGGCTGGCATTCCTGTTGATATTTAACCAAGAAGTCCTGAGAGGGCCCTGGAGCGTTTTATAAAGTCATGTTTGGGTTGGAGAAGTTCCTTACACGTGTTTAATATTCTTAATTCAATTGTGTGTGCGGCACATGTGCCCTGATGTGCGGCTGGAAGTTAAGAGCCAACTGTAGGAGTTGGTTCTCTCCTTCCACCACGTGGGCTCTGGGGGTTCACTACAAGTCATCAAGCTTGGCGGCTTTTCAAAAACATGTAGGAATGTTTGCAAAGTATGTGCCACCGTTTCTTTCAGGGACAATGCCATCTTTCCCTCCAGTTTGCACAAACTCTTATTTCTCTGTATTTCTCTAGAAGTGATTTTTGACCCCTGGACCCAGCAATACCACTCTTGGGAGTATACCCAAGAGATGCCCGATCATATGACAGGGGCATTTGTTCAACTATGTTCATAGCAGCA
>NC_022027.1:8830698-8834538 GCF_000317375.1 Microtus ochrogaster
ATACAGTGTATATTGGTAATATCTCTCCATCATTACCTACCTCCACCTTACCCTACTGCCTCTCATCCCGTTATCTCCCTCCCAACTTCATGTTTCCTTTTTTTATTGCTACTAATGATTCCCTGAATCTAGTTAGTGCTGCTGACATGCACAGTAGTGTGTAAGCATCTACTGAGCAAACTCCCCACTGCCATATCCCCAAAGGAGAGAGACTTTCCCCCTCTCACTAGCCTTCAGTTAGAGGTGGAGCCTTAAGGCCCTCTTCTCCATCCATACTGGAAGTATAATTGGCTTCATTTTGTGCAGGTCTTGTGCAAGCAACCACAGCTGGTTGTGCAACAAGCACATCATGTCTGAAAGCCTGCATTTAGTAACTTTCCTCCTTCTGTTGCCTCTTACATCCCTTCTGCCTCTCTCCCATGAAGTTCCCCAAGCTCTGGATGGTGGAAGATTGATGCCGAGGACTCATCCACAACAGAACACCCAGAGTTATTCATCCTAGGTCTTTTGACACATTCTGTATCTCTGTTCTTAAACACCCCCCATTGTAATTAGAAGCTTCTGGGATCAAAGCTGAGGACAGCTTTAATTAATCTATGGGTATAAACAAAAATATTTAGACTGCAATTTGATATTATGAACATTTAGCAACAAACAAGTAAACAAACAAAGAAGAGTAGGTATGCCCTCGGTGTCTGAATATGGTCCGAGAACGGAGTCTTGTCAGAATTCTGAGTGCTCGTGAAAAAACACCAAGAAGGCAAGAGTATTGCAGAAACAATCATTTCTTCAAAAACATGGAGTTGTTCGTGGAATGTCTAGCAGATAGGAGTTAAGTTTACTTCCAATGATTGATTACAGCTCTCTATTATTATTCGCATATATGCCTCTATGGAAAAGCATGTTTTTTTTGCCACGTGCGGCTTGTCCTTGTAATTGGACACTCATGTGTTTTTTCTTAACCCTCAGAGTATAAATTGCCCGATGATCTGAATAAAGTTGTCAGTTGCATGAGATTTTAACCTGCCTCATTTATTGGCCCCATTCTCCCAGGACCCACTGCCTCTGGAGCAGCAAACACCCAGGGCCCATTATCTCCTCAGTCATTGGCTTTTGATCAGTTTTCCAGTATCAGGTATGAAATCACTCCTATGGAACAAGCATCAAATCCAATCAGAAGGTGGTTAGTTGCCCCCACACCCATCATGGCGTTATCGTACCAGTGGGTATGTCTTGGCAGCAGTCTGCATTATAGCATTCAGGGGCCAGTTCTGGGTGAGATCATCAGTATCCTTTCTTCTCCAGCAGACTTCTTCTTCTGGTACTATGTAAGGTATCCAGCAAGGACAGAGTTCCCTGGTGCGTTTGGGTTTGATTTCTCTATGTGCTGTATTCAGTGAGTGATGTCTTCTGTAACAGGATCTTGCAATCTAGTTTTGGTATGCAACTAAGAGCAACAGTTTGTGTTGTTTTGGGTGCCTCTAGTGGCACATAGGCAAGTGTCCTGTGCCTTCTCATGAGATTTTCACTTAATAACTTATGTCTTCTGAGAGCAGTGTTGTTCATTCATGCACAGTATGGGCTTCTCTTTTAAAATCATTTTTATTTGTTTATGTGTGGGACACTCATATCATAGGACATAAGGAGGTTAGAGAACAATTTTTATAAGTCTTTTTTTTCCTCCTACCATCAGGTGGGTCCCACGGTTTGAATTCAGGTCCTCAGATTTGGGAGCAAGCCTTTATCTGCTGAGTCAACTCACTGGCTCTCTTAAATAAATTTTCCTAGCCAAAAAACTGATCTTAAGTTTTCATGGGATTTTGCTGAACTCTTAGCTAACTGTGAGCTGGCTCAGTTCTACCCACAACTTGAGAATAAGCTAAGAAGGAAGGAAATCGTAACTATTTTGTTTTCTAAAGGATCAATAAACGGCATTGCAGAGACAAAGGAAATGAGAATCAAATAGGACCACAGCGTTTTATCTAAAACCCTTCAGTTGAAATACTCTTGGGAAAAAAAATGATCTATTTCTTGGAATGAGGCAGAAAGGCGGGTGACATAACCTTTCAATGTCATGTGGAGGAGACAACACAAATTCCTACTGAGGGGACTGACCTATGTGGGCTGAGTCTGTTGTTCTTGGCTAAGGCTCCTGGTAGAGCAGAGTTACATGTTAACTTGAGGATATGTTCCAGTTGTGCCTCAAACACTTTCTGCCCAGGGGAAAACTGACACAAAGGTTATGTTTATGGCCTATGTCTTATAGCCTAGTTTACGTCTAAACCCAGGAATCTTGCCCTTCTAAAGGCATTCCACCTTTATAAACTCCTCTCGGGCTGGCAATGGCCACCTTACTGTGAAAACTGACAGTAAAATACACTGATTGATATGTATTTGTCCTATACATAGGACAGTCATGATTTTATTTATTTATTTTTGTGCCATAAAACTATAGACATTTGTTCCCTAAGAATTTTGGAGACCAGAAACCCAAATCAATGATCAACAGGGCCTCCTTCTCAGAAGGTTCTAGAAGGGAAGCCTGTGAGTCTCTCAGCATCTGGTACCTCTGGTCATTTCTTAGCTTGTGGTCACATCATTTGAACCTCTACCTCCATATTCACAAACTCTTTCTGCTTTTTTGGTTCAAACTTTTGGATTGAAAATTGACTTTTGACATATTTTATGGTTCTAATATGGTTCATATGCATCACTCATGGGTTATGGGCATAAACACAAGACAAGGAATTTTGCCTCCTCCCCCAGAAACACAAGGATTATATAGTGTCTTGTCATTGCTAGAAAAAGACATTGCCACAAATCTCTTTTTTAAATTGGTTGAACTTCTGAATTTTAGGAAAGAGTCGTGGGTCTACATCTATGAGGAGCCACTAACAGGCTTGGCATGGTGGGTTCCTCGAGTCTGGAGAGCTAGATTTGATTCTGGAGACATCTGCTTAGAGCTAGTGTTGGGTCCTTTGATGGCTAATGTTGATCTTCACTGTCAACTTGCATGGGCTTAGAGTTACTCAGAAGACATACCTCAGGGTGTGACTGGGAGGTTATTGTCAGAGAGGCTTAGGTAAGGAGGCAAGACCTACCCTGTGTGAGGATGGCATCATTCCCTAGGATGGGTCTGGACGGCATGACAAAGGGAAGAGGGGGTGCCAGCATACTTTTCTTCCTTCTTCTGCCCAGGAACGAGGCTCCTGCTGCCATGAAGTTGGCCAGGACATCTCTGTCACCATGGTCACACCATCTTAAGCTGTGAGCCCAGATTAATCCTTCTCCCTTTCAATTGCCTTTGGGAGGTATTTGGTCATAGCTACCAGAAAAGTAAGTGATACAGTCCTAAAAGCTAAATGGAGGGTATTTAACCTGGCACAAGGCCCTGTGGGAGATGCCAGTTCAGATTGGGTCCAGCAAGCCAATCATAGTTCTACTTGTTTGACTGCATATCTCAGGCTTTCCAGAACTCACTCAGGTCCAGATTTACCAGAGCAACTCACAGAATGTAAGATGTCTCTCCCTTCATTCTTTTATGAAGGAATTAAACAAATATTCAAATGAACAGGGGACAAGGACAAAACCCAAAAGATAGCCAGTGCAGAAGCATCTGTCTGGGCAGGGAATATGCACCATCCAGTCAGGATGTTGATAGGTTCACCATACAGACTGCTCCATGGAGACTCTGTTTCGAGTTGCACACATACACATGGGGATCAATTCAGTGGCCACATGTTTAAATCCTACCTGTGCTCTTCTCTCTAGATGTCAGGATGAACATGGTAGCCACTGGTAACTTTATCCCAAAGGCACCCAGGGACTCCATCATCTGTC
>NC_022027.1:8834644-8852018 GCF_000317375.1 Microtus ochrogaster
TTTCTTATGCAACACTATGTAGTTTTATGATGTTTATAAATTGAATTAACCTAGGCAGAGTCAGCCAGTGGTCTTTAGGTTTTTTAAAAATAATGTATTCTCCTAAACAATTTGAATTCCTGGCAGTCATGTTAAGCTTCCATCTAACTCTTATCACACATTGTAGAGGTGAACGATGTTGTTTTGGCATCTCTATAGATCTTTACTTTACAACAAACACACCCAGACTCAGAGGTTAACTCTACATCCTAAACACGTAGCCAACCTCACACTACAGCCTTTAGAATTAGAAGGGATAATATATTTGGAATTCATTAAATGCTACATAGCACCAAAGAACTGGTAGACATTGCCTTCCCAAGTTCTCAAAATGTCCTCCCCCCCACTTGGAGTCACATTATAATGTATTCTGTAATATTTAAGTCTATAACTTTTTAGAAATTTGCAGATGAATAAACTGTGACAAACCTCTAAGGTTTTCAAAACTGGAAGAACCGGGTTAGATTTTTAGTCTGGCAAACATCTGATAACACTAGAAGGGTTAGCACAAAGAATTCATGTTGCATTGCTTAATGGAAGCAATTTAAAACATGTCATATGAAGAGGCAGCCTACAGAATGGGAGAAAAGTCTTTGCTTGCTGTGCATCGGCCAGAGGATTAACAGTTAGAATATATTTAGAACTCAGAAAACTAAATAAAAAGCAAAAAACCCAATGGATAAATGGAAAATTCAATGAACAGATAGTCCATCCATTCTTATAATACAATAAACCAAAGTATTGTACAACACTCTAGTCAATACATGATTCTAGAAGTCTGTCTACCTACGGGTGAATGAAAAAATGTGCTTTATATACACAATGGAGTCTTGTTTGTTCATAAAGGAAAGCAAAATTGTATAATTTGCAGGAGAGTGGATCACATCAAGGGAAATAAAGCAGACTCAGAAAGATAGATATCAGATGTTCCTTTCATTTGTTGACCCTAGATTTTTATGTAGACACAGAAACACATTTATATGCAAGGCTTAAATGCAGGTGGGAGAATGAGAGAAGAGGCTTGAGGGAGTGTGAATGGGGAGTTTGTGGGGATCAACATCATTAAAGTACTTAGAATATTTGAAATAGATTAACCTTATGGAACCCATCGTTATGCTCAATGAAAACACACCACTAAAAATTAAGTTAGAAGTGTTATCATTAGAATAGAAAATACCTGATTTAATAATAAATATGCCACTTAAAAATGTAAGCCAGGCATGGGGGCTCATATTGTAATCCCAGCATTCAGCAGTCTGAGGCAGAGTGATCATGAGTTCAAAGGCCAGCCTGGCCTATGTGAGGAATCGTAGGTCAGTCTCAGCTACATAGTGAGACTGTCAAAACAAACACACATGCACATATAGAAACAATCAAAAACAACCATCCCAGACAACACATTTATCAGTGCAGTCTGGGTACCTTCCGGTTGAAGAAAAGAGGGTCACTAAACAAATTGGGTGGCGTTTGATGGATGTAGCTTCCTAATGGACCTCCTTAAAGATGTTTCACTTTCTTTAAGATAAGCTGGTCTTCTTTCTTCTTGTGAGACTCCTATCAGTGGGAGCAGGGGCGGTCTATGACTCTGCCGCCTGCTTTGAGGACCCATTCCTTCTATCAGATTGCCTCTTCCAGCCTTAATATGAGAGGAGGTGCCTGATCTCACTGCAACTTGATATGCCATGGCTGGCTGATATCCATGGGAGGACTGCCTGTATCTGAAGAGAATCAGAAGGAAAAGTGGGTGAGGGGAGGAAGTGGGAGGAAAAAAGAGAGGGGAAACTGTGGTTGGATATAAAAACAAACAAACAAACAAACAAACAAACGAACCAAAAACCAAAAAAAGGGAAAAAAATCATACTAGTTAAAACAAACAAACAAACCAAAACAAAAGCAAACAAAGCCAAACACAAATAAAAAACCAGGAAATGAAGAAGCTTGTTCATCCAGAACTAACTCTATTGTTTTACCTCAAAAGATGGCTATCAGCTTTCTGTGTCATAAGATCAGAAAGCCACCCCAGAGACTTACACTGGAGACTTCATCTGCTGACCCAGAATGTGGTGCCATGACCTAGGCTTTCCATGTTTTTTCCAAGGTGATGTACTTGATGGTTGACACCTGCCTCTTTCTTAGCTGTTTGTAGAAACCACCAAGGCTGCAGAAACCACCAAGGCTGTGACCCAGAGTCCTTAGCAGACCAGGCTGTGGACCATTGAGTTGACAGGAACACCCTCTCAACAGACTGGGAGTGAGGGAGGGTACACCAGGAGCCTAGAGTTTGCTCTCTGGCCCCTGCTAGTGAGTTCTCGCAGCCTTAATTGATCTAAGGTTTGATGAAGTAAGAAAAACCCTAAGGCTCTGCCTGCCTTTTGTGGTCACAGTGGGAATCGAAGAAGACAGAGGAAGTTTGTGGAAAGTGGCTTGATAATAGGTGTCCCTGCCGGCTTCACCGGTGCGTCTCTGATCTCCTGGAGCTGCATGGCTCATTTCTAGAGTGCCTCACACCACAGATGCTCAAGTGTCCTCCTGGCTGTTAGTGTGGAGTGTAAGAGGAGAGTGTCTTCCCACACAGTGCTCCCAACACGGGATCTGCATTTGGCAGAAGCATGGAGCAGCGGTCATCTAGGGGACCACTGGCCAAGCTAGCTCCCTGGGACAGACAAAGAACTGAACATCTGCGGAAGACTCAAAGAATGAGCCACAGAATAAACAAAAGTAACAGCTCTACCCCTTTGGGAAGGGCCGTCAGGCTTCGAGTCCAGGGTTGGAATTTTATTGCCCTCCTGGGTCTTTCCTTCCCCTGTGGATCCTGTTTCGACACTGACCATGTTTCCACACCATTTCTCCTTACAATGTCTTCTGGCACCAGGAAGCAGCCGTGTCACATAGAGGATGTGCTCTCCAGGTCTATCCATGACCCCCTAACTCCGTCACCCAGCACCTAGAGACAGATACTTCTATTTCCCGTCTCTCCAAGATGATTTCTGTTGTTTCTAATCCCTAAGTGATGGAAGTCTGGATGACTTGTTTGGTGATAATTCCCGTCCTTCAGGAATCCTTTGTTCTATAATGGTAGGACACTCCCTGAGAGAAAGGCATTTCCAGTGAGGACATGACTCTATAGTGATTTTTGCCTTTGGAGCTGAGTTGTCTTGACTCACATTTCATTCATATGTGTTTCTCCTCAGCACCACAGCCACCCTGCAGGATCACAGCTTCATCTGGGGATCAGGAAAGGGCTGGTGTAGTTAACTTAAAGCAGAGGTTCCTGAAATAGAAGCGTGAGCATCACTTGACAACTTAATAAGAAGTCAAAGCCTCAGGCCCTGGGATTTTGGTAGAAGTAGAAAGTCTGTGTGGGTGGGAAAACCTTCTGGGTATGTCTGTGAAAACATTCCTTGGGAAGCTTACCTGAGGAGGCAAGACATACCCTGAACGTAGACAGCACCACCCCGTGTTTGGGGGTCCTGACCTAAATAGAAAAGAAAAAGAAAGCATGAATGTCCACATCCATCTCATCTCCCCACTTCCTGCCTGGGCAGATGCAGTGAGAGCAGCCACCTCAAGCTTCCGTCTCCTGCAGCAGTCAGGCCTTCCTTGCCACGGTGGACTGAACGCTCTCAAACTTTAAGCCAAACAGATCCCTTCCTCCCTTACATAGCTTAAGAGGCATTCAGTCATAGCAATGAAAGTAGTATGGTCCTGCCAGTTCTTGGCTCCTGCAGGGATTCCCACCCCCTCTCAGGATTGCTGCCCCTCAGTGTCAATGGATGCTGTCTTGCAAGGATCACTTGCTCTTGCCAAGTTCATGCTGAGGTCCAGTTCTAAGTGAAAAGGGTTTTGGAAATGGTGTTCTTTTTAGGAAGCACTCGTATCACCGTGAGGGACCAATGGATGCCTGACAGAATGACTTTGTTCTCATAGAAATGACTGGTTACTGGGTGAGTGGGTTGTTTTATGTGAGCTGGACTCTCTTCCCCCAACTGCCCAATGATCCCATTTCTCTTGTTCCTTTGCCCCAGTGATATGACAGTACAAAGCCCTCATCAGGAGCTGAGAAGATCTGTCTCAAAAACATTAGTAAAAAAAACGACCAACAAAACAAGCAAAAACCCCTTTCTTTATAACTTTCCCACCATGGGGATTTTGTTATAATAAAAGAAAATGGACCAAGACATTTGACTTCATAACAGACAAGTTTTTTTTTTTTATCTCACATTCCAAGGCATTCAGGGGGAGGGTGTGTCTAGTATCAGCGTTTAATTGGATAAGGATTCCATTCCACTTCCACGCAGTTCTTTCCACTTTGTCCATCTTTGCGGGTTGGCCTCATCTTTGTGGGTTGGCCTCATCTTTGTGTTGGTAAGTTACTATGGCTGTTTCAGAGTTACATCAAACACTAATCAAATGTCCTATTTAAGAGCCAGAGAACGTTCCAATGAAGCCACAGTGGGACACTCCATCTTAAGGGTCTGTTGGTAAATACAAGCCAAATGGAATCTCCAAGCTAGTTCTATGGGAAACTACAGGCAACATACACACAACAACTGAGTTTGGCTTTTTAAGCTGAGGACTGGGTGCCTCTTTTCCCACATATTGTCTTCCGATGTCAGAACAGTGCATTCTTGATACTCAGCCAACAGGTCTTATATTTGTTAGTTTTACGTGACACAATTCAGAGTTCTGATGTACACGTCTATGGACTTTCTTAAAATTTCTTGTTCTGAAGTGAGTTTAGATATATGAAAACCCACAAATTTGATATAGAGTAAGTCCGTGCAACCTCCACGTGGGTTTTCTAGAGGGCTATGCCCAATGCAAACCTCCCCACCAGCACGATGTGGAGCCCGTGTCCTTTCCATGTGTGTGGATGCTTGGCCTATCATCAAGATGAGGGGACATTCCACCGCGAACACCTCCAGCATGCTACCCCTTTGTAGTCACGCACGATCCTCCTCTCTCCCTAGCTCTACACAACTACTAATATGGCCCCATCTCTGTATTTTTGTCATTTTGAGGATGATAAGTGCAATCACGTACCATACTTTTCATTGCTGTGTAGCATTCTATGCTATAAACATAAGACAATGTGTTTAGTTATTTTCTTGCTGAAGGGCATTTTGAGTACTGCCACTTGGGAGTTATTACTAATAAAGCCACTGTGAAAATTATTATAGAGGACTTCCTGTGAAAAAGTTTTCATTTCTGTACCAACTGGACAGGTTTATGACACCTGGATTATATGGAAAGTATGTGGTTAATTTTCAAAGAAACTTTAAAGAAGCCATCTTGCCACCTCACTCATCAAGTATGGAAGATCCAATTTCTTTGACTCTTTGCCAGAATTTGGTATTTTCTTTAATGGTGGTTTTAATAGTTACCCTAAGATTGATGTAGTGATATTCTATTTTGATCTTAATTTATATCTCCCTGAAAGATAACATCAAATTACACGTTGTAGGGGACCCTACATATGGTTGGACAGGGCTCCTGCACTTGTTGAGGCCAACACACCAAACCAGAGTGGAGTGAATTCACAGCAAGTGGGTGTGGCTGGTGCAGAGAGTCCTGGAGGCAGGTAACTGGTTGGGCTATAGTTAGTTTGTTTTCCTGGAACTTATTTTTATTTGCCTGTAGGTGCCTCTGGTCATGTGATGGGTGGTCTCCGAACCTGTACTGGGCCTGGAAGTTGCCTGACAGGGGCATCATTTTGGTTTTGCTTTGCCCAACTAAATGCTTACAATTTTAACTAATCCATGTCATGTTGCTTTAACACTGGTGCACGGTGCTTTTTCATTTGTTCTCATGGGGATTTACTTCTTTTCTCTCTGCTCATGTGTTTGCCTGCTTCGCAGTTGCATTGTTTTTCCTGTTGAGTTTTGAAAGATGTCTATACATTCTGAGTAGGAGTTCTGACTCAGTTCTGCAGATCGCTCTTCCAGGCTTCATCTTGTTTTATTACCTTAGTGTCTTTTTCAGAGTAAATGTTTTTAATTTGAATAAATTACAGGTATCCCTTTCATGAATATTTTCCATATTACATCCTCTGGTAGTCAATTTTTTCTATACTAAAGATAGATATAGTGTCAAGGATTGCTTAGGACAGTCTACCATTGTCCAGCAAGGAGAGAACAGGTCTTGGAGCTATCAGTATAGAGATAGTGCTTATATCCCGAAACTGGAAGAGATGTACAAAAGGGATGAGAAGCCAGTCAAGACTGAGCCTTGCAAAGTTCAGAAGATGGAAAAACAAGGAGTAACACACAGTAACAGGAGGTGAGGTGAATAGAAATAAAGAGTAAAGTAGGAATAGAAACAAGAGGAATTAATAAAGACAAGCATCATGCTGAAGGCGTTCATGAAGGGTCTTGTTTGGCTTGGACTCTATGTTTAGAACCACGGAGGTCATTTGGAAATGTCAGTGAGGCAATGGAGACAAAAGTTTGTGAGGGGTCTAAGAAAGATGGGGTCAAAGTTGTGGACAGAATCAGGCACATACATGGAATAATTTTGATATCAGTACTTGACAAGGTGCTAAATTAGCTGGTGAAGCCAGTCTGTACTTGATGGCAGCCACCTTAGCATCTGGGTGTTGGTGAAAGTGATCCATTAGAGAGTGGATGACCAGTGGTGCTGTCAAAGGTAGGAGCTGTTGCTGGCACGCAGGCCAGAAGCTGTCAGCATCCAGGAGTAAAGTGGGCATATCTCTTGTCTGCAAGGAAAATGTATCTGAATAAAAAAGAGGAGAAGGAAAGAGACAGAACAGATCCAGAAGATCTGGCCCATTTGGTGGCAGAATTGTGTCAGCTTTATTCTGACTGACTGTAGTTTCCTATCCTATCCCTAAGCCATACTTTAAACATCAGGAAAGTGAAATGTGCTCCACCTATCTACCTACCTGCCTATTTTACTGTTTGATGAGGATGTGTTGAAACATAGCTTGAAAATTGTAAGACGTACCATGAAGGATCATTTTATGAGACCTTAATCAAACTCTTTTCTTTCTTGAGGTCCTCAGATTCTGAAATTTTGCTTTGGGAGTTACTGGTCCCTTACTGCACTCCTGACAGCACCTGCTGCTGGGAAAACTTTCTTCCGTGACTCTGACCCTGTCTTGTGATGCTTAATTTTCATTGTTAATGTGACTGGATTTAAAATCATTACAGCAACATACCACTGGGTGTGCCTATGTGGGCCTCTCTTGAGAAGTCTAACTGAGGAGGAAGACAGACCCTGACTGTAGCAGCAGCATCCACCAGCTGGGTCTGCAGAAGAAGAGGAGGAGGAGGAAGAAGAAAATGCACTGAACACAAAAGCTTTCCATCTCGGACGTCTAAACACACACGACCAGCTATGTCTTGCTCTTTTGATGCTTGCTATGAGGGACTCATCCTTTCACAAGCCTTAAGCTCAAATAACCCCTCCCCTTTAAACACCTTTGTAAAGCATTTGAAACAGCAACAAGCAGGGGAACTAACGCAGACAGGAACATTTGTTACCATTGCTAAACTGAGTTCCATTCTATACTTCCAAATTAGACCCAGATGCTCAGACACTGGCATGAACAGACATGCACCTGTAGTGGCACCTGATGAAGCCCAGTTCAGCTCAGACAGAAGATGCAAGAAGGATTCTTTAGATGGTCTAAAGGGGAATTTTAGAAACTCTCCGCAATGTCTTTAAACCTAGGCCATAGGTGGATCATTTTCCTCTCCATATTGTTGACACATTTTTAGGATTTATTCTCAATTTCCTTTCCTCAGTGGACACAAAATAGCATTGAGAGGCAAAAGTCATTTGTTTCTCTCTATTCAATGTTTCTTGGACAGATAATCTGCAAACACAATTTGGAGTTATGTTTTTCTATTACAGCAAGAAGAGAAGCTAATTCAGATTCATGAGAAATGATAGGAATTAGCAAATTAGAATTTCAGTATCAGAGAGTAGTGAGTTATTTAAATTACCTCGGAGGCTGTTAATTTTCAATATTTATAAGTTTCAATTAAATAAGAAACATTTGGGTCAGGAAAGTTCTTTAAGCAATGAAACTTCTAATTGCTTATTGCCCCTGACTTTAATAAAGCTTTTAAACAGAGACAAAGAGGCAATTTTCCCTGAAAATTGTGAATCATTTACATTATGACTTTTAAATTACATTACCATAACCTTTCAAAGGAAGCAGTCAAGTGAGTGTGTGTGATAACCGCCTGCATTCAAGTTCGTTGCATGCTCGTTTGATGGTTTGCTTGGCTCTTTGGGAATCATTGAGCTCTGACTAAAGTAATTTCTGTTTGAAACTTATTCTGTCTAGAAAACACAAGGTGGGTGTAACTAGGAAAGAAACAGAGCTGCTTTCCAGCCTTCTGGAGCCTTTCTTCATTCCTCTCTGTGTGCATCAGCCTTCCTTCCTTTCCTACCCATTCCTGACTTCATATCTTCTTACTCCACCCACTTCTCTAAGGAATCAAACATTAATCTGAAGAATCTGGAAGAGTCTGTGTGGTGAAAGGGTGGTGCTTGAGGGAGGAGTGGCCAAAAACTGTTGGGAGCAAGTTCTGTGATTAACTGCAAAGCCAAATGCAACTTTTATTAAGCTGTATGAAGTCTTTGATGGGGACCTGGAAGACATGGAGTTCTGATTTGTACCAATGGGTGTGTGAGGCCCACAGTTCCATATGCACAGATGATCCTTGACTCTGATTAACTAGAGGGATCAGTTACCCATGGGTAGAACATCACTTCAGAGTTAAGATCCAGTAAAATTATCTCTCAGATCCATTTACCCAAATACCTTTATTTCTTTTTGAGACTGGGTTTCATTATGTAGCTCTGGGGGGTTTGAATTTGATATGTTGACCAGGCTGGCCTTGAACTCATAGAGATCTGATCACCTCTACCTCCCAAGTGCTGGCAATCAAGTCATTCAAGATTCTACCAACTCCATGGGGTTTCCTCAGTGTCATCTAAGGTCAAATAATTTTCCTGACTTAGGTAGCATGTCAACATAAGCCTTAGGTTCCTGTCTAGCATCTCTTTTAGTAACCCAAATAGAAATTTAAGTTCCATTATAGTTAGCTTCAGTTGTCAGTTTGACAAACCTGGGAAAAGGGAATATTGATTGATTAATTGTCTCCACTGAACTGGACTGTGGGCATATCTGTGGGGGTATTTTCTTAATTGCTAATTTATGTAGGAAGGCCCAGATTTTTTGTGGACTCACCTGTAAATGGAGATTGCTCATTCATTTCCTGGCTGTCCAGACCCAAATAACCACACAGAAACTATATTAATTACAACATTGTTTGGCCAACGATTCACATATATATTTCTAGCTAGCTCTTATATCTTAAATTAACTCATTTCTATTAATTTGTGTATAGCACGAGGCTGTGGCCTACTGGTAAGATTGTAGTGTCTCTCTCCTTTGGCAGCTACATGCCGTGTCTCTGACTTAGTCTATTCTCTCTGTCTCTGTCTCTCTGTCTCTCTTTCTCTCTCTCCATGAGCCTGGCTATATTCTACCCTGCCATAGGTCAAAGCAGATTTATTCATTAATCAATAAAAGCATCACATATACAGGAGGGTATTCCATATCAGCTCTCCTTTTCTGTCTAATTCAAAAGGAAGGATGTAAGTTTAACATTGTAAAATTACATATACAAAACAGTTATCAAGCAAGAATTATAGTTACAACATTTCTTTGTGAGTATAAAGTTTCATATCTAATTTATCTTTTATAATAACCAAGGAAAACGATAACTATAACTATCTGTCTTCAACTCTTCAAAGGCCCCAGAAGGATATAATATTACCTAAGCTAACATGAAGTTCATTGTAAGCAACTTCCAAAGTTCTAGAAATGACAGAGACATCTCGCTTTCTGGACTATCAGCCAAAGTTCTTTTGTATCACTGGAGCATCCATCTCCAGCCTACAGGTCCAGAATATCTGGCAGACTTTTCAGTGAAGCAAGAAATTTGGAGATTTGTTCTGCCTTGTAATGGCAAAATTTATTAGTTGATTTTTCTTCTGTGTTCTGCAGAATATTTGGCAGTTTCTTCTGTGAAGCAGGAATTCTGAAGGACCATCTCATCTTTTGGAAAATTCAGCAGTCACTTTTCTGTGGGTCCTGTTTATACAGATCTAGTTTATACAGCATACCATTAAGTATTCCAGGCAAGAGCAGCTTCTTGCCCAAACCTTTTCACATTGAAAGCAAATTTTATAATGAGTTTTATCAATGCCCATCAACCTTTCTAAAGTAATTGGTGCTTCCAGAAGAGACATGTCTCACTATCAGTAAAAGTCTAAGTTCTTAAAACAGTTTAAATTCCATATTCTGTAGGTCTTTGAAAAGTTTGAAGGATACTTATTCCTCTGAAATATATCTCTGTAAATCTAGAAAACCTAAATAACATGACTACAAGTTTGGCTATTATAAATAAATGACTATCTATTAATCATTAATTTTTAATATACATAAATGAGCTGCACAAACACAATACCTTAAACAAGAGCAGAAATAATATACACAATGTAGCAAAATTGATCTGAAATCTGTATCAATAGACCAAGATCAACATCAATGTAAAGTATTCATCTCTATATCGTACCCCCTTTAAATGGAAACAAACATTTATAAACAATCATTTTGGGAATTTGGGCATTGTTTTCTCCAAACTGCTTCCTGCTGTTTGTTTTTTAGGGGTCTTGTATTAGGAGGGTCTTTTCTGTCAAACCACATTAGTCTGAAAGGAGTCCACAGGTTCTCATCTTCTGTGGAAACAAAGGCAAAATCTCTTTTCCAAAGTAACATATCCTTAGATTCAAATTTTGAAGTCAGGATGCCTTTAAAATATATATGTTGGTTTAGCTTAGGAGCCCCAAGAATCAAATGTCTCTCTGCAGTCAAAAAGTTCAAAGAAAACACAATAATATGAATAATCTAGACTCTTTATGTATATTTCATCTTTACATGGCTTTTTTCTATTCCTTTTTAGAATTAATCACCTTACTCCTTTAGTCTATGTCTGTCTGTACTCCTTTATATTACTTTTATTGACTCTTTAAAGACTTTGTTTTATTTTTTAAAACTATTTTTTCTATAATTGCTTATGCCCATTTTCTCAAGTCTATGAACATTTTTTAAACACACTGCGACCCATTCAAAGGTTTATTTCTGTCTGAATTTGTCTATATTGTGTATCTGTAATCCTTTTTAGACCACTGTTGTAAACTGATAAGCAGGCTGGCGAGGACCAGACTGACTGCTTTGGCTGTTGGTTTCACCCTGTTCAGCCTTCCAACATGGTAGAAGTCCCTTTACCACCATCTGTATTTACCATCCCAACTCTCAGAGCAGTTGGCCCATGGCACCACCAAGTAACTTGCAGCATGTGCCTACAAACACAGTTTAAGTCTTGCCCCCTGAAAGAACCAGAGCTGTTTGTGTCTCTAGTACAAAGCAATAAACTGTTTCTCAAAGAAGCCATATAGTTTTTGCTCCTAATGCTGAGTCAGGCAGTCTTCTCGTAAAGGAATTGCACCTCTGCTTGCCTCCAGAAAACAGAGCCCATCTGAGAAAATGCTGCTTGCTACCAAGAAGCCAGCTTAACTCTGTTCTTTTGTGTCTAGAATTCCTTTCCAAGCTCTACCAGGTTTTATGTGGATATGGTTGGCCCATGTTGGTGGCATTTGTAAGTGGAGACCACACTTTGGCTTCCTGGCTGCTCAGACCTGAATAATCACACAGAAGCTATAATATAATGATATATATATCATAATATAATATAATATAATATAATGATAACACTGTTTGGCCAATGGTTCATGCATATTTCTAGCTAGCTGTTATATCTTAAATTAACCCATTTCTATTATTCTGTGTATTGCCACGAGGCTGTGGCCTACCAGGTAAGGTTCCAGCACCTGTCTCCTTTGGCAGCTACATGGTGTCTCCCTGACTCTGCCTACTCTCTCTCTCTCTCTCTCTCTCTCTCTCTCTCTCTCTCTCTTCCAGCCTGGTTATATTCTGTCCTGCCATAGGCCAAAGCAATTTTATTCATTGACCAATAAAAAGCAACACATATACAGAAGGACATCCCACATTACTCACTAGCTGTAACACTTGAGAAAGGGGGCCCTTTGTCTTGCCTGGGCAACACAGTAGAGCTGACCCTGTTAGTGGGGGTACAGGTGAGCCTACCTAAGGGTGAGGACATAGGAGTAGGAGAGCTGGCTCCACCTCTCCCTCTCATCTGCCATGTTCTGGTATAGCCAAAGAAAAGATGCTTGCCCCCTACTTCTTTGCCACATGAGGCAGGAAGAGAACTGGCCTCAGGGACTTGAAAGCAGGAAAACTGGTCCTGTCCCTCAACAGCTGCAGAACTTGGGAGAGCAGGCCCTGCACCTCGCCTGGGCAACACAATAAAACTGGCGCTGGTGGTATGAGTGTGGTCTTGCTGCCTGTGGCATTGAGTAATCCTGGAGAGCTCACCCCAATGGTAAGGATATGGGGAGCCATTACCAACTCAGCTATTACCCAAGTCCAGAGCCAGTTTGTTTTTTGAAGATTTGAACTGCAGGCCTCTTCCCTCCTTAAGGGATAAAGCCCCTTCTCTGGGGCTTCATCTTCTGTCTTTTTTGGTTGTTTAATTCTTTGTACAAGCCTAAGAACTCATTAAACCACTAGACAACCATCAGCATCCCTATTATATTTCTTGAGGGTCTCTCATAAATAATCTGAGGTCATATGCCTGATTTAAAAAAAGATCACAGAAAACTGCTCAGAAGCATCCATGATTTGTACAGTACTCTGAGACCCTTTCCAAACAAGGCTACCAGTTCTACTGCTAACCCAGTGGGAACTCCAGTCAGCTTCTGCCTCCACTAGGAGTAGGGAGAGTGTGAGTTCAGGCTCTGATAATTTTAAGACTGGAAGGAGATTACTGCTCCCTTGGAGGCTTCTGCTGCAGCCCCGAAGTCAAGAGACAGGACAAAGTGGATCCCAAGGAACTGATTGTATTCTGGGAGGGAAGGCAAAGAATGCAGATTCCTGACTGGATATACCCAGGAAACATCCATGGGAAGGCCAGTGCTCTGTCCGATGGTGTCTTTACCCAGCACCCAGCTCAAGAGGAGACATTGGTTTCTGAAGCCCTTTGGGCTGCTGGGGGATCCAAGAAGAAAATGGTGGTAGCCCTGGATCTGAGGATGTGGATGGGGTGTGGTGGTGGGAGGTGAGGAGGACCCAGTTCCCGTACTGAGAGCAAGGGAGCGCTGTCCCCATAACTCATCTGATATCTGGTAGCATGGGTGGAGGAGAGACACCCTCCTTTCCACCTCCTGCCCCTCAAGGCTTCAGACAGGTGGAGGAGCTGGCCATAAGAGCAGGGGTATTGTCCCTGCCCCTCACCAGCTGCAGCACTTGGAGAGTGGCCCCTGTACCTCCCTGGGGCAACATAATAGAGCCAGCCCTGATGGTGTAGGTATGGAAGAGCTGGCCCTGAGGGCATGAAAGCAGGGGAATGAGTCCTACCCCTTGCTCATTGCTGAAAGAGGTGGATTAGCTGGGGCGAAGCTGGAGAGCTCGCCCTGCTGATGAGAAGAGGGGGCTACTGGTGGGCAGACCAACCCCACAAGGTTATGACTTGGCTGCCCCCACTTCCACCCCATCTGTGATCTGTAGGCGCACGTGAAGGGACCTGACCTGCAGATCCAAAGCTGCAGGTCATCAAAGAAAGTCAGGACAGGAAGTCAGACAGGGAGGCAAGAGCCGATGCAGGAGCCATGGAGAGGGGCTCTTTCCTGGCTCATTCATCATGCCGTGCTCAGCCTGCTCGCTTCTAGAACCCAGGAGCATGTGCCCAGGGGTGGCACCTCCCCTGTCAATCACTAATTAAGAAAATGTCTTACATATGGAAGCATTTTCTCCATCGAGGTTCCCTCCTCTCAGATGACTGTATCAAGCGACATATAGCTAGCCAGCACACTGGCATTACTAAATCAGGGCCCCACGCTCACAATTCCATTTAACTTTAATCACTTCCCCAAAGGCTCACCAGCAAATACACTTCAGGATGGGGTGGGGAGAGGGGCAGGCTATAACACTTGGAAGAACATGGCTCAGCCCATAACACTTTCCTTGCCATCCGCTGTGAAACAATTTTTATAGGAAATTTCCCATTCCCTAGACCACGCTGAACTAGTGTGCCCTTTGCTGATGAATTCGCCCTCGTGGTTCCCTCCTCGGATTGCCCTGACGATATTTGCTCTTTTAGATAATGCCCTGATTTCTAACGAGCAGAAAAAAATGCAGAGCAGAAAAAATGCAGAACAAATAATTATGTTGGCAGCCAAAGGTAACATTCCCATACTGAGCCAGTGAGATGCAGCCGTTTATTACAGAGAGATCAATTTCCTGGCAAGCTGGTTTTGGAGTGGGAGAGCCTGGGAGCAGGGAGCACTGTGAGAAAGTGGCTGCTTTAGTTGCTGCTTATTTCACTAGAGCGGCTACCTGCACAGGTGTGCTGATTAGCACAATGAGGCCCCGGTTAGCTCACGCACCTGGATGACCACAGGCTGACCTTGGACGTCCTTCAGGGCTCAGTCCAGTATTTGCATCTTTCCTTTGTTTAGAAATCCAAGCCCTGCCTCGCTTCCCCATGCCTGTGCCTCACTGCTACCTTATCCAGTGGCTTCTTGTCTTCTCCCACTATGAACACTGCCCTCAGCACTGTGTCAATCACCCCACAGCCCACACCTCTGTGGGAGCTTTTATTTTTCTTCTTCTTGGACAACGCAGAGGCTCATTTCTGCTGGTTTTAGATTGTGTTATAGATTGTGGGGATTAGTATTTGCTGAGAAAGCGGAAATTCCCTGTGGACAAATTTCCTTCTCTTACAGTCTCTTGTCAAGGAGGAGGGAGGACATCCCTGAGAAAGATGAAGACAAAGGCCCTAGCCCTGGCCTGCTGACTGGCGCTGGTGATGCTCACTACCCATTGGTTGCGCATAGGGATGCTTATCTCAGCTCACCAAGGCACAAGACCTCTACTACATGTTCTGGCTGGGCTTCTTCCATCTTTTGTGCCATTGTCCCCTCCAGTCTCTGTTCACTTTGAGCACATGGACTTGGAAGGGATGGAGTCTGTCATCACTTCTTGCCTTCCCGATGTAGGAGTGAGCCACCTGGCCCCTCCTGGTCTGGGGTGGGAGCGGGCACTGGAATGTCCCTTACTGACGATCTGCTTCTTTACGGTCGGGTAAAGGGAGCACCTTCTTGGAGATAGTGGCCTGACAACCTTTTTGTTTGTTTGTCTGTTTGTTTGTTTGTTTGTTTTACATCAGCCACTTACAGCTTCCTCACATTCCTAGGGACCCTAAAGAGATAAACAGTGGTGGGAAAAGTTCAACAGACCCCTCGACCCTTCATAGGCCTCAGACCTTAGCCCAGCTGATGTCAGGATGGAAGCAGCATTCAGGTCATAAAACTCAGCATGCAGACAGGTTCATTTGCCAAAACCAAGACGGAGACTTAATCATCAGAGTCTGTAGTTCTAAGACCATCTCTAAATGTACTAGCCTTACCCTTTGGCTTCTGCAGCTCTGTTCTGGCTAACTGTTCTTGTTAACTGAAATATGTCAACCCACGTCATGATTTTTGTATTTAAGAGCTCACCCTGACAAAGACTGAGGGCTACACTGGGATCTGGAACACCCAGTATAGTTATCAACAGGCTAATAAAAACTTTCTATTAGCTTAAACCTGAGTCCGAGTAGTTTTCTCTGACCCCACACATGACACAACAGAATCGTCCAGGTCTGCAAGTCCATCTCCTGACTGCCTGGCTGTAGAGCAGCATCCACTATTGTCGTCAGAACATCATGGTAAAGGACTCTGGAATGTCTACAGAAACATTTATCAATGACCGACACACAAGGCAGTGTGTGTGCTATAGGGGGAACACTGTCAAATTATAATTTATTAATTCCCGATGAGATGATTTCTTACAGTCCTTCTGAATAGAATGCTTAGGGACTGTCTAGTATTCACAGGAGTGGTGGCACTCAGCACTTTACAAAGTCGCCAAACACAAGGCAAACAACAAACAGGGTCCAAATGCTTAGGTCCCAAAATGCAGATTCATATAGTGGCAGGACAATTGTAAAGTAAGGTCCAGAGTCCGGGGATCTCTGGTGGCTGATGTTACGTATTAGCTGGTGTGGACATTTCTTCACCATGACTTTGGTGTGCCAGCGAGGATGCTTGAATGGGACTAACATTTGAGTTGGTAGGCTGGATACAGCAGATTGCCCTGCCCTGCCTGTGTGGATGAGTGCCATCCAATCAGATGTCCAAACAGAAGAATGGTCTACCATCAACATCACAGAGTTCTTCCTGTCGGACGGTTCCTGAACTGGTGTTTGAGCCTTTCCCTTCTCTTCAGTCTTACTAAATTGTTGTTTCTTTCTGGTTTTTCAGTGTTCTGGATTCAGAGGGGACCTACGTTATTAGATCTGCTTCTACCTCATTGAATCTTCCTGCAGCTCTTGCAACACGTTTGACTCCTAATTGTTTGAGAAATTCCTTAGGATGAGGGTTTTTTTTTTCTCTCAGCCATCGGTATCATTTTCCTGCTTTGCTGCCTGGTTGAGTTTCATTTCCCTTTTCTGAGATAAAACAATCTGTAAAAAGCAACTGAAGGGAGAAAGGACATATTTGATTCACAGTTTCAGGCCACAGTCCATGGTAACAAGCCATCAGACCTTAGCACAACTGATGCCATGGTAGAAGCACCAACCTGACCTCAAAAGCTGGCATATAGGCCCCAATACCAACCAAATTTGAACAAAGAGCTAGTCTATCAAAGACAGTCCATGGTTCCAGAAAAGTCCCGAAATGTACTAACCTTGTTTTTTAGCTTCTGTACTTCTGCATCTTGTTAACTTAAGCACAGCAACCAGGATGTGATTTTTGTTTATAAAAGACAAAGGGCTATCAGGCTTAGGGACACATGATTTGGGAAAGTGCCCCATGCAGACATTGGTAGCTAGGCACATTACATCCATAGTCAAGAGCAAAAAGCAATGAAAAATTAATATATTCACACTAGTGCTTAGATTGCTTTCTCTACTCTTGTTCAAGCCTGTATCCCCTTTGCAGAGAATAGAACTACCAATTGTGAGTGGGTCTTCCAACTTCAATTAATGTAATTAAATAATTTCCTACAGACATACTCCACATGTTCTCCCAGTCCGGATAATCCCTCATTCAGACTTCCTGCCCATGTGATTCTAGGCGGTGTCAAGTTTTAAAAGGAGCTGTCTTTCTT
>NC_022027.1:8852196-8861748 GCF_000317375.1 Microtus ochrogaster
GTGTAGACATAGATGCAGATACACTGTGTACAAGCTTTTATGTAGACATTGACACAGATATACTGTGAGCAGGCTTTGGTGTAGACATAGACACAGATACACTGTGGACAAGCTTCATTGTAGACATAGATGCACTGTGTACAAGCTTTGATGTAGGTAGATACACTGTATACAAGCTCCACTGCAGACATAGACACAGATACACTGTGGACAAGCTTTGGTGTAGACATATACACAGATACATTGTACACAAGTTTCATTGTAGACATAGGCAAAGATACACGGTGTACAAACTTTGGTGTAGGTATATAAACAAATACACTGTGCAAAAGTTTCATTGTAGACATAGACAAAAATACACTGTGTACAAGCTTTGGTGTAGATGTATATTCAGATACACTGTGTAAAGTTCCTGCTTCTGCTAAAAACTCTGGCTAATTTAGTTTTCTTACTGAGTATAGTTCTAGAGAAACAGACTTTTAGGGATGGAATTTCTGGATACACATTTGGGTTTCTAGAAACAGTTCTCTGATCTTACTATTTTTTTTAAAAATTGTTAATAACTCTATGCAGTAGTAAAGAGAGTACCCATAGTCCATGGCATGATCTAGGTACAGAGCAGAGCTCACCATTAGGTACTCCTCACCACATGACTTGCCCAGAGGGTCTCAGTGGCTATATTTTGTACTTTCCATTATAAGAATACAGACATTACCTGACTGTCCCAACTGTCACTATACAAAATAGTGGATTAGACTCTCAGTTCAAACACAGTGTGTCTTGAAAGTCCTTTATCTTTCTTTAAAGAGATTCCCTCTTGTGTTTACATGGGGATTGCTGAAAATCAAATCCGCAGTATCATCCTGAAGCTGGCTGAAGTACAGGGAAGTGTGAGCAATGACCCAAAGGCAGTAGGACACAGAGTGGTCACGGGAGCACTGATGTGACGGGGATATTGGGCTTCTCACCTGTGATATGTATTGTTGGTGAATGAAGTCTCTCTCACTCTTGGAAGTGGCTTCTTACCCAGCTTCTAAATGGATTAACCCTGGGTTGCTTGAAGACACTTAGGGGCTTTCTTTGAGGTAGTACCACTGAAGGCTATGTTGTTTTTCCTTTGAAGACACCTCTTACCACCACCCCTCTTTTCCTCTAGACCAACAACTACTTAGATTTAAGAAGCTATTTAGGCAGAAATCCTGGCAACATGTCTGTAGACAGATACTGTTAGGTACAATACCAAATTTGCCAGTATGAGCTCTCCCTGAACAGACTCTTGCACATAGAGTTGTGGTTCAGAGTCTGGGTCTTAGTTGGGGTTTCTATTCTTGACCACGGCAAAGCTTATAAAGAAAAACATTTAATTAGGGTGTCTCTTACAGTGCAGAGGTTCAGCCCCCTATCATCATGGTGCAACATGGTAGCATGCAGCAGACATGGTACTGGAGAAGGAGCTGAGGTTCCTATGTCTTGACCAGCAGACAACAAGAAATGGTCTGAGCAATGGGCTTATCTTGAGCATAGGAGACCCCAAAACTTACTCCTACAGTGACACACTTCCTCTATTAAGGCCACATCTACTTCAACAAGGCCACAGCTTCTAGTAGTTCCACTTTCTATGAGCTTATGGGGGCTAATTACATCCAAACTACCACCGAGGGGCATGGGCTCTCACCAGTTGGCTGTTTGGCTAAATCATGAGCCAAACATGATCCACTTTGAATATATTATAAATACTAGATCTGCCTTGGTATAACATAATAAGATATTCAAAGGTTTGAGGAGATTGGAATGTTGAATGGTTTGTTATTTAAGCCAAGGCCCAATAGAAATACCTCCTACCGTCATTGTGAGAAAGGAACCACAGCATCTTTGAGTGCTCTGTAACTGCTACTGGTTTTTGATTTTTTTTTCCTGTGGGAACCATAGTCATTCAGATACACAAACATAAATGCAGTGGGAGTGACTAAATTCCAGAAGGGCATAGGCCAAGTAGCAGCAGCCACTCAGCAGAGGCAAGGTGAAGAATAATGTACACCACACTTCAGGTAACAAATACATTGTCTGAAATAGAATGAATCCTCAGGCAACTCTCACTGTTACCATTCTCTGTGATTAAAGTGCGTGGAAAACTAGTCCAATCCAGACAGGCCTGCTGCTGTTGCTCTGTGTTGTTAGGAAGCTGCTGTGTGCATAAGAAAACACATCCTTTCTCTTGCCAGTCTTCTCACCACCTTACCATGCAACATGAGATGTTGGGTTTAAGTTATGGGATACAAACACTGTAGGGTTTAAGTTATGGGATATCAAGAAGATGATTACATATTTGTTACAGTCTGTATGCCACATATCCCTGCGTTTCCCATTCTTATCAGTTCATCATGCACCATGAGATTAGTTACATCATAGTAAGTATTCAAGTTATGGGATGTTGTAACAAGATGAACCACCCCACAGCAAACTCTGTCTGGGGAAGCAACTAGAATCTCTATGGCCGTAGGCATAATAGTCCTGTCACATCAGATAGAATCTTGCCTTTATTTGGAATTGTTGTTGGGCTTCAGATGTGTTGAGGTGCCAGGTTGACAGAACTGGACTTTCTGTGGCTAATTTCTGTGGGTCAATCTGACTGGACAGCAAGGTGCCCAGTCATTTGATCAGATATTCTGGGAGTGTCTATGAAGACCACTGGACAATTTCAGCAGACTGACTGAGGGCTGTAGATGGACCCTCAAGGGGGTGAGTCTTAACCCATCAATCAAAAGCTAACTAGAAAAAAAAAAGAGTTGTTTCTTGTTTAAAAGAATTCTGCTTATCTGATGATCTTTAAGCCAAGACATCAGCTTTTTATGGACATTAGATGTGGATAGAAACATCAGCTCTGGGTTTACTCCTCCTCTCTCTGCTCCTCCTCCCTCCACTCTTCCTCCTCCCCTCTGCTCCTCCTCCTTCTGTTCCTCTTCTCCTCTTCCCTCTGTTTCTCCTCCCTTTGCTCTTCCTCCCTCTGCTTCTTCTCCTTCCTCCCCTTTTCCTCCCTCGGCTCCCCCTACTGTTCCTCCTCCTCCCCTCTGCTCCTCCTCTCTCTGCTCCTCCTCCTCCCTCTCCTTTTCCTCCCTCTGCTCTTCCTACTGTTCTTCCTCCTCTCCTCTGTTTCCCCTCCCTCTGCTCCTCCTCCCTCTTCTTCCTCTATTCCTACTCCTTATGCTCCTCCTCCCTCTGTTTCTTCCCCCCTCTGTTCCTCCTCCCTCCTCTGCTTCTCACACTGCTTCTCCTCCCTCTGCTTCTCCTTCTTTCTCTATTCCTCCTCCCAATGGTCTTCCTCCTCCCTCTGCTACTTCTCCCTCTGCTTCCCTTCCTCTCTGTTTCTCCTGCTGCTTTTTTTTCTGCTCTCAACCATGCTCCTCCTCTTTCTGCTCCTCCTCCACCTTTTTGTGTTTGTTTTTTGAGACTGGGACTTACTCTGTAGCTCAGACTGTTCTGGACATCACAGCCATCTTCCTGTTCCATTCACTCACCTACTAAGATTACAGTGCGAGCCGCCATACCAGCATCTCCCTGGTTCTTGAGCTTCTTGGCTCTGGACCCCAGGGCTGCACCATTGGCTCTCTGGTGCCTCTTACTTGCTGCCTCACTTGGACTCTGAGGCTTTCCCCACCCTGTAAGCAATAAACGAAGTAATTTGCCAACCAGATACTTTCTGTGTTTCTCCGAGAAGTCTAGCAGTATCTTTCATGAACTCTCTCAGGGAAACATGGTGTGTACCCTGGCATAACACTGGTGCAGGGGAGTAGGAACCGCCTGCTGTGAAGGCAAAATTGGTAAGTCTCATGGCCTGGGCTTTCCCTTATATTAAATGGAAAAGAAAGAAAGGAAGGAAGGAAGGAAGGAAGGAAGGAAGGAAGGAAGGAAGGAAGAAAAAAAGAAAGGAAGGAAGGAACAAAGAAAGAAAGAGAGAGAGAAAGAAAGAAAAAAAGAAAAAAGGAAGAAACAAAGAAAGAAAGAGAGAAAGAAAGAAAGAAAGAAAGAAAGAAAGAAAGAAAGAAAGAAAGAGAAAAGCAAACATGGCAGCCACCTGTGATGTGCACAGGTCTAAGTGTTGTCTGCAAAGGGAATCACAGGCACAATGCTTGAAGAACTCTGCAGGCCACTGGAGAGAAAAGGTCAAGGAAAGATGCACTGAGGGGTCAGGGGAATCCACTTAGCATGAGCCAGGCTGAGCTGTGCTACGTAACAGGCTTTAGATCACCTTCTGTGACTTATGGGACAGATATCGAAATGAGATTAATATTTTTAAATGATAGGCTAGTTCCTTTGCTGACACCTGTGTCCTTGTTTCCTGTTGCGAGAAAGCTATAGACTAGGCAGAGCTTGTGAAAATTGCTTTATGAAATGGAAGACCACAATAGTGTGTTGCCTGATGTCCCGGCCACAGATGGGGCCACAGGAACCCAGGAGGACCTGGCCTTTGCGACAATGGAGCAATCAGTTGGCTCCCAGCCAGCTGGTTAAAGAAGCACAGGTTAAAAAAGCCTTTGCCATACAAGCACGAGGAGCTGAATTCAAGTTCATGGACCCACGTACAAAACTGGGGATTGTAGCACAAGCTGACAATTCCAGCACTGGGGAGGCAGTGATAGGCGGAACCTAGAGGCTTACTAGCTAGTGGGTCTAGCAATAACGCATGAACTCTAGGCTAATGGAAGGCCTTGTCACAAGAGTAAGGTGGATGGCACTCCTGAGAGTGAGTCATTCATGGTGGACTTCTCATCTCTAAAGGCACATGTACACAGAGTGGGGGAGGAGGACAGAGATGAGGGAGGGGAAACAGGGATGGGGGAGAGGGAGATGGGGGAGAGACACCAGAAGGGCAGGGATCATAGGTCCCTCAGGAGTAACCCTAGGCTTACTGTGTTCTGCTATGCTTGTATGCCTCTTGCGAGCAGCTTGTTCTTTGAGCTCTGAAAATTGCATCCTTGCTCTCTTGGTGGATGGGGACTGAGGGCAGAGTGTGCAGTAGTGGTACGGTGACAAAACGAACAACAGCTGGACCCCAGACCTTTCTCTTTCCCAAGTGTCTGCTGCGGGACTCCCCGAAGGTAGATATCTTGGCAAATTAACGTGACACCTGACAGTTTAGGAAAGAGGAACACAGCAGCGTTCAACCACTTACATCAGGAGAAAGGGAGGTCAGTGGAAAACGTGGCCCTTGCCTCCCCGGCACGTGTGTGGAGTCTGAGACATGCTGGGCATGCTCCTTGTTTGTATCCAGGAAGGGCCCCTAGGGCAGCCTCTTGGAGCCCAGCCCTCCCCTATGTCACACAACTAGTGAAGAGATAAGATTTCTCAGCAGAGGCAGAACACCAGGAGACATTTGATGCCTGCCTTATTCAAGTCACCAGTAATCTCTCTTGCATCACTCACTTTTGTTAGAATTGGCTAATAGGCCACAAGCCTCTGCTGAAGGCTGGAGGATATAAGCCGTGACCCTGCTTGCTGACTTCCCGAACTGAGCAGGGAGCTGCGGGCATGGGGCACGCTGGGCGCCAGTTCCAAGCCCTGTTCTGGAAGAACTGGCTTTGCAGACTGCGGCACCCAGTAAGTGTCCTGGCTTTCTGGGGGGCTTTGGGAGGGAGGGCTAGTTAGAGTTCAGGCTCTGGTCTGGTCTAACCGGCTTCTCGGAAGGTGCCGCAGCCACGGGGGACCCAGAGTGCAGGGTTACTTTTCATTAAAACCTATCTGTGGACCACATTGCTGAACGCCCACGAAAAAGGCTAATTTAGAAGTAAAGTGACTAGTGGAGCTTGAAGAACTGGCATTTGGGACGTGTGTTATAAAAACTAAGTTGCTTAAGGAACAAGGCATCAGAAATGTTTAATGCATAAACATATTATTACGGATGCTGATGCTGAGTCTAAAGGCCGAGGACTAAGAACATAAATGGGCTCCACATCATACAGTCCTCAGTGGCAGTCTATGATGTCGTATCTTAGCGTTAATTCACATCTTTTTCTCAGAACTGGGTTCAGTTTGCAGCAGCTGGGCTTTCCTGAGCAGATTGGAGTTGTGCAAACCAAGCCTGTGCTAATATCTCAGCTTTAAACAATCCCTTAAGTGTGTATTTTAATGACGTGTGGTTACAATGAGCCGTCTTTTATCCCTGCTGCTGGGGAAGCCTCAGCACTAGAGATACCCCATTCAGCAGTGGACATGCCTGAATTTCATTTGGCCCACTCCTCCAGGAGAGCCTCCTCCCAGCTCTTCTCATGCTAAAGCAAGTGTTTAAAGGAGGGTTTCTCTGCCTCTGAGACATGAGGATCAGAAGAATCTATTTGAGAATTTGATTGTACAAAACGTTTGTGCACCAAAGATGCACATCAGAGATGAGCAGGTGAGACACAGGCTCCTGATGAACTGTGAGTGTGTTATTCTCTGCCAATATGGTGTTCCTTTGATGAACAGTGGGTTTTATTAACATATACACTGCGGGATCTACACCTGTCTTCCCACCAAATGGTGTTCTAGAGGAAGTGCCTTCCCCTGAACACATGTTTTTTTTTTTTTTCCTTTTGTGTGTGTGATTTCATTAACTTCAATAGCCCAGTGATGGAGGGATGGGCGGTACCCAGACTCCCTTGCTTAGTGGTAGATGGCACTGCTTCCTGAGTGGGCTCTGACTTTTACTAGTTGACTGACACAGTGTCTTAGTTGATTTTCTCACTGGGAAATGGCCAGAATGGTTAGTGTTTGTGATATGCTCTTGGCAGGGCCTCTCAGGCGAGTGAGGGTAATTCTTACCATAGCACGGTATGAGAGAAACGAGAACTTTAGTCATCTAGGACATGAGCTTGGGCTCTGTGAGGAAGAGAGGGGAGTCGAGCTTCCAGCTTGCTGGACCAGACACGGGTCAGATCAGAACCTTGGAGGCAATAGGATGGCAGCGTGTTTCACATCTCTTAATCAATTCCAGTGGAAATATTGAGGACAGGCCCCTCTGGGTGAATGTCTTTTAACTGACCTAGTTTTCCTGTTCTCCAATGATGATCTGTAAATTCTGTTTTTTCTTTTTTTTACATTATGGACATAGAGTGTTGTCACAGATGGGGACAACCAATCTGACTGAGTGAAGAAACAGTCCCAAATGTTTATTCTGTGACTAAAAACTTGGCATTATTTATATGAGAAAAGAAGCTCGTCTATTTTACATGTACTTAAAAACCTCTTCACTTGGTTATTTTATGATTAGAAATCCTTTATTTAAAATTTAAGGTCATTTTCTTTTTGTTTTTCTTTGTTTGTTTCGATTTTTGGTCTTTCTACATAGCCCTGACTTTCCTGGAACTCACTATGTAGACCAGGCTGGCATCGAACTCACAGAGATCCACTGCCTCCCAAGTGCTGGTATTAAAGGTGCCACCACACTGGACTATCTTACTTTTATAGTCTGTGTGTCAGTCTGTGACTATGTACACATGAATGTGGGTCTGAGGAAGGGATCAGTCCCCTGGAGTTGACATTACAGGCAGCTGTGAGCAACCTTTGTGGGTTCTGGAACTGAAACTGGGTTTTCTGGAGGAGCAGTAAACACTTTTAATGACTGAGTTATCTATCCAGTTCATATTCTTCCTTTAAAGAGCATTTTGTAATGGATATATCAGAGAAAAATTAAGAACAAGATAATGGATAGATAATACTTATCCTTATAGATGACTAAGATTCTGCTTTTGGTAACCGTTTATGAGACGTCTAATTTTATATTTACATTAACAGCACTCATTTTATTACTCTTGAGTTTTTATTTATTGCATAGGCATTATTATAAGAACAAGGAGACAATTTTAAATTCCATTATGATGATTCATGCACTTGCTTTCTTGACATATATAATACACATACTTTGATTGTTAATGTCATAGACTTCCCTTTTCTCATTAACCATTGAAGCCTAACATTTTACAAGTTGATGCATGGTCTTCCTATCTAATGGCTTTATTGCATGATAATTCATCATCAGATGCACGTAACTTATTTGACAATGCATCTAGTCCATGAAGACACATTTTTTGCATGTGTGGTGTATGTGTTTGTTTGTATTCACATGGTATCTGTGTGTGCATGTGTGTTTGTGTGTGTGTGTGTGTGTGTGTGATATTGACATTAGTGTCTTTCAATGGCTCCCCACCTTAGTTTTTGACACAGGGTCTCACATCTGGGACTCACTGATGCAGTATGACTATCTGGCTATTGAGTTCTAGAAATTCTGTCCCCACCTTCCTGTGTTAGAGTTCCAGGTGTAAGCCACCATACCAGCCTTTTCCCCCTTTGCTGTGTCGATCCAGACCCAGGTTTTGATGTTTTCACAGGAAGCAATTTACTAACTGAGCAATCCATTCATCTGTTCAATCCCAGGTACATAGTCATTGAAGTGGTCTTTTTCTTTTTTTAAATTAGCTTCCTAGAGCAGGTTTCCTGGACCTGGCAGGTTGATGGAAGTGCTTGCTGTCCTCAGGAGTGTCTGCAGATAGATTCTGACCAAGCTCATCAACATTATTATAACCAGGAACTATGAGCTAGGGGCTTATACATGAATTTATGTATTTGTTTTTGATTTGTCCTAACTATACAGCAACCAAAATCATTACTTATGACTTCAAAAAGGAAATAAGAATACTGGAGCCATGCGTGATGGTTAATCATGACTGTCAATTTAGTGGGATTTAGAGTTACCATGGAAACATATTTCTCGACATATCCGTGAGAGGTTATCTAGATTAAGATCACTGAAGTGGGAAGTCTCATCCTAAATGTGTGGCTCAGTGGACTGGGGTTGTGGACTGAAGAGGAAGGAGAACATGAGAAATGGGTACAAGCATCCGTCACTCTCTGCTTCCTGACATGGCTGCAATGCGACCAGCTGCCTCCCGATCCTACTTTTCCTTCCTGGCCACTGTGCACTATATTCCCCAACTGTAAGCCAAAATAAATGCTTTCTTAAATTAAAGATATTTTGTCACGGCAGTAAGATAGTAACTAATTCACCAAGTGTTGCTTTTTTGGTAGTGTCATAATTCTATCTTTTTAAAATGTTTTTAAATCTCCTCTGCTTTGATGTGGTCTAGAGTGGCTGAGCCACTCTATGTATGTTTACTATGTACGACACCATTGCCCAATCTGACCCTCGATCTTTCTTGGGATCACTGTTGTCAAATCTCATGCGTCTCGATTCCTGTTCTCAATGGTGAATGCTCACCTCTCTCCTTTCGCCCCCACTGGAGGGGATCCTGAGCATTTATTGGGTAGTGAAAGCTAACACAGCTGTTTGAGTTTGGACAGCCTTGCTGAAGACTTTGACGAGTGGTAAGGGGATCAAAGTATCGTGTGGTATACCTGGATAGATTGATCTGGAAAGTCTCCCGAGGGAGAAGCTTGGTCTGCAGGACGATGCTATGGATGGAATCATGGCAACTCTAAGCGCTGGAGCCTAGTGAAGGTTATTAGGTCATTGCAGGCATGCTGTTGAGGGGATAGTGGAACCTTAGTTTTTTTGTCCTCCTT
>NC_022027.1:8862587-8869528 GCF_000317375.1 Microtus ochrogaster
AAAACGTGTTGGCCTCAATTTCTGCATTTTTCTAAGACTAGAAAGAACCATAGAAAGAAAGCCCAGAAGTGGAGCAGATAGTCTTTCTTTTTTGGACATTATCTTAGAGGCTGACTCCATGCTTGTTACTATTTTTGTGTAGTTAGAAGTTATGATTCGATGGTTTTGTATCAAATATATTTGACTTAAAGTTCTGTTAGCAGAAACCAGGAGGTCATTGATCAAGTGTCTGAACTCTTAGTCAGACTGACAAAAAAAATTTTGATCTGAAAGACTGCTCCTGACAAGATGCTATAGTTGTGCATCTTTTAAAACCTCAGAAGACCTTTTTATTGGAAAGAACCTCAAAAGTTCAAATGTTCAAACATAATGTCAGCAGACATTGGGTATGCTTTAAGTGAACTGACCAATAAGCGGCTTAAATGAATAACCGCTGCCATCTCAGCGCTGACACTAATATTCTCTGGATTAGGAGCCTTGCCGCACCCTGATACGTGCTAAGATCTTTCCCATTAAGAGAGATTTTTCCAGAAGTGAGCCTGTTGTCATTCTGCAGGGCAGAATTTAGGTTAAATCTATGCTTGCTTATATAGGGGACATGTATGAGTCTGCCTAGGCCACTCTAACAAAATACTATGCACAAAGCTCTGTAAAGAGAATGTGTTTCTTCACAGTTGGAGGCTGGGAACCCAAGGTTGAGGTATGGGCAAGCTAGTTTCTCTGAAGAGTTTTGCTCATGTGGCCTTTTCCTCTTCTCTTTTCATCATCATCCCTGTGTGTCTCTGTGTCCAAAGTTCCCTCTCAGAAGGAAAGGGAAGGCCACATGAAATCAGAGCTCGCTCAATTCCAGTATGGCTTTGTTTTTACAAACTTTGTGTCTGGTGGTCCCATTACCAAGTAAAATCAGGAGATGAAGGGCTGGGGGTTAAAGCTGGGGGTTAAGAATTTAAGAGCCTAAGAGCCGTAGGAACCTAGCACAGCCCCAGTGGTAGCCTGTCTGCCCTGGGGTTCCAACATTTTTAGTATGCTGTGGCCTCAGGAGATAAAGTCACACCTTGGGTGGTCTCGGACTTGTAAACAGCACAGTGTAATCCTCAGGTACCACCATTCCCCACGAGAAATGCTCCATTTAACTCATTTGGGTCAAAAGAAAGATGTTCGCTTTTTAGAGCTCACCTCCTCTCCAGGAACGGTGGTATACCGGCTACACAGTGAGTCCATGGTCAGCCTGTGCTACATGGGAGAATCTGTCTCAAAATTCAAAGAAAAGCAAAGAACATTGCTTCCTTAAGAGTCCGCTTAAGTCTTCAGTTATCATGATGTGAACGACAACACCATTTCCCTCCCAGGTTCCCGAGTTTCCCAGTGGGTCTGGAGTGACAGAGCTAAGTCCCATGGTTCTGAGTCTTGCTAACTTCTGGCTGACAATGTCATGCGGTTTAAAGGTGAACAAACGTGACTTAATGGTCTGGTTTCTAGCAGAATCCCTGTGTTGCATTTGAAAGGACAGAGTGGGCAAACTCTGCAGAATTTTCTGTGCCTTGTAAGCTCCGAGGACCCGAATGAGGGCTGTTCTCAGCCTTTAATCAAAAGTCCCAGGTTTCAGTTGGGTTTACCCAGCTCTCAGAATCCTCTCATTTCCGTGGCCTGAGCCATGTGGCTTGCGTACATAACCAGTGGTCTGACCCTGCTTAGATCCCTCTGATAGCTTTTGTCGAGCACAGTCTCGGAGTTGGCGTAGATGTTGATTAGATGATTTTTGCTTAGGCCACGATAGCAATCATGCCAGTGGCTAGCCCTACTCTTTGAAACAGACTTGTAGTTACCAGGACCCGCAAATGAGCTTAGATGTTCTCCAGGCTCAATGCATTTCTGTGGCTCGGTCAGTCAGAAGAGCCTGAAGGGCATTGCCAGATGGTTACCTGTCCTCAGATCTTTCTGCCTGGCCTCCCAACAGCCTGCTACCCTAGAAGAAGCAGGCATTGATGAATAAGACTGGGTGAGAGGTAAGGGGTCCCTGGAGCAGTGCTTTTGCTTGCGTTTTTCTCATGGTTCCCACCAGCCATGGAGAAGTTGTTCATTTTCTATAATGAAGCCCCACAGACAGCATCTTAGCCAATTGCGTTCATATTTGGATGCCTTGTATAGTGTGAAGCTCTGACTGAATTCTCTTCACCAATTTGGGGGAATAATCTGTTGCCCCCAGGATAGATAAGAAGACTATTAAAAAGGGACTTGTGGGGTTCTGGTGTGTCTTGGCTGCCACGATACACCCGTTCTAGACCCTGGGGGAGGAAACTGTTGGGTCATTGTGAGGTTACTACAGGTCACCCGGGTATGTCTCAGTGACCAGGGAAAAGCAATGTGAAGCACAATTACAGAGAAGCAAACATGTTTTGTGGTATTAGAGCTCAGAGCTGGCATGTACTAAGCTTGTTTGCTTTTCTTCTATTCATAATCAAGGGATCACAGGGCCCTTTCCATTCTGATTGATCTTAATTTGCATCTAATCCTTTGATTTGGCTTTCTTTTCCCCCCATCCCCTTTCTCAAAGCACAAGTAAGTACACAAACTACTAGCTGGGGAAAAACCAAACCAGCCAACCAAACAAAAGGCTTTGAAGGGCACTGAGGAAAAGCTTTCACTGCTTTTCAGATACTAGGCATTTGGATTCATTTCTTCCCCTATTTGATTGTTTGCCAGGGGAGAAAAAAAAAGAAGTGAAAACTAACAGAGACTTCTCCTCTCTAGGATATTCTTGTTGAAGTTGCCCAGCACTTGGGAGAGAAAACGTTAAGATCATCAAGAGGCTAGGTCTCTTTTATGTAGGAAAGCTCCGGGAAGCTCTGGAGTTTTGTGTGGGTCTGGCTGTGGCGGTTCTATGCCCGGCACTGAGGCCTGTCCCAGGGCGTGTATTCATACTGTCTGGTTTGAATTCCTCACTAGCATGTGTTGTCCTTTAGACTAGGGTCTGGAGCGCTGGGGACAGGGGTACCTGTATGTGCTGGTGCTCACCTGTCTCCTTAGGGACACGAGGAAAGGGATAGAAGTCTCTGAGCATAATCCTTGAGTTAGGAAGTTGTGGCTGAGTGTGACTCACAGGTGCTGCCGCAAAGGGCCTGAGGTAGAAGCTGGTGGTGGCTAGCGTGGTTCTGTCTGCTCTGGCAGCTGTTGCTTGCTCTTTTAACACCCTGCCCGGATGCATATGGCACCCACCTGTCTTCTCTCTCCAAGCTGATCGCGAACTTTAGCCCTGGATATCCTCACAACTCTTTTTCCCATTTCACAGATTCAGGAAGCTGAGGCCAGGGAGGGGACACATCCATCGTTGGCACAGACCAGGGGAAGTTGCAGGGCCTCCATTGAGAGACCTGGATCTATCTGAAACGGAACGCAGGCGACCCTTCCTGGCTCTTCTGAACGGCACTGAACACAATCTTATGGAATTTATCTGATTGCCTCTAAATGGTGAAGTAGGACAGAAGGACCCCAGGCAGCCCGAGCTTACATCCACCAGGGCTGGAGCTGGTGCTCTCCACATGATGAGTTGTCAGGAGCCACTAGTAGCATTACCACAGCACCGTCTCTACCAGAGCCTCGAACTCTGTATGCACAGCACGTATTGGCATGTGCTATCCGAGGTGGAGCTGGGGAACCATCTTATGAGCTGTTTTCTGAGGAGTCAGTCTTGTTCCCAAGGGCATCTTGATCTCCTAGCATGTTCCTCATATACTTGTGTTTATGTGTCTATGCACATACACATATATAATATACATATTTTACACATATATCAACTATGCATGTATATTATATATATTTTAAGATTTACTTTTGCTATTTTAATTTCATGTATGTATGTGTATCTGTGTGTGCATATGTGCATGTGAGAAACCAGAAGAGGGCATCAAATTCCTGAAATTGGAGTTATAGGAGATTGTGAGCCACCAGACCTGGGTGCTAGGAACCAGACTCAGGCCCACTATAAGAGCAGTAAGTGCCGTTAGCCACTGAGCCATCTCTCTAACCCTTTGCTGTATGTTGTATCAAATACTACCTACAAGTTAGGTTTGCTTTCAGTAACCTTACTCGGTAGAGACATAAATGAACCAGAAAGGAACTTGGATTAATTTTCTGTTCTGATTTGCAGTGTCTGCTCACCCACTTCTTCCTAGTAGAAATGCCCAGGTCACATGATGCTGGTTGACCCCTCCAGTGTTGAATTCTTTCTGCTGTATGTGGTTTGTATTTGTGATTTTTATTCTATCTACAGTGGTATAATACGGTTTCTTTAGTTTTCCATTTTGAAGGGTTTTGTACAAGGTTGGATTTTGCTCCAGATCTACTTTAACTTACACGAAAGGTCTACCAACTTCCGTTACAGCCTGACAATTACACACACACACACACACACACACACACACACACACACACACACACACTTCTTCACTTAGTTGTGTGTTCTTTAGTTTTGTTATTCAGATGCAGATTTATTTTGCATATCATATGCCATCATCTTTCCTTTCTATGGGTCTCCCATCTGCTCATTGAAGTTGGCTATGGCAGGAAAGGTATGACCTCCTACAGCTAGCATCTCACACACCCCCAACTCTGGCCACAGTAATGGAGGATTAAAAGTGTTTCCCTCAAAATGATATCATCTATCAATTTGCCAATGACCCATACTTAGTTTCTATTTTTTGTTTTTTGCCACTAGAACAGTACTGAAATACTTTTGAGAATATTCTAGAACTTGTTCTCATGTTTCATAATGAGTGTGAGCCATTGGTCAGAGTAAACACATTTATGATCTGGAGACAGATGGCTTCCTCTCTAGAACATTCTCACCAATGGGCCTTTCCACCCAGGGTGCACATTATTGCGCTATTCTGTCCTTTTTGAGACATGAGGGAAGAGTTTGTTTCTTGTTCCCTTCTTTAATTCCAGAAGCTATAGCTCAATGTTGGACAGAGTCTGATGCTAAGTCAATGTTTAATGAATGAATGTCAGAAGACAGACGATTATTTTTTAATAGAATGTAGGAAGGAGAAAGACTTCCTTTTATCAACTTCCTTTTTTCTCAGTGTTCAATTATTATCAAGGTCTGCAAGGTTTTCCTTGAGGAAGTGGTTTGGTCTTGAGTGAGAGCTCTGAGCTCTTGGGATGTCCTAGCTCCTTGCTGGACCGTGACATTACCTGTAATTGAAGGTGGCACCTGGGGTTGGCTTTCTCATAACTGCTTGCACTGTGTGAGCGCTGGATTGTCTTTTCTGAAGCAACAGCTACAAAGGCTGCTGAATACTTCTGGAAAAGTCCCTACATCTGAGGGGTTGGCATTGGGAGTTCCCAAACTGCCCCAGTCACAGTAGAACTTCATGTGTGCTGCAAAAGTCTTTGTTTTCAAGGCCCAGGGTAACAAACTAATTATGTGCTTTGCTTCAGCTTCCTTGATATTCTAAACTTAGGATCTTTCCCCTCCCTTCAGCCATTCCCTTATCCTTGGGATAAGCTTCTCCCTTAAAGGGGCCGTTTTCTCTCTTAATTCATTGGCAATTTTAGCAATTTTTTTTTTTTTTTTACTGAAGCATTTCAACCTTCACGTTTTCCACTGTAACTCAAGCCCTGCACTGCATTAGTCACTTGGAGGATTTAAAACTGCTTCAGGCTCTGTTTTGAGTGTGGTATGTGCGAGTGAGGTGGAGGTTGGTCTGTTTATGCTGCAGTCCTAAGCTTGTCTCCTGTTCCACAACAAGTCAGTTCAAGGGCACCAGGTAAAATAATGATTCCATGTTTTCCAAGATTTTAGCCAGCACCATGAAGCCCATCCCACTGGGCACTTTGAGGCTTGTGCGCCACTTGGATGTGCCCCAGGATCCTGAGAGGAAGCCAAAGATGGGTTTAGTTTTCTTCATCTCAAAATGCCCCAGAAAACCTGGCTCAGGTTGTGATCATTTCTTTGGTGCAGGTGTAATGTCATGTCCAAAACTCCTGGGGACCCAGAAATGCTTCAGATGCTTAATATTTCCCAGGATTTGGAAGATTTGTCATGTATCTATGAGATCCTTGGGGAAAGAACTTAACATGTCATCTAAACATAAAATTTATATGTCTTTCATTGACATCTTTGTACACACAGACTGAGGGGAACTTTACACCATCATACAATAATTTTGTCCACGAACCCAAGTTTCATGGTGTGCACTTTTCACTGATGACATCATGTCATTGTTTTGAATCTTCTGGATTTAGGGGGCATTTTGAATGTTTTCAAGGTTTTGAATTAGAGATGTTCCACTTACCCATTCATTTCATCCTCTAGGAAGCTGGGGCTCCATCCACGTTCTTCACTGTTTCCCAGCGCCTATGATGGTGCCTGACATGATCCATGTGCTCTCATGACCAAGCATGTCTATTACATATTTTTGGTTGATTCTCTAAAGAACACAGATGGTGGGGGTGGAGGGTACTGAGAGAGTGGAGGGAGGAGCTGCAAGGAAAGGAGGGAAGGGAAACTACAGCCGGGGTGTCAAATAAATAAATAAACAAACAAAAATAAAATCCCAAACAAAACAAAACAAAATTTACTTCTTCAGTTCCTAGACATAATAGATTTTTTTAAAGAAGTAAAAAAGGAAAATGATGGCATTGTAATAGGGTTTAATCTTTTTCATAGTTTGTGGAATTTGCATCTTAAGACACCAATATGATACCTTATGTTTCCTTGTATGTTTTTTATTTTTTTCCCATGTAGTTCCATCTCCTACATGGCACAGGCCTTTGTCTTACCTGTCTCCATCGTAGCTCTCAGGAAAACAAATCAAATGGCCCATTTGTTGAATAACAAGCTCTCCCATTGATCTGTCAGCTTTTCTTCTTCCTCTTCTTCTTCTTCTTCTTCTTCTTCTTCTTCTTCTTCTTCTTCTTCTTCTTCTTCTTCTTCTTCT
>NC_022027.1:8869628-8882754 GCF_000317375.1 Microtus ochrogaster
TCCTCCTCCTCCTCCTCCTCCTCCTCCTCTTCCTTCTTTCTTCTTCTTCTGTTAGATCTATAGGGCTCTGTTCCTGGGCTATCTATGTATTCCCCTCACTGGGCAGTTCTCCTGTGGTTAAATGAACAGTACATTGTTTTAATTACTATTACTTTATGCAAGGCTTTGGCATGTTAGAAGATGAGTTCTTCTGACCTCTTGATGTAAATGATCTTGGATACTTTTGGTCTTTAGTCTACTAAATATATCTGAGAAACAGCTCACCAAGTATGCCAGTAGGCAAACCTAATTCAACATTCATATTGGGGTCAGTTCAACTTGCTGACTGTTCTGTTGTGCGGAGCTACAGGTTTCCATCAAACCCAGAGGTCAGGGCAGAAATGGTAGCTTCATGACAATGACACCTTTGTGGATTAGCAATCTAAATGTTCCTTATTTAAATACTCTGGCACCTTTAATACAATTAAATATCATATAATATTGCACATATTTTAGTTTTTTCTCCTTAGCTGTATTATACCTTTTGGTGAATGATTAAATATCATTTAAAATGTGTTTTCTTATTGAATGTTGCTGGCGGTATACATAATTATTGCAAGACAGGTTACTGAAATCATCTATCAAGGTAAATTTGGAACTTCCATCCCTATTTTTGTCAGGTGTTCTGTAGTATGAGGTATGCACATGTAATTGCAGTCCTTATTGTATGTTGCTGAAGTTCTTCACATTGAAGTTTTTTTTTGCAGTGTTCCTCTCAGTGTCTTGTCTTGTCTTGCTTGTGTGGTGCTCAGTAATTCGTTTACTCTTTACCTGCTATGTGCTTTTCATCTTCTCACTTTTGACCACCTTGCCTCTTTATAGTTTAACTTCACACACCCTAAATGGTACCTGCCAATATCTTTTGAAAGTAAAGCCTGAAGTCCTTGTCTTTCCAATAGTCTAATCCAAGCACTGTTTGGAATCCAACCACATCATCTGAAAGCTGCGTTAGTGTGTTGGGCAAGGGGAAACCTGGTTTCTGCTTATTTTACAATTCTCTTTTTGTGTGTTCTTGCCGTGTAATTTCTCCATGACACTATTTTAAATTGACCAAGCTTCTCGGAATAGTCTGCAGAGACTTGGCTGCATGTTGACTTCTTTCTATAAGTTAGCAAAGTTGTTGGTGATTCTAGTTATACTGTTAATGAGTGTCTTCTTTGAATTGTTCTTGAGATCTTCTGGGTGTGCACGTGTGCATGTGGTACATGAGTGTCTGTATGGGGGGCTGTTGGTGAATGTGGGTGTGTGAGTGTGTGGGTGTGGTGTACGTATGTTTCTTAGGGTTTCCATTGCTCTGATAAAACACCATGACCAAAAACAACTCAAGGGGGAAAGAATCTAATTCAGTTTACACTTTTAGGTAACTTCACTGAAGGAAGTCAGGGAAGGAACTCAAGACAGGAACCTGGAGGCAGGAACTGAAGCAGAGACCATGGAGGGATACTGCTTACTGATTTGCTCCTCATGGTTTTCCCAGCCTTTTTTCTTATACAACTAAGAACCATATGACCAGTGTGACACTGCCCATACTAGGAAGAACTCCTTCATATCAACCGTTAATCAAGAAAATGTTTGATAGACCTGCCTATTATAGGCCAGCGTTATAGAAGCTTTTTTCAATTGAGAGCTCCTCTTCCCAAGTGGCTGTAGCTTGTGTCACGTTGATAAAAAACCCTAACCAGGACAATATGTATAGGTGTATATGTGTATGTGGTGTATATGTATGTACATGTGTGTTTATGGTATGTGCGTCTATGTGTTAGTATATGTACACATGTGTGTGATGTGTATGGAAGTATTCCCACACAGTCTGAGGTGATGTCTATTTTCTTTATAATATTGCATCTCTATGATCTGTAGATTTATATCTTTCATCTGCTTGGAAAAATCTTTAGGCATATTTTAAAAATTATCACATTTTTTGTTTTTCCTATTGAGGGAACTTTGCATCTCTTTGGAGCTGGTACCTCACCAGCAATGCACAGCTGTTCCCAACCAGCCACACTGAAAACAGAAAGGATATTACTGGATTTAAGTTCTGAGCCATTTTCATGGTGGCTGGATTTCACTGTTAAGCTTTTCCCCTTGATTGTTCATGGTCTTTATATTATTTATGTTCTATAACAACTGAGAGCACACACATACACACAGACACACATACACATACATGTGTGTGTTTGTTTTTGTTCCAGGACAATATTAGCTAGGTATTGTACCCATTTTTATATAATGTATATGATTTTAAAAATCATACTTACTGAGCATTGTAAATACTGGATCAGTGAGATTGTCTTGTGAGCAAAGACACTTGTTTTCATTTCCAATAGTCTGAGTTTGAGCCCCAGAACTCACATGGTAGAAGGAGAAAACAGACTCCTGTTAGTTATCCTCTGAGCTCTACATGCAAACCTTGATTGGAGTAAACCTCCACGAAGAAAGAAAAAAAAAGAAGGAAGGAAGGAAGGAAGAAGAAAGAATGGAGGGAGGAAAGGAGAGAAGAAGGGAAGGAAGGAAGGAAGGAAGGAAGGAAGGAAGGAAGGAAGGAAGGAAGCAAGCAAGCAAGCAAGGAAATCTTTCCAAAAGAACGTTGTGTGTATCGATACACTGGCATGTACACAGAATATTTTGAGGATATGTTCAAGGTTGGCTTGTGCCCAGCGTTTCCAGCTGCTCTTTCATCATCTAAAACTTGAAGTTTTCTTCTTTTGTTTCTCCCCTTATCTTTGATTAATAGCCTGAAGCTCACCATCCACAGGTTAAGAATAAATAATTTTCTGAAATACAGTATAAACTTACACTTTTAATCTTTAGGTGAAGCCTTCTACAGCTTTGAGTATTTTTGGGTTTATGTTTTGAATTCTTTCTCTCAGGGACGCTAATTTGTTATATTGCTTAGTCTTTGCTTTTTAATGTTTTAATAATTTTGCCTTTAAAATACTTTAAAAGATCACTGTTATGACTTCCAACTCTCAGTGTTCAAGAATTCGTGTGTAACTAGTGTCCATTTTGTGTGTGTGGTTTCTAAGTCAGTTGAGTACGATTTCTTCAGTTCCTTCTCTTTAGCTCAGTGAGCTTTCACTTTGATCATCTATCACCTTTTTGAGCTCTGATTTTTATGAAGTCATTCTTCCTTATGAGGGGCTTACATATTCTATTTATTTTTTTTCTTACCGTGTCTTCTGGCTCTCTTTAGCCTGTGTTCGGCTTGCGTGTCTGTCTGCATTGTGTCTAGACGTTTTGATGTGCTTTGAGGACTGTGACTCGCACTTTGACAGCCTAACTAAGGTTTTCTGTTCCTGGCTCCTTTCAGGGATTTTCTTTTCTAAATGATTTTTTTTTTTTTTTTTGCTTTGGTTTTTTTTTCCATTGGCCACCGGTCACATCCAGTATCTCCTGTTTTGCTTTGGAAACAGGAGGTGAGGTGGAGTTTAAACAGGAGGTGAGGTGGAGTTTAAAAAGGAGATAGATCATCCGCTACGAAAGACAATCTTTATTTTCTTCCTGTGAATTTTTGTTAAATATTTTATACTATTTCCACTCCTGTTGGGGAAATTTCTGTCCAGCTTTGGATTCAGTTCACCAGTACGCTCCTTTTGTTGTGTGTGCGCTGCTGGGGATCAAACCTGGAGCCTAGTGCCAAGAGCTCTCCCTACCGAATTCCCCCCCTCCCCGCACAGCCCATCCTTTTATCTTCAATGGGCAGCCTTGGAGGCTTCTGTGGCAGCACATCCTGGATGCTCATCGCTTGTTTCATTAGATTAGTCCCTAGAGCAGGTTCCCCAAGTGCTCTGCCAGAAGAAGGGGATAAGGAGAGAGACTCCTTTGGTGTGTTTCTCTTTGTCAGTGTGGATGCTGGGAAAACGTGGAAGACCCCATCATGATGGCTTTAGAGAGTATGGGCTGGGTTGGTACTGATCATGTTGTAGGTTTTTGTTTATTTATGTGTTTTTCTTTGGAGGATCAGACAAAGACAAGTCCCCTACCCACTTCCTCTAACTTTTCCTTTCCACCCCCACTCCCCACTCCTTATTTTGCCTGGAGGAAGGAAGTCTCACTGTATTTCCTAGTTAGATCTTCTACCCATTTTCAGACTGCAATGGGCTCCCGTATTCTTTCCTATCCTGGCTCCATGAGGCCATAAGGAAAGACTCTGTTGGGGCTTGGGGTGGGATGTGACAGGAATACGGAATAAGACAGGGATCCCCTCACCCATGAAGGTCACAGGCAAGGGTTGTGAAAGTCAGGTGTTAAATGAGCTCTACACTCTCTCCTGGTGGGAACTGCTTCCTGGGGGCTCTGTTAAAAGAGCAGAGGGCCTTGTGTTGATTGGAAAGGTGACCCACGCTTTTTCAAGCATTAACAAGTTCAACGGATGACTGATTGTTTTTCCTGAGAGCAGAGCCCGTGGCAGGGCCCTTTCCTGGTGCTTCCAGACACTGATGGTTTCTTTCACTTAGGCCTGATGGCGGTGTGGAGAAGGGAGATCCTGAAGCCTGGGAGGGAGAGAGCAGTCCTGCAGATGACAGGAGGCGTGCCCATGAGCAGGAGTATGATTAAAAGTGCCAATTAGACTCTGGGCTAAAGACACCTGAGAAGAAGAGGGGACTTTGGCCCCCCGCAGAGAAACAGGAGGAGCTGATTCACAGGTGCACAGTGGACGGTGACTCAGCGGAACACAGTGTCTCCCCAGGTTCTTTTCTCCTACGGTAATTTTAGATTCAGAACCATAGAAGTTCCTTCCTCCTTGTCCTCTTCCAAAGGGAAGCTTACCAACTTGTAAACTGAAAAAAAATCCCTGACATAGTACTCCTTTAGGTTAGGTTTAATTGGGTTTCCTTTGAATTTCAGGATCCCCGAAGGAACTTCTCCGTGGGATGCAGTGTTATCGTAGTTGCAGTAATTTTCATGTGCAGCTAGAAACTTGTTATTGTTTTAAGACTGCAATGATAATATTTGTAGTTGTGGCTGACAGAGTTTATTTGGCAAAACTCCTTAAATTGCATTCTCTTTGCATCTAGGACAAAGAATAAAGATACTAATTTTTTAAAACTGTTGTCTACACAAAATATTTAAATAAAAAGGCAAGTAAGATGGGTATGCCTGTTACCTCAGCACCTGGGAAGAGGCAGGTAGAGCCAACAGTTCAAGCCTGGCCTCAAATACATAGTGAGCAAGGCTGAGCTATATTAGATCGTAACTTAAAACCACAAACAAACAACAAAACAAAACAAAAACCCCAGCAGCCTACAAAATGGGAAAAAAAAAATCTTTACTAAACCCACATTTGACAGAGGGCTGATTTCCAAACTATATAAAGAACTCTAGAAACTAGATATCAACAAACCATGTGACAGCATGGGTGGGGGAGAGATCCTCTCCCTGCCTGCCCATCGGCACCTGAGGCAGGTGGAAGAACTGGCCCTGACGTCATAAGAGCCGGAGAGCTGTCCCTGCTGCTCAGCAGCTACGGCACTCAGTAGAGTGGCTGTTATACCTTGCCTGGATAGCCCAATAGAGCTGGCTGGCCCTGAGGGTGTAGGTAAAGGAGAAGTGACCTTGAGCGCTTGGAAGCAGAGAATTGATCCTGCCCCTTGCTCATCAGGGGCAAGGGGTTAACTAGCCAGGGCAATGCTGAAGAGCTCACCCTGGTGGTGGTTAAGACGGGAGAGCTGGCAGGCTGACCAATCCTGCAATTACAGACCCAGAACCAGGGTTATGTGTTGACTCACCCCAACATCCACCCCATCTGTGATCTGCTAGAGCATGGAGTGGGGGATAGGAGTGGGGGTTAGGGTCAGTCCTGAGGACCCAGGGCTGCAGGATCTCCATGACACAGGGCAGCAACAGGATGTCCAGAAAGAGTCCCAGTGAGGGCCCAGTGTCAATGGTATAGCGGAGACCAGGGGCCTAGCACCAGACCAATGGTTCTGTGTGATGAACGCCTGAGTGAAAAAATGTGTGGGTAATGGGGTTTACTGTGTGGCTCACTGCACAGTGATTCCAGGATGAGATTTTTTTCCCTCTCTTCCCCCCCCCCACCTTTTTCTCTTAAATTTTACTTTACTTTTTATTCTGGGGGTTGGGGGTTGGGTAGGATCAGGACGCATGATGTGAAAGACACAAAAAATAAATTTAAAAAGTTAAAAATAATAAATCCCACCAATATAAAAGAAAGAAAAGAGAAAGAAAGTAAACATGAAAATGTGGTACAATGATACATACGCAATGGAGTATTGCTCAACTCTTAAAAACAATGAGATCATGAAATTTGAAGGCAAATAAATGAAACTAGAAAAAAATTAATCCTTAGTGAGGTGACCCAGATGAAAAAAGACCAACATGACATGTACTCACTCATCAATGGATATTAGCTGTAAAATAAAAGATAACTGTGTTACAATCCACAGACCCAGAGAGACTAGGTAACAAAGAAGGTTTGAGTGGGGGATGCTGGGATCTTCCTGGGAAGGGGAAATAGACTTCATGAGTGGACTGTGGGCAGGTGGGGATGAGAACATGAGAGATCAGGTGGGGAGGATGGAAGGGGAAAAAGAGTACTGAAAGAAACTACTGGAAAGGGGAGCAGGGCATGCTTTGAGGTCAGATAAAAACCTGGTGTAAGGGAATCTCCCACGAATCTACAGAAATGACCCCAGCGAAGGCTCCTAGTAACAATGGATACATAGCCTGAACTGGTTCATCTCCTGTGACCAGGCAAGTCCTCAAGTGGAGGGAGTGAGAAATCAACCCAGCCATATAACCTTTGACCTCCAGTCTGTCCTGCCTATGGGATGTGCTGGGGCAAAGGGATTGCAGAGATTGAGCGAGTGGCTAAGTAATGACTGGTCTAGTCTCAAACCCATGCTGGGAGAGTAAGCCCTCCCCTTACACTGCTTGGAGTGCCAGGACCTACAGGCTGGAAGACCCAAAGACCTAAGATAGAACCAAACACAATTGGAGGAGAAAATGTCAACGTAATAATGTCTGACGATATTCTGCTGTACTTGTAGACTGGTGCCTAGCCCAGTTGTCCTTAGAGAGGCTTCATCCTAGACTGATGGAAACAGATGCAGATGCCAAACATTAGACAGAACTCCGGGAATCCTTCAGAAGAGGGGAAGAAAGGATTGTAGTAGTCAGAGGGGTCAAGGACACCACAAGAAAACCCACAGACTCAACTAACTCAACTGGGCTCATAGGGGCTCACAGAGATTGAACTGATAGCCAGGGAGCCTGCATGGGACCAAGCCAGGCCCTCTGCATATATATGACAGTTGTGTTGTGTAGCTTGGTTCTCTTATGGGACTCCTAACAGTGGGAACAGGAGCTGTCTTTGACTCTTTTACTGACTTTTGGGACCCTACATACACCTCATACTGGGTTGGCTTGCCCAGCCTTAATACCTGGGGAGGTGCTTAGTCTTACTGCAACTTGATATGCCATGTTTTGTTGATATCCATGGGAGACCTGCCCTTTCCTAAACAGAAACTGAGGACGAGTGGAGGGTGGAAACAGAGGGGGTTGGGGGAGGGACTGAGAGGAGAGGAGGGATTGAAAATGTGGCTGGGATGTAAAATAAATAATTTATTTAATTAAAAGAGAAACAAAAATGGCAAATGAAATAGAGAGAAAATGTCGGCATCACTCAAGGCCAAGGGAGGGTTGGATTCTTTAATTGAAAACCAGAAAATTGATGATTTATAAGGCAGTTAAAAAAGAATGATTTAATAGAGAAATGGGCACCTGGAAGAACAGAGAATTGGCAGGTAAGGAATTGTCATGCGCTTAAAAACATGGTTTCATCCTGGTAATGAAAGGGACTATCTTTACATATCAATTTGATAAAATTGTGACAGAAGTTAAAAGCTTGGCCTAGAGCTGTAGTTCATTGGGTGAAGTGCTTATCTAGTGTGCCAGAGACCCCGGGTGTGATCCTAAACACTACCAGGAAACAGCAGAGGTTACACTCTAGGGGTGTGATGGGAAAGAGTGATGGTTGTGTTTCATTCTCAATGAGAGAATTACAGTTTTATCTACCTAGATTCAAATCTAGAATCAAATCCACGTTCACCTTGGCTCAGGGATTGTGTTTAGCCATATTCTCTCATAATTCAGCCAGACAGGTAAAGAAAGCTTATGTCAGTCACTTTTCTGTGAGTAGGTGTAAGTCCCTGAGGGCAAATGAATGGTCAGGCTCCTCCCCTGAGGACCTCTAACTGCCAGGTTCCACCCACAGAACTCCCTAACTGCCCTAAGCATGAGATCCAACCCCTGCCCTACAGAGTAAAAAAAAAACCAGCTCTGGACTTGAAATTGCACCAATCCCCACCCTGGAAATCTCCACCCTGGAAAACTCCCCTTTGCCCAATGCTATATAAGCCCTACTTTCTGCTCCACTCTTTGCTGCTTTTCCTGGACGCAGAGTCAGCCACCTCCCTGGGTTTTTCCCTCCCAATAAATGTCTTGTGTGAAGTTTGTTGTGTGGTGTGACACTGTGGTATTTCTTGGCTCCTGACTGCCAGGATACCTCTCCCTTCATCCACAGTAGGCAAATGGAGAAATAACCTGACAGTAGAGGATTAACTAGTCTTTGAAAAAGGCCGATCTCTAAATGCTGATGAGACAAATTGTCTCTGGCTTGGTGGTGGCAGTGCATGCCCCATGTCTTTAATCCTAGCACTTGGGAGGCAGATCTCTGTGAGTTCGAGACCAGCCTGGTCTATAAGCGCTAGTTCCAGGACAGGCTCCAAAATTCCAAAATTACAGAGAAACTCTGTCTTGCACATGGTAAAATTGTTCTATTGATACAGCAATGACCAGAACGATGCAATGAGTTGGAGCCTTGTACATGTTCTTTGGGTTGTCATTTTTAATTACAGATATCAGCCAGGGCTAGTATCTCTTGGTGCATACTATTAATAACTAGTACATACTAATGGCTTCATGATGATTTTCTCACGTGCATGCCTCTCCTGCTTTGATCATGTTAACGTCCAGTAAGCTCCTGTCAGTGTGCTGGATTTTGCTCTCTCAGTTAGCAGTAAGCACCCCAGCTCCAGGCTAGCCTCTGTTGCCCTTTTCTCTTTCTGAGGGAAGCTATTGAGTTACCTCAGGCTGTCAGGAGCTTTTTGTCCTCTGGTTCCTGGCTCAAGAGATGCTTCCCTGGAATGGACTTCAAAGGGTGATTCTATTTCTGTAATTACACCAGGACGGGGACTCACATGCTCTCCCAGCTGTGCTCTTTTTGCTGCTTCAGGGAGTGCACTCACCTGGGGACTGGTCTCAGTGAGTGGACTCACCTGGGCACGCTGACATTTGCTCCTTCGGGTCACCACAAGCCAAGAGTGGGAAGGAGATGGTAATGGCAGGCTGAAGAATAATGGAGCCAAAGAGACCAAAGTTCCTTTCAGTTCAAAGCATTCCAACTTGGAAATCTGAAGCAGCTAGACACTGTCTTCAGGGTCTGACTGAGGGCTTCAGCTTGCTGATTATTAGGTAGTTTTTGGTGTGAATTTGTCCACTCTCTTACCCATGGTGTGTATTCAAAAGGTGAGAAGGACTGAAATCAATGAAGATTATTCATAATAATGCTGGCTTAATGATTGTCTCTCTTTCTCACGTTTCTTCCTAATTCCCATTGTCAGTTCATCTCTTTCAGTTTTAAGAATTTTGTTTTGTTTTGTTTTTCAAGACAGGGTTTCTCTGTAGCTTTGGAGCCTGTCCTGGAACTAGCTCTGTAGACCAGGCTGGTCTCGAACTCACAGAGATCCGCCTGCCTCTGCCTCCCGAGTGCTGGGATTAAAGGCGTGCACCACCACTGCCTGCTCATTTTTGAGACTTTAAAGAATTTAAATTTAAAAGAATTGAGCCTTAAGGTTAGAGCCATGTGTGACTCAGTGGTAACACATTTGCCTCACGTGCATGAGGCCCTGAGTTCAAGTTCTGATACTGAGAAGATAGTTCAGTGTCTCCATATTCCTGCGATCCTCCTGGAAGTTCTTCAGCATGTCAAAAGATCTGACTCACTTAGGTTGAGGAGTTTATTCCAGTTTCCCCAAAGCAATTCAAAGGACAAGATCTTTTAACGCACAGAGTGTTGCTCTTTAGAAGAGGTGCTTCTCCAGCCTGCATGTAGCCGCCCGATTGAGTGCTGTGCAAAATGAAAGCGGGATTCTCAGATGGCGCAGGGAATGTGGCACTACCCACTGCGGGAATGCCCTAGAGATGGGAAAAATTAAAAGGAGTTGATTTGTTGCAAATGAGGGTGAAGTTATTTATTTCTTTTATTCCTTCATGACATTTCTGAAATAATAAAAAAAAGTCTTGGAAATGGAAAGAAACAGAATCCAGGACAGGTGAGAAAGATGAGCAGGTGACATTAGTTGAGTTTGGACCTCAAGGAGAATGAGCTAGGGCTTCTCCCAGGCTCTGCCGTGGCAGATGCTAGAGAGAGTTTGTCGACCAGGTTGTGCCAGGCCCTCAGTTACTCTGTGTTAAGCGAAAGTGGCTTCTTGGGTGGTGCCTGGCCCTGGGAGACTCAGTACAGGGCAGAGGCGCGATGATTCTGCACCTTGCCATAGGCACAGAGAACTTCTGTCCATTGCCACCCACGGCACAGTCTGATAACAATTGCTTCTAAACAAAGAGAGGTGCCGCACGATACATTTATCAAAGTAAATCAAGGTTGTAAGAATATACATAGAGTACAATAAAGCTGTGTCAGGAAAACCAGGCCTGAGAATTTCCCCTCGGCTGGACCCTGTAAAGAGGAGGACACGGAAGTGGTGACAGCCCTACCAATCTGTCAAACCTGATCACTTGGTGTGTGTGTCAAGGGACCGATATCAGAGAATTCTCAACTGTCCAGGGCCTTCAGCATATCTCACTTTCTCCTGGTCATGTGGTCTGCTTCAGATACTGTCCATCTGACCCCTGGTTCATCTCTTTGCACCCAGTTTTGCCACTTGAAACACCTCCAGTGTCCTGTACCTTGCACTCCTGTGGATCAGCTCTGCCCCCAAAGCCTGCCTCTGTAGGGGCAGCTGCAGGGATGGTCTCAGCCACAGCCCCCCTCCTCCACCACGCTTGCCTTGTTCCTTGTGCTAGTCCTCGGGGCCTCTCCACATCCCTCTCAGATTCTGCCCCAAGCCTCTTTTTTTTTTTTTTTGGCAGTTTTTGTGGTTTTATTTAAACACAAAACGTGCACGCAAGCCATCTATTCTTTGAACTCTGTTGGGGCTTATAACTCTTTTGTAGCCCTTCTGTAATAAATATCGAGATATATTTACTATATAATATGTAATTTGTGATCTGGTATCAATTTTGGTAATTGAGATTGGATTAAAAGAACCCGTGCTTGCCTGGCCCAGCCATCAAGGAGATTTCTTGGCAAATTGATGCCAAGGAGACCCCGTACCCTGTGACTCTGTTGTTATTCAATGCGTTCTGACATTGAGTCCTCTGTGTTTCTGACACCGCATGCTCAGAGATAGGGGCAACAGTGACTCTCTGTAAAAGTAGCCTGGTCTGACTGCCTATGTCCCTCACGCAGAAGGACTGCTACAGTGCCTGAAAACGTGGTCAGTATTTTGTCTTCTATGTTTGCGCAGGTCCTCTCGCTCGCTGAATTCTTCTGGCCGTGTATCCTGTTCATGATTCTGACAGTGCTTCGTTTTCAAGAGCCTCCCAGACACAGAGATAACTGTGAGTTTCACTTTGAATGCAATCTTTAGATGCCAAGTGTTCAAAGAAAAAGCATTACCTCTTTTCTCTATTCTTTATTGACACTGAGTTCTCAGTGGGGTGAGTGACAGGGGCTCTATTTTGAGCACAGGAATGTGCCAGGAAGACACAATTCACGTTTCTTCACTGCTTAAGATTGATATTAATGGATCTTAGCTCAATCCAGCAAATAGGTTTATCCTTTCATCTTAGCTGAACTTATTTGGGCTTGGGTATATATACCTTTTATTCATTTAGGAAGAGTTAGAAGCAGAGGTAAGGGCGGTAGGTGCCTTTCATTTGAACAGGATGTGATAGTGGTGAAGACAGCGGCATTGGAGGTGGATACTATGATTGATGGGAGGTTTGCTGATAAACTTGCAAAAAATGTCCTCTTCTCCAGAAACACAGCCAGGCATGTCACTTTGTCTGTCTGATTTGAAAGCTCAGTAGCCCATATCTCTTGAGACAACAGTGACCTGTTTTGCTTTGGCCATGCCACTTGGAATGTGTAGTTTGTTCGACTTTGCGAGCTTCCCGTGGAAAAATGATTATTAAATGTTAGAATTTATCTGAAATAGGTCACCAGTAATATGTAGGTTCCACATATTGCAAAGGGAATGAGTATAATGACTCCTTTGTGCTTTGGAGGATGGTGTTGTGTGTTATAGAAAATGGTGAAGCAGGTTATTACAATTACAGTTATAAAGAGCTGAGAATATTTTTTAGGGTTTTTAAATTCAAGTATTTTATTTATTTGTTCAACAAATATGTATCTAGAGCCTTTTATTCCCTCAAAGAACTTTCTAGAAGGCTGGCCTATTAGAATACAGTGAGAAAAGTGTCATAAGGGACTCTACATAAGAATAAGTGTTCTCGGGGTGAGAGACCTCAGGGGTGGCCTCCATTCTGGATGTGCTCCTGAGAAGGGATACAGAACCAGCTATAGAAATGCATCTTTAAAACTGGTTATATCACTCCTAACTTCTCTATGATCTTCTAAAATACTACGTCCTGTGTTTGCTAAGAATTTCAGTCTTCCCTTAAGCATCAAACACATTCATTTTCTTTTATCCATCCATCCACTCATTCTCGCTTGTTCATTCATCCAGTCATCAAATGGTGAACGCCTTCTGTGTGAGAGTCATTGTGCTCAATTCTGGGCATAGTGGGTCTTCACGTTCATATGAAGGAGATCACCTCCCAGAACCAAAGTAGACATCATGGGGAAAGCTGTTCTCTGGGTTTTATAAGCCACAGAGCATAGATCAGTGGCTTCCCAGTTGCCTGCCATTGTCATTGTCCCCATGCCCTGTCCACCTCTGCATACAAATACCTGACTGTCTGTCTTTTTTTTTTTTTTTTT
>NC_022027.1:8883634-8890098 GCF_000317375.1 Microtus ochrogaster
CAAGCCCGGGATCTTCCCAGCCGGGGTGTTCTCCCTTTTGTTCAAGGACTTCTTTGTAACACTGGCTCAAGTTGTAGGAACATCAGCTTTGAGAGCTCCATGGACCACCATTTTCGGTATGAGAAACACAAACGTTCTTTTTAGAATTCTTAGGATGGTTTTATATGCTGCCCCCCCCCTCCTCAGATCCCCCAACCTCTCCAACATCATGTGATTTTTATGCATGCTTAGTAATCTGGGACGTGTCAGGGACAATGAAAGGCTAGAATTCAGTTAAAAAGAAATCAATTTTATGGCTCGGAGTCACATTACAATTGCTTCTACTCATGTCCACTGTATTTCGAGATCCACAGCATGCTAAATGATGATGAGAAAAATTCTGTCTGCTTTTCATTACTTTATGTAGTTAAACTCTGACTTCAAAATTATCCGCTTAGTCAGTTTTTTATTTGGGCATAGTTGGAAAAATGAGTGGTTTGGGGACTGACTGCTAGATGTTCTTAATGTAAGATGATCAAGGTCTTGTGCCAAGTTGTTGTCAGGTGAAAGAGCAGCCAGGCACTGCTTTCCTCTCTGCACTAACCCTCCTCAGGTCATAATGGCTTTACACGGCCTTCTCAGATTCCCACAATGCTGAGTTGTGCTGAGATAGCCCATGGCCTTATTTGGCATCGTTAATCAAGAGACACAGTAGGAGTTGGTTTAAATGACAAGGCTCAAAATGAAGAGGTTTAACCTGGAGAATTGAAAATGTTCTGGGAACTTCTCTCAGGTGGAATAAAGAAGGGAAGAAAGTGACCAGCTGATCGCCATGTTTTGAGTTTATCAGGTTAGATGATGTGGAGTTGAGGTCATGCTTGTTGCAATTAAACAGCTGAAGATTTTAAAACATGAAGCAAATGTTAAAGCAGAAGGTATTTATCTTTCAACTTTAGAACTTTAGATTTTATGTGTATGCTTTACCTGAATATACGTATATGTACTATGTGTGCGCCTGGTGCTAACAGAGGTGGGAAGAGGAAACTGGATCCCCTGGAACTGAAGTTACGGATGGTTGTAAGCTACCATGTAAGTTCTGGGATCCAAACTCAAGACTTCTGCAAGAGCCATGTTCTCAGGGGTGTATTGGAGACTGTCATCCTCATTTCAGGTCTCCAGGGGTGCCTACTCAGAATAGAAAGTCAAGAAAACGTAGACGTGGAAAGAATAAATTTCTAGTCAAACAAGTTATAGAGTCGGCTTCTAGTGCCTTCCAGTTTGGTAGTGCAGGGCAAAGTATGTCCTCTGTGACTAGGGCTTCTCATCCCCCACCTCAGTTATAGTGAAGATTAAGAGACAAATACAAAAGATCATAACACACAATCGAGCCCTAGACCAGTGGGAGTTGTAATAAGTTCTTTTTTTAAAATTGATTTTATTGAGCTATATGTTTTTCTCTGCTCCCCTCCCTTCCTCCTTCTCCCCTCCCCTTCAACCCTCTCCCCTGGTCCCCATGCTCCCAATTTAATCAGGAGATCTTATCTTTTTCTACTTCCCATGTAAATTAGATCCAGGTATGTCTCTCTTAGTGTCCTCATTGTTGTCTAGGTTCTCTGGGACTGTGGTTTGTAGGCTGATTTTCTTTGCTTTATGTTTAAAAACCACCTACGAGTGAGTACATGTGATAATTGTCTTTCTGGGTCTGGGTTACCTCATTCAAAATGACGTTTTCTAGCTCCATCCATTTTCCTGCACAATTCAAGATGTCGTTATTTTTTTTCTGCTGTGTAGCACTCCATTGTGTAAACATACCACATTTTCCTTATCCATTCTTTGGTCGAGGGGCATTTAGGTTGTTTCCCGGTTCTGGCTATGACAAACAATGCTGCTGTGAACATAGTTGAGCACATGTCCTCGTGGTAGAGAAAGTGCTTTTATTTCCCCCATTAAGCACAAGAGGTTTTTTGTTGTGTATATACTTCCTTTTTTACTTTTTATTAAAGTATGTTCCTTCTTTTTCCAGTTTCTTCAGGACTTTTATTATGAAGAGATAGTGAATGTTATAAAAGGCTCTTTCTATATTAAGATCATGTGATTTCTGAACGTATGTGGTGGGTTGCAGTTATTGATTTACATCTATTAAACCTGTATCTCTAAAATAAAGCCAACTTGATCATGATGAATATATGATCTCAAAATTTATTATTTAATAATAATATAAGGGGACTAATACTAATAATAATAATGGGAAGCTTTTTTATATAGCCTTAAATTGTTTTGCAATTCTTTTGTTGCAAATTTTTGTACCTGTGTTCAAGAAATTGATCAATGATATTCATTGTTGTTATGTTTTTATCTATTTTTTTATTATCAGAGTAATATTGCCTTACTATGAGATTAGTAGTGTTCTTTCCTTTTTATACTTTATGGACTAATTAGAGAAGTATTAGTGTTGGTTTGGTAGACTTTTTTTTTTACTCCAATAAATATTTTTTTTTTGTTTGTGTGCTCGTCCGTTTTAACACTCACATTTCAGTGTGCAAAAACTCAAGAATTATAAAGTCAAGCTTGAAAACGTTTATCTCACATTCTCCAAACCATAGTCAGTAGCCAAATTCTCCAGCATTGCTATGATTTTAAGAGCTTTAAATTCTAAAACACCTCTTGGTATTGAGGAGGGCCAGAGTAGAGGTGTGGGGAACGGAGGATGAAAGCAGAAAGAATAGCATAAGCAACGAGAAAAGAGTGAACCGTGAGGAAGACAGGAGCTAAGAGAGAGGGCCTGGCTCTCAGACCCGCCCTGCCAGCATTGCTCATTTGTTTTCATGGTTCTTCAGGTATGAATTCTGCTCAAGTTCAAAGTGAAAACAAAACAAAGAACACACAAAAGACCAAACAATAGCAATAAAACCCTCAGCAACTCCTTTCTGACTGTCTTGGTTTACAAATCTTGAAAATATGTTTTCATTTCAAAACGAGTTAGCTATCACCATGGTTAATTTGCTTCATGAATGGCTATGATCTTCCTAATCACTCTGGGGAAGCTTACTTTGGGCAGAACCTCCAGGTACGTTCTGATGTGGAGTATGATTATGAAAATCATCTTCCTCGTTCCTGGCTTTGTAGGGAGATTCCCCTCTGCTCCAATAAGAGGATTTCAGAGCAAAACTACAATAACTACCAATAGCAGATTAAGGGCTATTCCCACAGAGTATTTTGTTAGGGACTCACTCCTTGTTCAAGACAAAGTGAATAAGTAGAAGAAAATTTGAAATGTCCTGTGCTACTCATATGCTCTGTGCATCTGACCCCTCCTGCTGCCAATCACTCTAAGGGGCAGGTTGAGTCAGCCCTGGAAGCATGCTCTTTGTTCTTTGCTGCATAACTTGCCTTGCCCTCCACCTAGGTTGCCAGTTTAGATTTTCCTTCTCAATTTCTGCTTAAAATACTACTTCTACTAATAAGAAAAGTCTCAGTGGTCGAGAGCATGTACTGCTCTTGCAGAGGTCCTGAGTTCAGTTCCCAGCCCTTACATTAGCTGGGAGGGACTTGGCTCAATAACTTCAGCCCCATGAGACCTGATTGCCTCTTCTGGCTTCTGCAGGTACCTGTACTCCTATACACATCCCCACCTCTGAACAGACATGTAATTAGAAAAGAAATCTTGAAAAGTTTCAGTTATTTTAATTATCAACATGCCACGAGTACCTCTATGTTTGCTTTTTTCCAGTCTAAAGTATTTCTAAGCTCTTAAAATGATCATTAATCCCCTCTACTGCTTTCTCTGCTGCTGCCTGTTCTGTCTTCTTCATCAGTGTGCCACCTCAACTTCCAGCTTTGTAGGTGACTTTCCACTCTTTCAAAATTTGTCACATCGAAGTTCTAGGATGCTCTGCCTGAGCAAGGACCCATTTTTTTGTCTGTGTAGCTAAATCCTCCTGCTTCATCCGAAGCAGCGTTCATAGGTGGAAGTGGAACTACAGCATGAAATAAATGCCATCCCCTTCCTCCCAGCTTGCATGCATGGCATTTCATCACAGCAACAGAAACCCGAGCTAAGACCGAAATTGGTAACATACATGTGGGATATTTCTGCAGTAGACGTGACCATATTTTGGGGAGAACCATGGAAGAACATTGAGTGGTCAGAGTTTAAGGGGATACTGTGGAAACAGAAAATCTTGCAGAGAGCAGTGCAGACAATGGAGGTCAGGCTTGTGAAGTTTCAGGAGGAAGAAAGCCTCTACCAGGGTTGTTTACATTTTCTGTCTTGATTGCTGGAGCTGAAGAATTAAAAGAGACAAGAACTATTAAAATGAAACAGTTGGCTTGCTGGGGCCTTTGACATCTTTTGGGAAGTGTTTCCTCAGAGTTAGCCCACAGAATCTTTGTTTCACAGGCAGCCAAAGTTTTCTCTCTTGTTGGCAGCCGAACTTGGTAGGAGTCATGAAGAGCAGCTGGGGCTTGACACCATGAGAGGCCAGGAGAGGCCACTGGTGAAGGTGAAGCCTAACTGCAGTGGAGACCCCAACCTTTTGCAGATATCAGTAGCATGGGGCAATTACCAGTGACCCCAGCAGGCATGGAATGGAATCAGCCTGAGCCTATGGGACAAGATGTATGTGCTATGAATGGCTTTCCAAGCCCTTTGAAGAGCCCAGAAGATTGTGAATGAGTTCCAGATGTCTGATATCGACTTGACACTGTTAGACTTTAGTTTTATTTTGTTCAAATTGTGACTGTGCCCTGATTCTTCCTTCTTGAAATATGAGTGTATCCAGCTTATTATGATTTTACTGGAGCTCGAAATTGAAAAACTGGAATTTTGAAGGGTCTTTGATATTTTAGGGAGATTTTGGAGGTTTTGAACTTTGAGAGAGACTTTGGATGTTTTAAAGAGACAAACATTTTAAAGTGTTTGGATTTTTAAAGATTGTGGGTCTTTTAAAAGTTGTAATGTTCTACTATTTGATTTTTATATTATTATGCCGATTGGGAGCCAAATGAGGAAGGAAGGGTTCTAGTGCAATAGTGATGTGTTTGTGTGTCAAGGCGAAGGGTCAGTTGCTCTATCTAGTTTTATGTCAGTTTGACACAAGGTGGAGTTAACCGAGAAGAAGAAACCGAAATTGAGAAAATGTCTCCATTAAGATTGTCCTGTAGGTGAGTCTGTAGTGCATTTTCTTATTTAGTGGTAGAAGTGGGAGGCCCAGCTCACTGTTGGTGGTGATTCTGGGAGCTATAGGAATGAAAGCTAAGCAAGCCATGAGGAGCAAGTCCTTAAGCAGTTTTCTTCAGCTTTCACTTCAGTTTCTGCCTCCAGTTTCCTGACCTGCTTGAGTTCCTGCTCTGACTTTCCTCCTCAGGGATGGACTCTTATTGGGGGTGTAAGATGAAATAAATCCTTTCCTTCCAAACTTGCTTTTAGTTATGGTGTTTTATCATAACAATAGAAGCCTGACTAAGACCTGTATTGTTAGCTATATTTTTTTCTAATTTGTTGTAATCCTAATTTTATCTTACCCTCATAAATTTCCATTGGTACCTTTATTTTTTTAAAAAAATATATTGATCCCAATAGACCCAGGAAGCAAGGCTGACAACTTCAAGGTTTCAGAGGGTATAGTCTGAATTTTCCTTGGCACAAGATGCCTTACCCAGTAGCTCTGAGGTGGGAACCACCCTTGCATGTTCCTTTCTAATTGGAGTCTCTGAGAGAGTCAAAGGTGACACTTTCACATGAGCCTCTGGGTGGACTCTGCAAAACTGTGTATTGAGCACACGGTATTTACATAAGAGAAGGCCTTGAGATTTAGGTGCTGAGCATGACAAGCGATGGGTTGAACTGTACTGTCCCGTAATTCAGGTATTGAAGCCTTAACTACCCATATCACTGTACCAATGGCAGGGCCTTTACCGAATTAAAGTTCAAAGAGGATCTTTGGTATAATAGACCTCTTGCAAGGAAAGGGAGTGCTTCCTCTTTTGGGCTAGGACACATCTAAGAATGGCCATCTGCACACCAGGAAGATGCCCTTTCCCTTCCCCTGAGCCCAGCCAATCCAGGACTCCAGCCTCAGAGCAGTGAGAAAAGACATCTGTGTCCTTTCTCACATCCAGAGTCTGGTGCTTTATTACTGCAGCCCAGTTAATGTGCTGTGTTTTCAGACATAATTCCTTTGGATTCATGGATGCTATTTCACTCCGAGTTAAGGTTCTCACCAGAAAACCTTAATGTTTGGGCTTTCATGGAAGCCATTTTTTCAACCATTTCTCTTCTTTTGTGCAGAACCATCTTCCTTATTTGACTGTGAAAAGCATCAGTTGAGGCAATGACAGCGTGAGGTTCTGGATTTTTCCTGTTCTACTGTCCTTTATGACCTTAATGGCAGCATGCCAGGGAAACTCTTGGAATTAGTGTAAAGTCATTTTGATTTTCTAGGGCTTATGGATTTCATACCAGTTTTCAAAATTTGCTTGTTGGC
>NC_022027.1:8891583-8892775 GCF_000317375.1 Microtus ochrogaster
GGTCTACAGAGCTAGTTCCAGGACAGGCTCCAAAACCACAGAGAAACCCTGTCTCGAAAAAAAAAAAACAACAAAATTTGCTTGTTTATTTCTGCAAAGAGCATGTTAAGATTTTGATTGGTATTATTTTTTTTAAAATGTGAATTGAGATCTAATTTACAACCCCATATGAGTGACTCATTTGAAGAATAGTTTCGACATCTCCATAGTTGTAAATTACACTTAACATTGATCATCATAATCAATTATATTTTTTTCATCACCTCTAAAAGAAAAGTCTGTGTCCATAGCATTGATTTCCTTCTACCCTCATGCTGGACTTAGCAGCCTTCTTCCTTTTCTGTAGATTGCAATACTGTGGACAGTTCCTTTTTTGTACGATTTGTGAAACATACAGTTGTGTGTACTAGTGTCTATGCTTGTGTGAATGAGCATGTGTTTGTGTGTTAGTATGTGTGTTTATGTGTATGTATGTGTTTGTGTGTATATGTGTACCTATATGTACATGTGTGTGTGTGCCTGTATGTATTTGTCTCTGTATATGTACCAGCATCTATGTGTGTGTGCCTGTATGTTTGTGTACCTCTGTGTATGTGTGTCTTAGTTCATATATGTGTAACTGCATCTGTGTGTGTGTGCGTGTGCCTGTGTGTTTGTGTACCTGTGTGTGTGTGTGTTTCTTTACTTAGTAATGTCTTGGAGATTCCTTTATGTGGTGCCCAACAATATTTCATATTTTAAATTAGTACTTGACTTATCTATTCATACATTAATGGATATTTAAATTATTACTGTGTTTCAACTATTATAAATGATGCTGCTGTATTTGTGCGCAAGTTTTTTTCAGGTGTGTATTTTTTTCATAGACTTTTCTTAGGTTGTATGGCAATTTTATTTAGCATTTTGAAAAATTGTCAATTGTTGGATGTATTCCCAAAATGGCTATGTTAGGGGGAAAAAACCCTACAGACATCTTCTATTTTCACTTGCTTTTACTTGTATTAAAAATCCCAACTTTGAATGTCTCACAGACAAGCCACATTAGTAGCCTCCCACTACCTTTACAGCAGTGGCCCTCTGGTGGTGGTTATGGTGACAGTGGCCCTCTGCTGGTGGTTATGGTGACAGTTGTCCTCTGCTGGTGGTTATGGTGACAGTGGCCCTCTGCTGGTGACTATGGTGACAGTGGCCC
>NC_022027.1:8893360-8894489 GCF_000317375.1 Microtus ochrogaster
CCTCCCTCCCTCCCTCCCCACCTCTCCTGCCATTCTCTCTTTTCCCCTTCCCACTTTCTCTTTCTTCTTCCTGTCTTCCTCTCTGCTTCCTCTTTTCCTTCCATCCTTGTACTGGCGTGGGACTTGGGGCCTCACGTTATCCATGCTAGGCAAGTGCTCTTCTACAGATCTCAGTCTCTAGTCCTTCTTCTTTTTAGACCATCTCACTTCACAGCACAGGCTTCCTCCCACCCATCATCATCCTGCCTGTGCCCCTCCAGGAGCTGAGATTCAGGCAGGCAACACCTTGCCCATCTTCGCTGTGGGTTGGATTTGTGTTTTCCCGTTACAGCCCCTTCAGTCAGGTCCCTCACATAGTGATGCGCTGTACAAGCAAGGGTAAAACACAGTAGCTGCACCAGGGACAAGACAGGATCTAGGGCTCTTAGGTAGAGTCTTGTTCATTTTTATGCGTATACATCTCCATGTACGCATGTGTGGAGGCGTATGTTTGTGTACGTGCACATTGCATGCGTGTATATGTATGTGCCTGTACTTCCCTGCCACGGGGCACTGAAACACGCTCATGTGACACTACAATCCAGACACAGAACTCGTCAGGCAACACGAGACTTCCTCATGCCTTTCCTGAAGTCCTTCCCTGTCCGCCTGTTGTCCCCACCGATCATTGATCTGTCCTCTGTTTCTCTAGTTTTGTCATTTTGAGAATGTCAGTGGAATAAAGAAGGGAACCTTATGGAATTCGTTTGTGGTTTTTAGTCGACAACACACTCAAAAGACCTGTTTGTCTTGTGTCAACATTTCTTTCTTTTTATTGCTGAGTAATATTCTATGTATGTTTTAATGGGCCTATCTTTTAAAATCTGCTTTACTCAGTGTCTGTAAACAGTCGAAGATCGTTCCATGCTAGTGGAAAACTGAGGACGATAATCAGAAATTTCTTGCAGCAGCATCAGTGCTGCTCCAAGTGAGGCTCCCTACTGCACTCCTTCATCCTGGTTTTCTTTCTTTTTTTTTTATTGAAAGAAAAATAAAAGAAATTCCCGCCTCCTCCCAACCTCCCATTTCCCTCCTCCTCCACCCACTCTTCTCCTCCTCCCCCCATTCCTCTCCCCCTCCCTCTCCAGTC
>NC_022027.1:8895902-8929681 GCF_000317375.1 Microtus ochrogaster
CTTCACTCCTCCTCTGGAGTGTGGATGTAAACACGTGGTCTTTGTGCACAAGAAAGTCCAGAAGTGCATGCTAGCGAGACACCCGCTCTCTGGGGGTGTTTTAGGAGAGGCGTATGAAATGTTGGTGTTATCAGGAAAAATGTGACTGATTCGCACAGATTCTTTGTCTCGTAAATTAAAGGATTTGAAAGTGGACTCAAAGGCCAGGCAGTGGTTGCACGCATCTTTAATCCCAGCAAAGCAGATGGATCTCTGAGTTTGAGGTCAGCCTGGTCTACAAAGCCAGTTCATGGGCAGACATGCTACACAGAGAAACCATGCTCTAAAAAGCCAAACAAAACAAAACAAAATGTAAAGTATAAATGAAAGTGGACTCAGGAGGAAGCGCAAGGACCTTTCAGAAGAGTTTGAGGGAAAATCAACAGGGCAGACAAGCTGGACACCAAAGCAACTGCCTGAGAAAAGAGCTGGAAAAGAGAAAGAGAGGAAAATCGTGTCCAATGAGTTAGAAATAGTCTGTAAGTAGCTGAGCGCATGCGTGCGCGCGTGTGTGCGTGCATGCGTGCCTGCGTGCCTGTCTTTAGAGGAAGGGAGACAGCCGACGGCATCTGGGCAGCATCCTTCAGATTTTCGCTGGTATCTAGTGGAGGTCTGTAATCAGCTACATCTTAGGAGGGCCTACTGGAGCTTGTAAGTACATATTTCATTAAGGTAATAACCATTCTTCCCATTTCCTTAAACTTGTCCTTAGGTGTCAGCTCTCCGGAGGTAGTCTTTTGACGACGTGATTGACAGGCACGGTTGGATTAGCCCCTTTAAGAAGGACCAGTAGATGTTCTTGTGATCTTACGATCGTTTGGCCAGTGTAGAATGCTGTGTCCGGTCTGGGCAAAGCCCTGATGCTGCCGTCTTTTCATAACGTGTTTGAAATTTTAGCGAGGAGCAATTGTGCGACTTCCTTTTCTTAGAATTGGCCAGGTACCAGGGAAATGAGGGGTAGGATTAAAAAGTTATTATAAAGGAGAGGTCCAACATCAATGGCCTCCACATTTACCAATGCCTGCCTAGCTACTTACATCAGCATTTGAAGTCGTTGGAAATTTTCGAACTATGCTTGCTAGATAGATGTCCTCAAGGTAGTGTTTGAGGTCTGTCCCGTCTACTAAGATAATTTGTGAGATGTGATTGCGACTCTCCAGATCCTATGCCCTATGACTGACTTGGCCACACATATAGTAAGTAGTTCTTGCCTCTTAGTAGCTGAGTTAGGGACCCCTAGTGAGAGATGAGCAGGAGAAATCGAGAGAGTACAGTACATAGAGATTCCGAGGTCAGATACACAGAAACATAATACACACACAAACACACACACATACACACACAAACACAAATACATGTATACATATACACACAAACACATATGAACACACACACACACACACACACCTTTCCCCACCAGTCTGCGCATGGGCACATATTTGTGGTTCCATTACCCAGTAGAAAGAAGATTGGGAGTTCAAGGTCAGCCTGGGCTACATAGGAAGACCTCACATGCAAAATCCATACATGGTTGTTACAAGTGTTAGAAAACTACATCAGGCTTATCGTTTCCTACTTAAAATTTCTGTCCGTGTTGTCCTACAACCTTGGGTTAGCCTGTGGGTCCCTGGTAGGAGGTGCAGATGACAAGGCAGGTTCCCAGCAGCCTCTACCACCCACCCCTATAGGAGTTTCCTGGAGGAGGCTTAAGAGCCACTAGTTTCCTAGGTGGCCTGCTGTACTCTGGGTTCTCAGCAGGGTTATGTTTCTAGAAACCTGTTCTTCTGTTTTTTTTTTTCAAAAAATTTAATTAATTATTATCATCATCATTATCATTATTATTATTGCATCCCAACCAAAGTTTCCCCTCCCTCCCCTGTTCCCAGTTCCTCCCCCAGGCTTCCCTTCCATCCCTACCCTATCCATTTCTCCTCCACTGTTTCTCTTCAGATACAGGCAGGCCTCCCATGGATATCAGCCAGCCATGATTTATGAAGCTGCAGTGAAAGTAGGTTCTTCCTCTTCTATTAAGGCTGGGTGAGGCAAGCAAGGAGAGGAATGGGTCCCAAAAGCAGGCACCAGAGTCAGAGACGGAGTCCTACAAAAGAGCCAAGCTATGCAGCTGTGACATATGTACAGGCGGCCTAGGTCAGTCCCATGCAGGGTCCCTGGTTGTCGCTTCAGTCTCTGTGAGCCCCTATGAGCCCAGGATAGTTGGTTTTTGACACCACTCGGTCCAGGATCCTGTTTTTAAGGAGAAAGAAAATACTTTCATAAACATTTACTATTATTAACATATTCCCCTAGAATTAGAATGTATGTAGTTTTTTTAGCATTTTCTGTGCTTATAAAATATCAAATATCATATATATGTATTTATTACCTTGTAGGAGAAACATTGCTCAATGTTAAAATAAAATTAAAAGAAAAAAAATGAAAGGAAATGTTTCAATTAAAATTAAAAGCAAATAAATCTGAATAAGATAATCCAGTTAGAGCAAATAAGTCATATATGTAAAGGAAGGAGCAACTAAAAGTCTTCGTGGGAAAGCAGAGGATGCTGAAAAGGCACTGGGAGGAAATACTGCTGTTACTGGTTCCTGATCTTTGTGGGAAAGCCTTAAGGTTCTCATTGCCCAAGGGAAGTTAGCAGCAGGAGTTTTGTAAGCCGACCTTAGAAGAGGAGGAAGTCAATCGTCAATGTCATTTTCAGGAACTTTTTATTTTTTTAATATTTATCTATCTATCTATCTATCTATCTATCTATCTATCTATCTATCTATCTATCTATCTATTTCCAGGAACAGGTGCTGGGCTTAGCAAATACTGTGTCTACAGCTAATGGCATGCTTGAGTGGCTTCTCCTGGTTAGACAGGTCATGCCGGAAGATCTGTTGAGTAGTTGTTTATAGCTGTTCGTATTCAGAATCTGGTGGATATACTGTTGAATTGTTGTCTTCCTGGGACTAACTGCTTGGAATCTTCTGGCTCCCCCAAATTCCACTCTCTCTTATCCAGACACTTCTGACTCTCGCCACCCCTCCCGGGGCCTTTTCACATGTGCCCCCATGCCCGGCACAGACGCCCCAGTTCTTCCCATTCTTGGGCCATTTCTCAGCTATCAACTAGGAGCCCTCGCCACCACCCAGTGCCATGTATTCCTTTTCTCATAGCATCAACTCTACCCACAATCCTCTCTGTCTCCTGTTCGTGCTCACTGATGCTTACGCTCCGCAGCTTACCTGGAGTGTGCGGTATAATACACGTTGAATATATGAAAAAAATGGCTAATGGCTATATACAATTTTGAGCTTTACAGACAACGAAGAGAATGAGGATACTTTTTCTAATCTTCAAGGTGCATATTTTAGAGATAATTTTCATTTTGGATGATGGTCAATCAAGTGTTGTTCTGGTGGTAGGCTTGGAGCCTTGTGTGTATCTCTCTGAAGACAGTTTGGTATGGAGTGTCAAACCCCTTCAAACTCCAGGGGAACTTATTCCTGTAATATTTCATCTGTGATATTTGTTCTTTGTGTCTGAAGTTCGTCTAGGTTCCAAACTGCAACGGACGACAGCCAAGTCAGTAGCTTGGCCTTTTTAAAAGAGATACAGGACCTGGCTGAGGACATTTTTGAAACAATGGACAAGGCAAAGAGCTTACAAAAACTCTGGCTGAAAAGATCAGAAACCTCCGGTAAGATCCTGAAAAGGTATCCTTGGTTTTGGGGGAGTGAGAATCCCTTATGCTACCAGCTTCTCTCGCATTTAGGAGAAGGCACGCCCCCTGCTGGACTAGGCCAACACTGCTTGCTGTTAGGGAGGGTGGAGTTGGATCCTTCCTCTCTGGGAGGCATAAGGGGTACAAAGGAGGAGTTAGCCAATAGGCTGAGGCCTACCCAGTTTAACCACCCCTTCTAATGCTGTCTCTCCATCCCATGCTGTCTGCCCATATTTAAGAACTGTCCACACCTTCTCTGTACACATTCTCTATTCCTTTTTTCTCTGGATATGTGACTTGGTCTTTCCTTTTGGTTTTTGAGAGAGGGTGTTATCAAAAACAGGTGCCCTTCCACAACAGATGAGGGAAATCTGCTGGACTCTGTCATGGGGTCCAGGTTCATGCATGTAACCTCAGCATTCGAGGACTAGAGCAAGATGATATTGTCAAGGCCAGCCTGGGCTACACGATGAAGATGTCTCAATAAGCAATAACATTTGCTTTGGAGGAGGGTTAAGTGTTAAGTACATTTCTTTTCTTTCTTTCTTTTTTTTCCTGATACAATTGAAAAAACCAGTTTTCTCCAGATGGGTATATCCGTTTTCAGTTTGTTATTGTCTGAGCTACTTCCCAGAGCATATATTATTTAAAATTTTGAAAAACAATAATTTTACTTTTCTTTCTCCTCACATCTGAAGGTTTTGCCTGTTTGTTCTCTGAGAAAGGGTCTTGCTTTGTAGTGCTGGATGACCTGGAACTTACTATGTAGACCAGGCAGTTTCTGAATTCAGCAGTCCTCCTGCCTCTGCCTCCTGGGTGTTGGGATTGCAGGTGTTGTGGAATATCAGTCCAAGATGTGTTATATTAGTTTATGCTGTGGAATATTTGTTTAATGATGCAAAGATGCATTGCATTCTTTTACGTTGCATTTGTGTAATTTTGTAATGTTGTGTTACTTTGCCTGTCTAACACACCTGATTGGTCTAATAAAAAGCTGAACGGCCAATAGCTAGGCAGGGGCGAGAAATAGGTGGGGTTGCCAGGCATAGAGAATACACAGGAGAACAGGGAAGAACAAGAAAAGGAGAAGGAAAGGAGGATGCCAGGGGCCAGCCACCCAGCAACACAGGCAGCCCCAGAGTAAGAAGGAAAGAAAGAGATATAGAATAAAGAAAGGTAAAAGCCCAGAGGCAAAAAGTAGATGGAATAATTTAAGTTAAGAAAAGCTGGATAGAAATAAGCCAAGCTATGACCGAGCATTCATAGGTAACAATAAGTCTCCGTGTATTTATTTGGCAATGGGGTGGTGGGCCCCCAAAAAACAAAGAGCAAAAAGAGCCAACTATAGGGTGTGCCAACACATTCAGCCTGCTTTTCTCTATTTCCATTCGCTCCTTTCATTTTGTGGTGAGGGCTCCCAATGCCAGGTGTAGTGAGAGATCGGCAACAATACCAGACAAAGTATTGAGATTGCTTTACTGGAAATTATGACAGTGAGGTTTGGGATATAGCAACAACAGCGGTCTTCATATTTATCCTTCTATTTGCTCTCCTTTTTGAGCCTGGCCATGTCATTTCACTTGCAGACTGAAGCAGGCACTCTGGGGTCTGACCAGCTAATCTGTTAAATGTGTTTTATTGTAGGTTCCTCCTATGGCTCAAGTTTTCTAACAGTGAGTATCCCCAGCAAGGCTGGGAACACCGACACAATGATTCAGTGTTCTCTTTGTAGCTGAGTTTATATTTTCAAGGACTATTAATCATCTGATTTTTTTTTTACAGCAAATGTGCAGGGTGGGACTCAACTGAAATAAATTTACATCAGATATAGATTGAAAGATGGGTTTTGATTTCTTAAGTCAGGGCTCTGGGTCCATGAGGAGGAGAAGGTGGGAGGGGAGGCAGCAGGTTAGGTAGATAGTACTCAGGTTGCTTTGGGGGAGGGATTTAAGCCAACAAGACCTCAAAGTTGGTGAGATTTGTGTTTGGCATATTACTGTTGGCTTTCTTTAAAGGTAGGACTAATTTAGTTAAGGTCATAGTTATCAATAGGACGACTTGTCATCGTCTGTACACATTTGAGGTTGTCACAACTAGGGTAGATGGAGAGGCCATTCTTTGTTTGTGGTGAGCAGAGAGCGAAATGCTGCTAAGCATCTTCCAAAGATAGACAGCCTCACAACAGAGACTCAGCTAGCCATCAGCAGAGTCAGGGCTGTGGAGGCTCAAGCCAAGGGTAAACCTGTCAACACCGAGGTTCTTGCCTGCTCACACTGCTCCTCCAGACACTCAAAGCCCAGGTATTTTTGGCAGCACTGTGCTCTGACATTGTGTCTGAACTATTCTCAGAAGACTCCAAAGCAGCTTAAGCAAACATGTACATAGTAAACCATTAAAAGCGTCCAACAGTAAAGGCCAGCCTTTGCTCTGGATGGAGCAGGCATGCCTGTGCATCCATCAAATGACTCCTTACTGCGGTCAGACGCCTACCCTACCTGCTGTACCAGGGTGAAAGGGCTCATCAAGGTTCGTGGAAGCTCAGTTTACAAATAACTGAGGAATGTTAGCTTAATCGGGTGAAGCACTATTTTAATGATCAATTAGCATTTTAAGGGACTTGTGACGAGTAGCTCACCTAAATGTCCGATGGCTTGTGACAATGAAAGGCGGATACAATCAATTCTGACAAACAGCTGGATGCCCTTTGTGTCCTCTCTGACAATGTAGCTTACTTACACTGAACACTTTCACACATCAATAGGTCATTTAGAAGGATGGACAATTTTAAAATTCAGAACTAGGATACGTAAATGTTGCTGCCTTACCGTATATACCGTCAGTAATTGACATGGAAAAAGATATGGCGACTGGGGAAAGTAGACACTGCTGTCATGTCCATGGTCTGATTGTTATGCACAGACATTCGGGCAGTGCATGCGGTGAGCTGAAGTGGGGCACAGCAAAGCAGTCCTGTTTGTCACAGTGAAAGGATTCTAGGGCCATGTTTTTGTTGTAAAAGTCTGGTAATGATATCATATCACTTGATGTCTTCCTTTCCTCCCTTCCTCCCTTCTTCTTTCTCTCCCTCCTTCCCCCCCTCCTTCCTTCCTTCCTTCCTTCCTTCCTTCCTTCCTTCCTTCCTTCCTTCCTTCCTTCCTTCCTTCCTTCCTTCCTTCCCTGGGTCTCATTTAGCCCAGGTTGCACCCCACCTGTCCATGTCATGATGAATGACTTTGAACTCCCAATGCTTCTGTCCCTCAAGCTCCTTCATCTCTGGGCATGCTCCACCACATGTCTGGTTTTCTGCTTGATTTTCTTATAGAGTGGAATGCTCTGTGAGATAATGAGAGCAGAGGAGTGAGACATGAATTCTATCTTTCCAAGGTTTTCTTGACTCTGGCAAGGGGAAGGAAGGGGAGAGGAAAAATCAGGAGATGGGCTGGGGCATGGGGGCGATCCATAGTGGCGTTGTCAAGGAGGGCGTGAGGACACAAACTGGGGGTTGAGGTACACCGTCTGAGACAGATGTATGGGGTTGGGGAAGAAGTGATGCTCGGAGGATGGAGAGTGTAGATGGAGAGGAGGCAGAAAATGTGTCTGGGAAGGTGTGTGAGGCTGGAAGGAGCAAGGGAATGAGGCAGAGTGATTGGGACGTCCAGAAAAAGTATTTGTCTCAGTACTGTGGAGGGACCAAGTGACAGCAGCTGTGCTTCAGGTAACAGCCTACAGGTGGTGGGAGGATGGCTGCTGCTTCCCATAGAGGGAAGAGGGTGAGAGTGGAGCTACTGTCTCCTGGGAGAGAGAAGGAACGGGCAAGAGACAGGTTTTACAATTCCAGGAAGATATGCGGGGAGCTGAAAGGCCAGGCATAGAAGCTGTTCCTGAGCCTAGGTTCCACATCTCTTGCTGGCTGTCTGGTCTAGCCTCAGCTAAGGCTGATGGTTCCCTGAGAGCCCAGCCTCCTGGTCAGAGCACCCCACAACAAGCACATGCTGAGAAGATTTACTTTCTCTATCTGATGGGGACATCAGAAGCAAGCTCAGCCTGAGGGGATGGAGCCTGGCACCCTGAGCAACTCTGCCAGGGTACCACCCATTGGTAGGGCCTGTGACAGCAACAACCTGCTTCCATCCCCTCCCTTCTTCTCTTTTCTGAATCCTTCTTTCCTTCCTCTTTCCACTTTTTTTTGCTGCTTTTCTTCTTACCTTATTTTTCTTTATGATCGTTTACAGTTATTTTAGTGGTTATTTTTTGGTGTTGATACTCGATTTTAGACATACAAATTTATCTATTTTAAAAGTAGAAGCAACCTAGTAGTTTTAAAATCTTGTCTGTCGAACATAGACAGGTGCTGGTCATGAGTTTTGTACCCATCTGTAGTATCTGTCTCTTCTTTGCTTGGTTAAACATTAACTAGGAAAACTTTTGGCATTTTTTATCTATCAGGTGGATCTCAATAAAACGGAGGATGTGCTATCGAGATTGGAAAATCTTCACCAGCAGCCTCACGTTTGGCACTTTCTACACTCACTTCCCAGACTTCGCACAACCCACGCTCACTTGGAAGACAGTGTGGACACCGTGACACACTTTCTCCAGGCAGGTTTGAAGTAAGTGAAAACTAGCAACAAGTGGTTGTATGTCTTATGCTCCACCATTGTAACATGGAAATGTTTCACTGAGTATTGTTTTCATAAAAGAAACTCTAATGTTCTGCTGAAACATCTGGAGCCATTATACCTCTGTCTTTGTCACTGTCTGTGTGCACATATCTTACCTGGGGGCAGAGGTGCTGTTTAGCTCAATAGTCAACCACTGAAAAACTAACATTATCTGATTAACATTTCATTGACTTGTATTGTCTTTGAATGATCATCTCTAATGACTGCATAATATTCCATGTTGATGAAACAGTGCGTACCATAACATACTTCATGATCTTACCATAAGCTGTGTTGTTTCTAAGGTTTTCACCACTAGAAAAGCGGTGACATAGATGTAGTAATCAGAGCTAATAATGCCCAAGAAGACGTGTAGCCTGATAAGCTCTGTGCCTTCCTGACAAGTTGGGACCCGATTGGTATTGTGGCTCCCACCGCATGTCCTTAGAGGCGCATTCTGGAGCAGAGCTTTCTGTAGTGGGCTTCCTACTTTTCCACCAGTGATTTTGACATTGAATTATAAAATAAATATCACCACACAAAACACAGCCCCTTGTGATGCCGGCATGGCTGAGGGTTGTCAGGGGTGGGTGCCTCTTAGCCCTCAAGTTCTGCAGCACTTCTGAGGATCAGAACTCTTATGACTTTTTAGTTGTCATGAAGATGCACTGGATGGTGGAGAATGAAACACTTCATTATCTTAAATACTTGACACGTCAGGGGGAGCCGTCTTCCATCCCCTTGCTCTAAGCACTGGACATATTAGCAGTGGACAGTGGGAATAGTCAGATTGTTGAGAGGGAGGTAGGAATTGAAACTAGAAGGTATTGATGACAGTGACTGACAGTGTCACCTTCTGTGGCTTTCATTTGTATTGTGTATATACAAGATTTCCTTGTCTATACAAGGAAATCTACTCATCATAAGCATTGCTTGCAAGTGATGTTGGGGTTCAGGGATGATTTTTTTTTACAAGTGTAGGGTTCTCCTAACTGCACAAAACTGCAGGTAGAGATTTTCCTTACTGGGAAACCACGTGAAGATCACCTGTTTGGGACCACAATGCATGGTAGAGTCAGCTTCATGTGGCTAAAACACATGCAGTTCCAACTCAGCTGAAGATGTTTTCTGACCTATAACTGCATCTACAAAATATTGTCAGTTAAAAAACAGAATTCATATCATAGACCTATAGACTCCCCTTGTCTAAAAGCCCTTATGTGTAAAGCAGTTTGAGAACCTCCGGTTGGCCCGGGACTTTTTCAGATGCCTGGATAGGACATAGTGCAACATGTTCTCTGAGCATTTGACTGACTATGGGAGCCTGAGGCAGCCCGGCTGGCTGCTCATCCCTTTTTCATGTTGTGTATCCTGTCTGGCCTTGTCAGCTGCCAAGAGTGGGCCAGAAGACCCAAGGCTGAGAATAGAACAGCCCCCGTGGTAGAGCACCCCAACAGGGTGTGTGTGAAAGCCTCTCAGGGGTATTTCAAGAGAGGAACTCACTTCCGATTATTCTCTTGCTCAGAGAGTTGGGGTTCCATTAAACCAAGCAGAATGGTGACATATTAATGGTCTGGCAACATATTGGAGCAGGGATGGGATCTGGCCAATGGGAAATAAATAAGTCTGGAGTTGATACTCTTTGGCTGGCTACCAACTCACTCTGCCTGGTTGTGTTTCTGTTCTAGTTCGTTAACATCTCTGGGAGCTGTGGACTGGCTACCGTTGCAGCAGACTGTCCCCCAGGTTTCTAGACATGTTCTGAACGTGACCATTTCTACCCTGCGGTTTCTGTTGGAGCATGGAGCAGCTCCAGGTGAGGGACCTGGAGGGCTGGGGCCGGGTTGGGGGTATTCTATTCTTGCAATGCTTTAACAGGCACAGAGCCGCAGGGCTTTGCAAAGACATGATTAATGACTAACTGGACCCCAAACCCACTGTTTCTGCTAGTAAAAGACAGACATAGAATTAAAACTTTCCAGTCAAAAGTGGCTGGATTTCTACTGCTGCTGCTGAAAATCCCGCAGTCATTGCGAATTAGAACTGCATTCGTATTCCAAATAACTGACTTCTGAATTCCTTAAGTTGTAAGCTCTTTTAAGTTAAAATGAACCACTTGTTCCGCGATTTTTACCTTTCCTCTCTTTAAGTTCCTACTGCGAAGAAGCTGGAGTTGAAGGCAGTGGCTAAACAGTGAGGTAACTCAGAGACTGCACACTCTTGTGTAGGTAATAAGTAGCTCTCTTCAGGGAGGAGATGGGATCCCCTGTTTTCTTACCTCGGACATTATTAAGTTGTCATTGGAGTTAATATTTTACTTATAAGCTTATCCCCTGTGGTTTTTTTCTTTCTTTAATCCTCTATGGGAAGTACAGTGAGAACACGGTGAAGTTAGAATTCATGCGCTATCATCTCTGGTCTACCTGTCCATCTGCTCAGTCATCTAGCCACCCACATAGCCATTTGGCTGTTCATCCGCCCACCCACCTCTCTACTCATTTATGTATCAGTTAATCCATTCCCCACGCACACACCGTCATTGCTAATCCACCATCTTCAGCATGCGTCTACCTATTTCATCTGTGATCTAAGAAGGAAATAGCGCTCTCTCTCGCTCTCTCTCTCTGTGACTAAAGTTTGAATCTAGAGCCTTACACATCACTCAAGTATCCTATCACCTTTTTTATATACCCAGTACTTTAAGAAATATTTTATTTTTATTTTTAATTATATGTGTATGTGTATATGCTTGCACACATGAGTACAGTGCCTATAGATAAGGTCCGAAGAGGGCACCAGGTTGAAGTGGAGTTGGAGGCAGTTGTGGTTCACTGGCTATGGGTACTGGGAATTTAACTAGCTCAGGTCTTACATGATAGCATTATTCGCTCTCAACCACAGGACCATCTCTTTAGCATCCCCCTCCTGCTTATCATTATTATTATTTTTTACACAAACTCATTGAGATTTGTATATCAAACAAGTGTTTGTTTGAGGGGCTAGGCTAACCTAGATGCATGATATTTTATTTGTGAGTTCATTCCAATAAAGTGATTTTTACATTAAAATTATTTTCATTTAGAAAGTATTTCATTAAGTTTCTCAGGCTGGTATTGAACTTGTAATCATCTAGACTTGGTTTCTGAAGATAGCTGAGATCATAGTTATCAGTAAGAAATGATTGTTGCACTCAGAGATGTCATATTTGTAAAGAAGCAAAGATGTCAATACAGGAAACAGAGACCAAAGAGTGGAGATCTGGCATCTTCTTCAAGGACAGCATCAAAGAAGGATTTTGAAGAATGTTAGGACTCATTGACAGGCTCAATGCGCATTTCTAGGAAAAGGGAACAGTGCTTGACATGCAGGGGCTTGCCTGGAGTGGAGAGTGCTCAGTTGTCAATGTATTTGAGTTATATCAGGCATGCCTGGGGGTTAGCTCATAAAGGGAGCCAGGCGCAGGCTCAATGGCCAATGGAGCAATAGATTCAGGATGCACTGTAGAGAGATGCTCCAGAGGCATGTGTGAGCAAGGGCTGGAGGCAGGCAAGTCTTGGGTCCTACTTCCCTTTGGCCTTTTACTTTTGGTCCTGTGTCCTGAGCTATACCATGTATTGGTTTCACAGGGATTCCTGTAAACCCAGCCATATTTCTCCTGTTGTCTGGAAAAGTGTAATGCAATATGGTCCTTCATGATACCCTCCCTCACTCCATTTACAAATTCCACTTGCTTTTTGGGATTCAACATAGTAGATTTTGTGGAGTTTCTTTGATTTTTCTCTATGAAGGAAGCTAGGCCATTAAAGATTAACTCAATTTTTATATCAATTAAGTTCTACCAGAGGCTATTTCTTAAGTCCAGAATAAAAGCCTGGAGGTGGGGTAGAGATATATTAAAACACCCCATTGAAAGGTTCTCTGTGACCTCAATTGTAACAAATTCATCTGGAAGCAGAAATTTGTGCAAATCATCCAAATTATAACATTCAATTTAGCTTACAATTGGAGATATAATTACTTTAAAGAATGCAATTAAAAGCAATTTTCTATCCATTTGAGTCAGAGCTAAGAAATACGATTAAAAAATAGACTTCTAGAGACCACTGAAAATTGCCTTCATTTCTCTTGTCTCCAAGAAAAAAAAAAGCTTTTCCTGGTTGAACAGATTACAGTCCATAGAGGAACGGGACTGTGCTGCTGTCCCAGCCGCGTCAGTCACTGGCATTATTAAGTCACGTGATCTGAACAAACCACTGTTCAGCCATGAATTCCAGAACCCATATTGCCCTTCAGTTTCAAAGAATGTTATCTTTCTTTCTCAAAGCACTTTGGTAGACTGATGACACCAGTTTTTTTTTTCCTTCTGAAAGTCTGTGTCTAGGTCTAATATCAGTGAAGTTAGGTATTTATTGCTCAGGCTTGAATACCGCATCCTTTGCCTGTAAACCCTGTCTTAGTCTAGGAATGAGATTTTGAGTGATTGTGTCTGCTTCTTCTTCTCTCTAAAGAGAACATTTACTGTACGTTGTTTGACAACGTAGATCTCATGTAGGAAATGCTTAATTCTCAGTCTGACATCTCAGCAACATCCCATGAGGGCTAATTTTAATTTTAGCAAGCAATCTTATTTTGACCCATGGCATCATGCAAGGACAATATTACTGGAAACCGAAAGTCTTGGATTCCCAGTATTTGCCTCCTCTTCTCTTTCTCCCCTCAAATGTTATGACTAGAGCTTGGGAGTTATGTGGTGGGTTAAGAGCATGTATTGCTGTTACAAAAGACTAAGTTTGGTTTCCAGCACCCAGGTCAGGCAGCTCACAACTGCCTGTAACTCCAGCTCCAGGGGATCCAGCGCTCTCTGCTGACCTCCATGACCACGTGCATACCTGTGAACATACTGTCCCACTCACAATTAAAAATAATATAAAAATCCCTTAAGTGTCACGGGTCTTATCTGTAGCATTCCCATAACCACATTAACTTAAGGATGATATGAAATCACACATGTGGCAAAATCTTGCAGGTGGCAGGCACAGTAAGGTACATGGCAAGTGACTATAGAATCGTGATCTGTAGTGTTCCATCTAGTTCCGGCATTGCTGGCAAAAGTTCCCTAATGGCTTGTGTGCTGTTATGTTTGCAGTTGCCAGGCTGTGCTCCCTGGAGATTTCATCAGACTTCGGGAGTTTGAACTTGTGCTTGGGGCTGGCACTCCCAGACGGTGCCACCTGAGTGTTTGCGTAGCCTACAGGCTTTCTGTCTCAATTATCCCAGTTGGAATAACCTTATACTGTGGCGCGAACTTTGAGAATAGGACTTGAAGGTCTCTCTATAGTATTTTGTATTGAGTCCTTTGCCTTGATGCTACGCGTAGCTGGTGTTCATATGTAGCTAGTGTGAAGCCAGTGTGAAACTATTGCTGTACATTAGTTTTCATTTGCCTATCATATTAATTTCCCTGAGAGAGCATTTTAGACTAGATGCGAACTTACTGGGTTCTTTGGTCTGAATTTTACAAAGCTCTTGGAATGTGTTTTTCAGTTCTCTCTTGGAACTGTGCAGTCATCCGTGTGGTGGGTCTTGAGACACTCAGCCACATTACTCTTAGTATCTAGAACACTAGTTCTCCCTTATGGATGGTTTTAGTTTTCCACAGCCAACTGCAGCCACGAATAGTAAGTAATTTTAAAAATGAACAAAATAAGTAATTTAAAACCTTTAAAGATTTCTTGATTTTTTTTAACCTATATATACATGTGTGTATCTCTGTGTGTATGAGCATAGGTGTGCAGGTACCTACAAAGGCTGGAGAAGGGTATTGTGTTCCTCAGAGCTGGAGTTATAGGCCACTGTGAGCCATCCAATGTGGGCTCGCTCCTGTTCTTTGCAAGAGTAGCGAACAATCTAAACTGAGTCATCTCTACAGCCCAAATCCACATGTTTTAAAATGCATGGCCTTCTGAATAATGAGATGGAATCTTACTCTTTCCTGTTCCACTTGCTCTGGACAGGAATCACTCTTTTGTCCCATATCCACCCTGTATACACTGCCTGCACATTAGTCATTTGACAGCCAATAGTATTCTTGGTTATCAGACCAGCTGTCATGGCACGGTAGTGCTTTTGTTCGAGCAACCTTTGTTTTGCTGAATAGTCATCTCCAAATGCAAAGAGCGGTGACCCTGGCAATTTTACTGATGCATATTATTGTTGTATTACTAGTTGCTTAAATGCCTACTATGCCTACTTTATAAATTAAAGTTTCTCATGGGTATATATGGGCAAAAAATTTTGTTATATCCAGGATTTTGTTAGGCATGGTTTCTGGCATCTACTAGGGTCCTTGCAGTATATACTGTGTACATGAGGTATGATGACTCTACCAACTTTTGGTTATTCTTCTTTAAATTTATTATTTATTGTTTGTGTGTCTGTGCATAAAGAAGTTTATGCACATATATGCATAAGCTTAAGTGAGTTTATGTGTATCATCTGCATTTGGATGGAGGCATGGAGCAAGACGTCTGGAGTTACAGGTGGTTGTGAGCCAGCATGTGGGTGCTGGGGACTGAGATTGTGTCCTCTGCATGAGCAGTAAACACTCTTACCTTTTGAGTCACCTCTCCACACATTGTTCTTATTTATTCACAAATGGCATTTAATGGTAGTAATCTTAATTTCCTATCCACTTAGAGATATTATTTTCTTTATTATTATAGACATCTGTGAATATCAAAATAACCAGTGCATAAATCATCTGTGTTCACAGAGTCCGTTTACCACCTGTCCCTGCAGAATATGGTGTGGGATCTACAGAAAGTCCAGTCTGATCTCAAATCCCTGTTTGGTTTGAATGACCTTCAAATGGAACGTCTCCTGAATTATTCAGCTGAGCTGAAGGAGGTATGCATACTTTTATCCTCCTGACATTGGCCGTCCTTAGAGTGACCCTACAATATGGTCACCCTCGGAATCTGCATCTCACATACAACCGCAGACCCAGTGTTTTAGATAAAACGTGAAGATGCACCACCTACTTCCTTGTCATTCCACCCTAAATAGCACTGCATAGTAACTATTTACAGAACACTTACACATGTTAGCTATTTTAAGCCACCTGGAAATGAGTTAAAATATATAGGCCGATGTTTGCAGGTCTTACGCAAATACCACAGCATTTTGAATAAGAGAATTTGGCATCCGTGGCTTCTGAAATATTTGGAGGGGCCAGAAATCAGTACTCCATACAAATGGTGGGATAACTGTATAGCACAGGGGCCAGTTGGGTGGTAGCAGTGGGAGATGAAGGAAGGAGAGTGAGGTCTGCTTCTAAACTCCAAGGTCCTCTCCCTACGTATGGCACATATATCAGCAGTTCATTGAGATGTCTCTCTCTCTCTCTCTCTCTCTCTCTCTCTCTCTCTCTCTCTCTCTCCTTCCTTCCATATTTTTTCTTTTCTTTCTTTCTTTTTTTTTATTTGAACATGGTTTCTCTGTGTAACCCTCCTTGCTGTCCTGGAATTTGCTTTGTAGACCAGGCTAGCCTTGAACTCACAGAGATCTGCCTGCTTCTGATTTCCTAGTGCTGAGATTCAAGACCTGCATTGACACACCCAGTAAGACATTATCATTTCCTTATCATTCTACCACATGATTCTACCACATGATTCAGGCAGTTTGAAGTGATATGAGCTTGATTACCCTGGGAACCCTCAGTAGGAGGAGCCAGGCCAGGCCTGGTGGAGGTGTGATGTCTAAGTAGACCTGTGATTTCCAGGCAGGAAAGTGAGTCTCAGTGGGAGCAGATATATGGGAGGTTCTCCGGACAAAGAAAAAATGGATATGAGAAGAGATGAGCTAGCTAAAACTGAGCCCCAATTCCTAAACCAGATAAAATAAAGGTGTCGTCTTAGCCTACCCTTAGAACATAGTTTACATGGATATTGCCAAGACTCTATGGGTGTCTTTTGTCTGAAGAGCTTTCTTCTATGACCCCAGACAGTTGGGAAGCCTTTTTGCTTTGCAGTAGGTACAATAATACACACCTGTATCCTTGGTTTATGAACTCCTTCTCAGATCCCCATCTATGTCTATAGGACTTGTATGTTAAGTGAAGACCCAGTATCTCCTTTGAGTCTTAGAAGGTACTCATGTACTTGGGGGTGGGATTTAACTTACTTTCCTTTGATTTTCCATGTCCTTGTGAGTATTCTTCCCTGATAGAGTAGCCATGCTTTGAATACGCTTCCCCCATCCCAAGGGTTTGGAAACCTAATTCATGAATTTGTTAGTAGTATTAGGAGACAGACTTTTTGTGAAGTAACTAGGACCAGATCAAGTCATGGGGTGGTTAGCTCATGATGACACTGGTGGCTTTATTAGTGGAGGAGGAGACCTGAGTGCCACACTCACCCTGTATGGCCATGTCATACTCCCTGCCATGTTTTGATGAAGAATAAGGCCCTCATCAATGCCAAGAAGATTCTCAGACTTGCCATCTCCAGACTCTTGGACTATGTGAGCCCAAGAAGCCCAGCAGGTGTAGGGTTTTTGTCTACCACCTGCAAAATCAGCCCTGGGGGTTAGGATAGGACCTAACCTCAGGGTTGGTGCATCTGCTTCCCACTTCTATAAAAAGCCTGTGATTGTCTGATACCTGTTCATGTCTTCATGTCTTCTCCGTGTCCGGCCTAACTTTCATCCCTCCATTTCCCATGCCTTTGGGGATATTCACCATACACTACCCCTGGACTAAAGTGCGCCTCATCACTACCTTTTTCTGCCTCCACAAAATGACTGATTGAATTCCATGTGCTAGGAGTCCCCATGACCTCACTCTCACCTCAGTGTTCCCATGACATCCTCAGCCTCTGTGACAGAGCCTGCCAAAGGGAACTTGCTGTATGTGCATGCTGCTCTCAAAGATTGAGCGTCTAGGCAGGGACAAGGCCTTATCTTTCCAGCAGGGCACATGGCTTCCAGTTAGAAAGAGAGAGAGGAAAGAAAACCACAAGGGGCTCTGTGGCTTTGATAGTCACAAGTGAATAATTTTCATCTGAGTCCTAAAGAAAGAGTGGGATGAGCAAAGGCACCTTTATTTTTCCTTGATCACAGCCATTGTCTCGGTCCTGTTTGATGCTGAAATGCCACAGCTGGAGAGATGTATGCCCCAGGAACTCCTTTCCCATCACTCTGGAGGCTGAAAGTTTTAGGGCAGGGTACCAGGAGACTGGCTGTCTGGTTAAAGTCCACTCCTAGGTGTAAGACAGTGTCTTCTCGCTATGTCCTCACATGGTCCAAGGGATGAATGAATGACAAGCTCGCCAAGCTCCTCTTTCACACGAGAAGCATTAGTCCAATGACGACAACTCCTTCCTCTTGAGCTCATCGGCCCCTGTGCTGATTGCCTCTTCGTTACTGTAGCAACTACCTGAGATTTTGATCACTTTAGTAGAAGGAAGGTTTATTTGGCTCAGTGTCAAGCATGTCATGCGTCTCTTGGCCCCAGCGCTCTTGGGGTTTTCAGTGAGGTGACAGACATGGCAGGTAGCACAGTGGAAGGAGCTGTTTACTCCCTGGTGTCTCAGAAGCAAAGACGGGGCCCCATTATCTTGTAGAAGAGAACACCCCAGATAATCTGATGTTTTCCTCCTATGCCTCATGGTAACCTCCTAATAATACCCGATGGGCCTTTAGAGAATACCAGTTGCAATCTGGAGAGCTTTTGAGAGACTCTTGTTCCTCACATTGTCACTCTGTGAGTGATGGCTTCCAGGTAGGCATTTTAAGGTGTTGAAAGCATTCCTACCACAGCAACCATCAACAGACCTTTTGACGTCACTCTAGTTACAGGAAGAACGCAGAGGACGTGGATGTAGCTCCTTTTGTGAGACACATTTGTAGAGACACATTTTTAGAGACCTTAGTACACAAAAGAGTATTGGCTCAGAATGGTAAGCAGTGTCTAACCAGGATTCAATTGTAATCTTTCTTGTTTTGCCTGCTTTTGATAACTAGAAAAGACAGTGTTCTTGGCAAAGCACTGTGGTTAGTTCAGAGTATCAGCTGAACTGGCTTGGCTCGTGATGGCTTTGGGTGGCAGAGTGAGGGTGAGCAGTGTTTGCCTTAACCATGTGTCTTCCTCCTGGAGACACAGTGGCTCCTGCTGTTTCTAAATAAACAGGATCCATTTCTGTGCTTAACTATCGAGGCCTCCCCTCAGGAGAGAAAACACGGACATCATGGGTAACATAGCACTGTCAGGTGAATACATGAGCTTTGACTCCAGCAAGACTGGGGTCTTATTTTAAAAGGAAAACATTCCAGGGAAAACTGCTTTACTTCTAAGTATTTTTTCATGTTCTTTCCAGATTCCTACACACAGCTTCCTGGAGAGGATGATATGTTCCATCTTGTCCAACACTTCTGAGGTTGAAGCTGAGAGCAAGGGCTACCAGGCAGACTGCCATCCCAAGTGGTCAGCGGTCAAGAACTATATCATCCATGCAGTCAGTTGGCTGAAGCTCTATGGACAGGTGCTATTGTGTGTCTGGATGCTCTGAGTGCAGCAGATCCCCCCTCCCCCGTCATTCACTGTGTGACTCGTGACTTTTCCTGGGAAAGATCTTAGGACCTCTGTATCTGGTCATTGTGACCCGCTCTCAGAAGTATCTAATGGCTTCAACTTGTCAAATTCTCAGCCACAAAAAGCATGTGACTTAGGTACACAAACACAGCTGTTAGCTAAGAGGCTCCTAGATCTGTGCTGTGTCCCTGGCAAGTGAGATCCCTTGTGCCACTTTGAATGTCATGCCGGCATTAGTTTTGCCCCATGCTGCCTCTGTTTGTTCCTTGACATACTGTGCAAAACTAATGATCGTGATTAAAAGGCTTATCAGCTGTCTCCAGAGATAAGGGAAAAGTGTGCAATGGGGGTTGTTTCTGAGATGCTGGTGTATAGCAGAGTATGCTGGTAAGTAGAAAGATAGCCTCCAAAGCTCACAATGGCCCTGCTGGCTCTCAGCTCTGTTCCTTGAGATACATGGACACTGGCAGGCTACACCCCCCACAGTACCGCCCACTCTTTGTCAAGTATTATATCCACTTGCATCCCAAAATCTTCTTCCTCTTTAAACATGCATGTCTGATAAAGGGGAAAAATCTCAAGTAGTGGGCAAAAAAAAAAAAAAAAAAAAGAAAGAAAAAAATCTCCAGAGAAATTCATGTGTGACTGTATCAGGCTTTCTCTTGGGCCACCAACCAGCTCCCACATCAGGACATGGAGACTTGTTATTAGTTTTGAACGCTCAGCTCAGCTTATGCTCTCTTCTGGCTAGCTCTTTTAACTGAAATTAACCCGTTTCTCTTTATCTACCTTTTGCTTCAGGGCTTTTTACTTATTCTTTCCTTTTGTATATTTTACTTTCATTGCTTCTTGTGACTGCTGGTTGGCCACCGCCTGGGGTCTTGCCCCTGGTAGGGTGGGGTCTCCCTTTCTCTCATTCGCTTTTCCTTCTTTTCTCCTCTTCCTTTTTGAGCCTAGATTTCTCTGCCTGTTTATTTTCTCTACCTGCCAGCCCCGCTTATCTCTCTTCTGCCTAGCTATTGGCTATTCAGCTTTTTATTTGACCAATCAGGTGCCATAGGCAGGCAACGTGAAACAACAACTCACCTTTTCATAGTTAAACAAATGTGACACATCCTTACATATTAAAATGCACCACACCGTTATATAGTTAAAATAATATTCTATAGCATAAGCAAATGTACCACATCTTTCCATAGTTAACATAATATTTTGCAACATATGACTGTTCACTTGTTAAGAGTGTAACCAATCCATCACCCAAGTGACCAAGAGAGAGTGCTGAAGGGCCTAGCATTAAAGTGTTAATGGGGTGGCTAGTCAAGCCTTCATTAGTCTATCAGATTTTGAATATGCTTGCTGTCTGATCTGTGCATGAGACACTTGGGCAACACGGCTAACTGCCTGTAGTGTCGTCCCCAGACCTGTCACAAAGTGGTACTCAGAGAATGCTCACTAATGACAGGATATATATATATATATACATATATACATATACATATACATATACATATATATATATATATATATATATATATATATATATATAGTTTTTCAAGACATGGTTTCTCTGTAGCTTTGGATTCTGTCCTGGAACAAGCTTAGAATTTCATTGAAACTATTCTCAGTGTGCTAGTTCGGTTTTTGAGTTAGATCTTTTTAAATGAAATGGGTAGTTTTACCTTCTTTTCTTTGCTTATTTCTCTTGATGGAATGAGAAAAAGAATAGGGGAGTCGTAAATAGGCTGTGTGTCCTTTGTTGACACTTACACTCTTTAGTCTTTGCATAGACATAAAATACAATTGTAGTAAATATTTTAATTGATTGGAAATTAGACAAAACTTGTCCTTGGAATGGCCTGTTGCCATTTCTTAAGTGCAGTGTTTCTAGTATGTCTGACAATCTCCCTTTGTCTCTACATTTGCAGCTGTTTGACCAGTGGCAGCGGGGTGGCCTGCTGCAGAACCTGCTTACAGGTGCCAGCCACGGTCTGGCAGCCCTTCGGGACCAGTTTGACAAGGGCAGTGAAGTACGGAAGGTGCTGGAAGTGTCGCACACTGCACTGCTCATCCTGAGTGACAGCTGGGCAGCGGACGGCCTCAGAGGCAGCCATCTGCGTCCACAGATGTAAGGCATATGCATGTCTTTTGTCGCTGAGTAGGCTTCATCATGCTGACATTGTAGGGCTGTGCAAGAATGCTGTCTGAAACAGATCCTGGAAAACTACAGCTAGACATGGGTTCCAAGTTAGTACAAGAGAAACCCGAAGCTATTCTTGTGATATCGCCAGAGCAGACCTATGCTGTCGTCTGGACAAGGATGTGAATATTTAAAGCTGTCTAAAAAGCTGTCTTATGGTGGCACACACCACTCGTCCCAGCACTCAGGGGCACGAGGTCTCTTGAGCTCAGTGGTTCATCCCAGCCTTAGTGACAATAACCCTTTCCCATAAAAGAACCAACTGAACAAAACCAAAATCAAACTAGCAAAGTAATCTTCCAGGCATGTGATCACATTGCAGAAGGTGTTAGCTTTCTCGATTCCAGGTTCCTGTCTTTGCCTAAAACGGACACATGCATGTTACAGGGGCTTTTTCATGAGGTGTGTCCTGTATTCATTTTTAAGGACTGTACGGAGCTGAAATGTTCACACAGGCTCAGTCATACCTTGGTAGTGGGAAAAGGTAGAACTTGGATTTGTCATTTCTAACATGACTAAGATTTATTCACTCAAATGGTCGCTTCTCTTATGAGACTGAATATTTTGTCTTAGAGTGTTTTTCTAGGTGCTGTGGGTCTACAGGATAAAACCTAATCAGGAACAAAGAAGATGACTTTGTTGTTGTCGTTGTTGTTGTTGGGGGTGGCTAATGTGTACACAAGACTGAAACATGGGAAAGTGCAAGTTCAAGCCTTCTGGAATGTGCAGCCAGGTTTTATATGGTAGCAGTGCCTTCAGAGTTTTACACAGAAGGGGGCTGAGAAGTGTATTTGCTAAGGATGAATCCTGATCCATGCTGGGCAAAAATGGTCTATTTCTGGGTAATCTTGAAGAAGGGCTTAGTGTACAAAAGGTCAGCAGACTTTAACATTGTTTTAAAGATCAGCTTTGTGTATATGTGTGTGGGGCCAGGCCATAGCTGCAACCCTTGCTCACTCAACAACATATGTATTCATGTATTTAGTGATGTCTTCACAACTCGCATTTCAGCTCCAGAGCCAATGTCCTCCACTTTGTATGTGTGTTTATGTATATATGTGTTGATGTATGTGTTGGTTGTGAGCATATGTATGTGATATATGTGTTTGTGTGTTGTACACGCATGGTACGCGCATGTGTGTCTTTGTGTATGTGTATTTATCTCGTTGTATGTGATGTGTGCATATATATATATGGTGTGTGTGTGTGAGTGTGTGTGTGTGAGTGTATGTGTGTGTGTGTGTATGTGTAGAAGTTTCTGCTAATATGGGTTCTTTTAGCCTCTGGAATTAGTGGTCTCCTCAGAAGAAGACTGATTTCTTATGGTCTCCAAAAAGTTTGTTTAAACCACAAGATTTTGTTCAAAGACAGAGGCCCTGGCTCTGTGGGATACAAAAGAGTAGCTCTAAATGACCGATGCTTTCTCACATTTTCTAGAGTCCACTTAGGATGTAGGTTTTTCTTTTGAGGGTCTTGTCACCTAGCTGAGGAGATGCCCTGGGCCATGGGGTATTGGACTGTGGGTAGCAGTGCCATTAGAAAAAAAACGGATGTTGCAAACAGCAGGGGTGCCTTGAAATGGAGACAGTCAACCCTCAGGCTCAGAACACTGTTGTGCTCCTAAAAACTCTCTGGTTGGTTTGCTTGGGAAATCTAAGGGAACAGCAGTTACATAATGAACAATAATAAACACAGCATAGTAAGTCACCTTGGTTATCTTACAGATCCCAAAGGCCTTCTGTCACTCCAGCCCAGAGTCTTGGCCATTCTCTGGCACACAAGAGTGAAATCCAAGGAAGATCCACTTGGTCCTTAGTTCTTTCAGATTGGGGAAGCTCAAGGTTTCAGTCCATGTTGTCCACCAAGCCACAGCTAGTCTTTCTGTGCAGTCAGGTTTGGGCCCCGACACTGCCTTTGCTGTCTACTGCTGGGCACACAAGGCAAAGCCCGAGGAACCTTCTTTTCCATTCGGACACCACCAGTGCTACACCTAATACAAAGCTGCTTCCCCTCCCCCACCCCACACACAATGGCTGTCTTGGCCCTTCTGTCGGCTTCTCTGGGGCCTCAGCCATCCTACCTGGTAATGGCCACCAGGTAATCTCTAAGGATTTGTCTAATTACCAAACCATTGGTCTTCTGGAGATGTCACACTGCCCAGTGACCTCACAAAAAGGGTGTGTCTGCCTCCATTGCTCAGCAGCTCTGATTGACAGCGAGGCCTCTTATAAAGACAGTGACCACGCTCAGTGGATGATAGTCCCATTAACATCTGCTTCTATCTCTGCTTCTGTCTTCTTCTAAATCCTCCTCCATCTTTCTCCTCTTTATAGACTCCCTGATTTCTTTTTATGTGGACGTCAGATGTCCCTCATATAACCTTCAAACTTTGCAATCCACTTTAATAATTCTATTGTTTCTGGAGTTTTCTCTTCTTCACCTGCTCCTTTTTCTGTTCTCCTTTTCCTCATCCTCCTCCTCCTCTTCCCCTCCTCTTTCTCTTCTCCCACCTCTCCCTCTCCTTCTTTCCCCTCCCCTCATCCTCCCCCCCCTTCCTTTTCCTCCTCTTCCCCTCCTCCTCCTCACGGAGTCCCATCTCAGGAAGGATATGTGTGGCTGAAACTCTGACCACTTTCTCTCTGATGTTCTTTTTTTACCTGTAATAATTCTGACTGACCACTCTTCTGTTCGGTCCCTGTAGCACTCTTGAGCGTTTCCTCCACTGTCGGGACTTTTGCCACTGCGTCTGCTGTACCTCGTTGTCTCTGTTTAAGCTCTGTCTGTTTCTTGGTGTATTTCCCTTGTTGAATCAAGCAGCCACTTATTGCCAGGCTTCTGTAAGATTCTCTTTCGTCCTTGGCAGGAAACTTTCTTATCTCAAGTGTTGGTCCAGGAAGTCACAGGTTTTTAATCCATTGTCTCCATAGCCAGTCTTTCACATCTTCCTCTGAAGTCACTGAAAAAGCATGAGACTTTGTTCCTGCCAGTTGGGTGGTTGGGCTCTGGGAGCTCTTTATCTGAGCTCTTATGAGTAACAAAGATTCTGGGTAGCATAAACTCACAGGGTATCCCTGTGCATTCCAGCAAGTCTGACTTGCCAAACACACACAGAGCTCTTTGCTTACAGATGTGGTCCTAGAATTCCCTTGTTTGGCAGAAGTTGAAGCAGCCCAGATTCAGATTCCATACCATATGGTGGGTGGTCTCTTCTGCTTGGAGAGGAGAATAAGGCACAGTTGTCTCCCCTTTCTCATTCTTACCATGAGCCTTGGTTCTCAGTACCTAGAGTGTCTTAGAAAGTGAGCAATCTGATCTTGCTTCATCCCGTGGAAGGCTCAGTTTAAGAAGCTGCCCTTCAGGCTGGATAGAGAGAGGTGGTACACCCAGAATGATGGACTGGGGATACTTCCTCCTTCCTGCTGAGTTCTTACTGGAGAAACACTACCAGGACCCCCATTGCTCCTCTGTAGCTTCTGCAACGATGCAATCCAACAGTCCCTGTAGAACTGAAGCCATTATTCGTCATACTGGTACTCTCCCAGCACTGGTGAGATGCTCTGAGGAGGCCAGGTGGAGCAGGTCTGAGAAAGCCCAGATGCAGCCGGCAGTGCAGCTGCATCCAGGTTTCACCCTGGAGAGTGTTTTGCTTGGGCTCCGAGTAGCCAGCTTGCTTATCTTTTGTCTCTCATCTGGCCATCATTTCCTGGTTGAAGATGCAGTATGCTCCCATGGAGATGCAGAAAGCCCGGCATTGGCTGCTCTGGGCAGTCCTGCTCCTCACTGTGACCTACTGATGGCTCACCCCCTCCCACATTGGTTTCCATTTCAGCTTCTTCTCAGTCCCGTTTCGCAGATCGTTTCCTTTCTACGTTCTCAGCTGCATTGTTTCCTGCATCCCTTTGAGCCACACATCATCTTCTTGACGGACGTTTTGACTTTTTGACTTTTTGAGCATCCGTTGGGCCTCTGCCTCTTCCTATAGCCCCAGCTCCCTGAGCAGGAAGGCAGAGGCAGATGGGTATTGCTGGAGGTTCAGCCTTCAGTGGGTTTCCTGCCAGACTTTCAAGGTGAACATCTGAAAAAGAATATTCCTTACACCAGGCCCCAGGTTGGATGCTCTTTCTGCCTACTTAGCCTCACCCCACAGCTTTGTAGGTGTCAAGCAGTCTTACAGGTTTATTTTCTTCCTTTGATCTCAGATCAGACTCTTAACTTGGCCTATGTAGGATTCCTTTGACAGGTCTTTTATTTCTTGGATGGGTCAATATTTTGAAAGTCAGATTAATTTTCCATGCCTCATAACTGTAAGCTTTAAGGCATTAACAAGTAAGTCTCCCTGAACTGGTCTTGAACTGACAATCCTTCTGCACTCTCCTGCCAGGTTCTGGGCTGATAGGTATCAACTGTCATTCTCAGCAATGCAAATATGAAAATATTTGTAAACATTAGCTGATGCTTCGTCCCAATTTCCACCCACTTCACACATTGCTGGAGGCAAAGAGAATGTCTAATCTGGGCCCGCTTCCCAGTGGAGGAGTCAATAACCGACGTGCAGTGTGTCAAGAGCCCTGTTAGGTGCTGCGGAGCCTTCCAGTCTTTGAGGACGCATCCCTAAGCAGTGGGGCCCCTTCCTTTGCTTAGTCTTCTGAGTTGGTACATTGACTTATTTTTGCCCCCAGATTCGAGCACCTGGGCAAGTTGCAGCGTACGGTGTCGGACCTGTCCCCACGTTCGTCTCTAAAGAGCTTGCCCCTGCTGGATCCTGTTCTCAGGAACGTGGTGGCCCAGGACTTGCGTTTTGTTCAAGGTGAACCGGTTTTGCTTTTATTTGTCTCCCACGATAGCTCCCTGAGCAAGTGAAACAGCTACTGGGGAGTGGGCAGACTCACGCCTTCCTGATGCATTTGTAAAGTTTCGACCCGAGTTTTGTTGCTGTGCCAATATACACTTATTTATTACCTCAGTAACCCCACGGGTGGCTCACATACAACATGCCAAGCTGCTGTCACAATGAAGGCCACACAAGGCTGTTTAGCAGAGCCTGCCATGTGGGCTAGGACAAGTCATTGCATGGGATGGTTTAACTTCCTCACTGAAACCAATCCCACGGTTCTCAGGCTGGAAATGCACCCGGGACACTTGGGACACTGCATAAGGGCATTGGTACCTCTGCATGGCTGCCTTCTCTACTGTTCACAGCCTGCATGGGATCAGGATTTTTCTGAGAGTGCAGTAATATCCTTTTGTGAATTTCCATTGACTGGCAGGTGTTCCTTCTGCCCTAGGTCAAAGAAGACAGCTTTATCCCTTTACCTTCAGGGACCAAACGATTTCCACCTTTATAGGGAGAAGAGAGAAAAAAGTGAGAAGGGGTATTGCTTTAAAAGCAAAGTGTTCTCGTGACTAAACCCCCATACTGTTGAGTTTTCAGAAAAGATAAAAACAGTCCGTAATGTTCCTTTCTAGTAAGATTATGAAGTATTTGATAAGAGGTCGGGTTTACCAAAATTCACATTTTTGGGATTCACTTTACTGTCTCATGACTATGGGTAAAAGCCAAGATTAAAAAAGCCCAAGCTAAGTGGACAGCGAGGCATGTCTCTGTCTTGCAGGAGTCCTCAGTTACCTGGAGACATCAGCGAGGGATTTTATACCTGGTGGTCCTGACAGCTGGAGACTAGAAAAGGATATGTTCTTCTGGGGGTTGAAGCAGGTAAAGAGTATACACAAACCATTTTCACAAAACAATGAAACACTCAAGCAGTCTTCATCTTTGACTATTGTGAGTTTTGCTCGCAAAATAAGGAGAATAGACAGGGATATTTTTTTTTTCTTTTTTGAAGCACTCTGAACTTCCATTTAACACGGTTACTGCTTCTATCTGTAGTTTTTGATTCCATGGGGAGCATCACAGAGCGCTTCTAAACGTTCTCTCTCTCCATCCTCATTAATTTTTCAGCTGTTGAGAAAGGATGCTTCTACCACTTGCCTGAATGGACACTTGTCTCAGGAGGCGGCCCTCCCCCCTGGGAACTCCAGCATCTGGAGGAGTCTCTGGGGAGTGCTGTGCCGCAGCCCCTCCTTCAATGAGACCAGTGTTTTAAGTCAGCTGCTTCTCGCAGTGAAGGATGCTGTAAGTATCCACCGTTAGATATCTCTAGCAGATCACCAGCTGGGCTCCTGGTACAGGGTACCTCGCCCACCATGCTATTGTTGATCCTGGAATCTGAACGATCTAAGTAATGGCCTCACTGAAAGCATACGGCTGCCCAAATGGTGGTTGCCCATCAGCTCTATCCCTCTGCATTACTTGCGTGTGGTGGTGCATGCACCACCTAGGTTCGTGCCACAACCTACCTGGCAATCTCTGAGAATACCACAGACTTTCAAAATGGCAAGTTTTGAAAATTTGGTAGGTTTTCTGATCCCCTGCTCACTCTGTTTCTAGTTGCATCTGGTAAGGAAAGTATAGCACGAACTTCGGCGATCTGTGATTGCACGGCAGCTTGTAGCCATGGCTTTTAGTGATGAGAGGTTTTGAAAGCCACCTGTCACTGTCTAGGATCCAGGCAGCCATGGTGAAGATTCACACAGACAATGGAATGCTTAGAAAATTGATTATGTCAACTTCAGCACTTATTTTCTTATCGAGAACTAAAATGCATATTCTTAGGTTTATCATTTTGCTCCTCTCACAAATCTCAGCCTCTTAAAAATTCTTCCTTCTATGCATTAGAATAGGAAATTAGTGAAATAACAAAGCCAATAAGATAGAAATGTCAGAGTGTATGCATAGCCAAGCCCTTCATCGTCTCCTCGGCATCTGTAACACATGCCAAGGGTTGTACAAAACAAGCCCTAAGTTCTGATCTGCCTTGTGCAGCACAGATAGCATACGTGCAAAGCAGTCCAGTATCTGGGAGCTCCCCCAAACAAGTTTATGAGTTTTAAATGTGGAGTAAAGCTTGGAAGCTAAGAAAAGTCAGAGGATGTTAGACAGGAAGGTCTATCTGAAGTTGTTCAGGCACCGGAAAAGCCTGTGTGCTGGGGCTGACTCAGAGGGATGGGCAGCTGGCAGCATGCTTCTTCAGCTGTATGAGAAAGCCTGTTGGCTGGAAGTTAGGTAATCTGTCCCAACAAACCATTCCAAAGCACAGCGACTGAACCCAAAACACACTCTGTGGTCTCTCACGACTCTGGGGCCTGAAGGGGGCTCAGCCAGGTGGAGTTCTCATAGTCTTACAGACGTTCATATATCATGTATGATCCAGGTCATAAGGGCTGGAGTTGGGACGCTTGGGTAGACACCCAAGTCGTGGGCTTTATCTCTATAATAAGCCCATGTGGGTTTCCTTGATATTCAAGGATTCCAAAAATGCACAAGAAAGGAGGTTTTCAAAGTTTGTGACAATGACTCTGACTGACATTAGTACAAGCTACCCTGCAGCACGTGTGGTCTGGTGAGGGTCAAAGCCCAGCCACAGGGACTGTGGGAGGGCATCACCAAGAGGACATTTAGCAAGTCTGATTCTTTAAGGATGTTGTTAAATGTCCTCCACTGCTTTTGGGAATACTGTCCAACACATGTGGCTATGACACTAGAGTCTCTATCAGGTACCTAATAAAGTGGGAGACAAAGAATCTTACTTTTTCATTGGGAAAGCTTTACTTGGGAGCTGTAACTTTGAACATGAGCAAAAGTCCATGTTTAGGACTGTGCCTTGCGATCATCCTCCTACAGTTATATGGAATCCCTGACAGCTGAGCATTGGAGGGCCCCATCTGAAGCGCCACATGAAATGGCTTAGCCTTTGTCCTTCTCTTTTGTTTGAGGGTCGTCGTTTGCAAGACGTCATCGCAGGACACACCGATGGACCCATTTCAGAACCAGACAGGCATTTAGACTGGAAGGCTCTTGGAACACAGCTGTCAGAAGTGAACTTGACCTGTTCTCAGGTCTTCAAGCCACCAGGAGCTGCTGCTTCACCTGAGAACGGCATCTCTCCTGGGGGCTGTGAGAACCAGCTCGTCTCCACAGTGTAAGTATGTGATGGATGGGAACCATTTCAGGGCGGGATTTCAGGTGCTATGCCCTGATGGCTCACCATCATACATTCCAGCCCTAAAGAACAGAATACAAAGGTGCGTTAAGGGGAGTAACCTGTTGCTATTGTAAGAGAATTTCTAAAAACTATAGCACATCAAACTGTCTCCATGTTTAACCACAGACGACCTTTCATGACAAACCCAAAGTCTGTGTGTAACCAAGGCTGATGTTGGCCACACAGTTAGAATTCCCATATGGGAGGCTGTCCAAATGAGCTGTGCCTTACTTCTGTTTCATGACCATTTGCATCAACAGCCACGTTCTGTGAGCTTGCACTCAAGTATATCAAATGGGAGTTTATTTTTGTCATCGCCTCAAAGTTTATATTGTTGTGTTTGTTTTCCTTGATTTACTCTTTTTTGTGTTTTCTGTGTTGTCATAAATGGTTTCCCATCAACTCCCAAGCCAGGGCAGAGGAATTAATAAGTGAGTAAATATTAAGTGAGCTTTGTAAGGAGTCTAATTTCTCTTTTCTGTGACTCTCGGACATTTGCATGTATCCTCTTTAGATGGGCTTGAACGTATACGTCCTGGTGAAACGGTTAGTGAGCGCTAGCTGTCTGTATTGTTTTGGCTCCAGGATATCTCACATACTTGAAGAAGGACAGATGTCCCTGCAGGAACTGTTGTACTGGAAAGTCTTCTCAGGAATCATTAGGAAGACGTGTGAATTGGCTCGATATGTGAACATGCATGGAAGTTTCCAGAGCAGTCCGCCGGGTAAGTTGGGAGGTCTTAGTGACAGGAGTGTGAGGTGTTTGCCCCACTTAGTGAGACAGAGTTGCATTATGAAGTGTTGTTATGCATCCTTGAGGGAAGGCTAAAGTTGAAGAGCCTCCAAACCCTGCTAACTCTTATGATTACTGTGTTCAAAGTTTCATCATGGTTGTGATCACTCCCCCACCCCTTTCCGTTTTTGTCTGGCTAGTCTCTCCCAGTACTTTTCATAGAGATATTTTTCACCCTCAAAATTGTTTTTGTTTAGATGAAAACATTATTTTTTTTAATTTTAGTACTTCACTGAGGATTTTGCATGCTTTCATCATATTTATCTCTCCACCAACTCTTCTCAGATCTACTCCCTCTCCTCCTCATTCAACTTTGTGGCCTTTTATAATTTTTAAAACCCATCAAGACCAATTTGTGCTGCATAAATAAAATAGTCTTGAATATGTGATCTTTCACGTGAGTATGCCTGGTTCACCAGGGACTAGACTCTTAGAGAAAACTGTCTCTACCTCTCCCAGCAGTTAGCAGTTGCCAGTAGCTCCCTGGCGAGGGGTGTGATTGCGTGCCCAGCTCCCCTCTCCATGCAGGGGCTTGGTCTGGCTTGAGCTTGCCCAGGTCTTGTGCCCGCTGTCACAACTGCTGTGACTTTATATGTGCAGCTGCCATGCTGTGTCAGAAGACATTGTTTCCTTGTGGTCATCCACCACCTTTGGCTCTTATACTCTTTCTGCTCCTTCTTCTGAAATAATCGCTAGCCTTGGCACAGGGGTGTGGTATATACGTTCCTTTTAGGACTGAGCATTTTGCAGTGTCTTAGTCTCTGCATTTGGTCTATTTGTGGGTCTCTTTGTTAATCAGCAGCTACAGCCAATAACATTTTCTTGGGCGAGGATTGAGAGAGAACTTAATTGATCTATGAGTATAATATATGTCATTATGAGTAAGTCTAATACTTTGCTCATTTATCAAAATACTAGCATAAGGTTCTTCTCTAGAGTCTATGACTTGTCTAGCTCTGGGTTCTTGGCCCAACAATGGTGCCGAGTATGAGTTTTGTTTTGTGGAACATAACTTAAATCCAATCAGAAAATGAGATGGTTGGTTCCTCCCATTGATGCCCATGTCTCTATTGCACCACTGACATGTCTTGCCAGGCCAGCCATTGTTGTAGCTCACTGGATTCACAGCTGGCAATGGGAATTTCGTATTCTTTCTCTAGTTTTCTTTCTTTCCTTCTCCAAATTGCTGCTTTTTTACAGTCTGCCAGAGAGTCTTCCTCTCTAGCTCTCAGCTGTAAACCTAAACCCCCAAGACAGATGGATATTGCAGTTCTTTGGGGTTATACTCTGAAATCTCTGAACTTCAGGGTGCTAGGTTGTTGGAAGCATCCTTCAGGACTGGACTATGTTGTTGGAAGCATCCTTCAGGACTGGATGGTCAACTCACATGGTAGCCGTTCTTCTTTACCATCTTCCTACTCAGCCCCCATTCTTCCCTGTAGTCTTCATTTCTCTATTCCTGCTAGTAAACCCCTTGGATTAATATAAAATATCTTTCAAATGTGGTTTTCCGTTCTCATGGATTATTCCAAGATTTCTTTCTTAGTTTCAGTATTCTGGAATTTCCTGGAGATGTCAGTAAACGTGAACTTTGAAAACTGCATTGTCTGTGTACTCAGTATAGGTCCTTTCCACTTGATAATTAAAACTTTGGGGAATATTCTTGCACTATTTCTTTTGTAACTTAAACCCTATATTTTTTATTCTAGAACTTCTGTTAGCCATCAGATGTTCCTTCTCTATGATTCTCTAATTTATAATCTTTTAGGATGCTTTTCTTGGACACTTCCTTCATTTTATTTAAAACACTTTTGAGATTTTTTTCATCTGTTTAACTTCTGAGGCCCTTCCTTTAGGTATTCATTGAAGATAGCTTATCGCTCTTATTGCATCTAATTTCTCACCACAAAACAGACCTTTAAACAAATGAATATTTGAAAGATGATCTTTTTTTTTGTTGTTGTTTTGCTTTGGTTTTTGAGGGAGAGTTTCGCTGTATAATAGCCTTGGCTGTCCCAGAACTCACTTTGTAAACCAGGCTGACCTCAAATCCACAGAGAAATGCCTACCTCTGCATCCCAAGTGCTGGGATTAAAAGTGTGCACCACCACACCTAGCTGGAATGATTTTTTTAATATTGATTTTTGTTGAGTTCTTTTCTCTGTTTGGTACAATTCTTTTATATGGAAATTTTCTTTAGGATCAGATGCTATGGTTGTACTCTCTGTGTAAGGACAAAGCACCTACTGCTCCCTGGAAATGTATGTGTGAGGGGTTCTTGTCATCTGATGGACTCTGTCCTGCTAGGTGATCATGTTGTAAGCCGTTTCTCTTCACAGCTGAAACAGATGACTGTCACATCTTGCTACAAATGTGTATCTTTTTTCCCTTCTGGGATAAGTTGATTTCTCTACAGCCTTCAAAAGAGAGCTGAGAAGAAGCCTGTTGGCAGACAGCAGCCAGGTGGAACTGGGTGGACCTGATTGTCAGTGTTCTTGGGAACAAGGAAGGTGATGAGAACTTCAGCGCTGGGAATCAGCAGATTAAGTAATCCTCCATATTTCCAGTAGGGGTGTGCCGTTCACACCATCAGATGCACTGATACTCCAAGTTTAGTTCCAGTCAATTCCGTTTCCCCAGGTCAGCAAATTTCTTCTCGTCTGCTGACATGGAGGAGGAGCTGTGTATCTGCAGTGATGGAGAGCCTCTGTCTGAATTTTCGCCATCCAAAAAAATGTATCTCAATATACCTGCCCATTTCAGTTCTACCTTTTACATATGCAGTTAGACATTTGTGCTTTAATTCCCGGGTCTTGTTAAGAGTTACAGGGAGAACCTGTTGAGATGCCCCCCTTCAAGTACAGATGCTGACGCTTGTGTTTCTGTTCTGCCCAATCGATCCCCTTTGTCCAGTTACATTCCCGCTGGTAGGTGTTAGTCGCTGCCATATGCTCTTCCGTCCTTTCCATCCCTTTTATCTGCAGGCTCGATAGCCTTCTGCTTTCTCTCGTCATTTTACAGACCTTTGGGGGATGATCGGAAAAGAAGGCAGTTACAAGTCCTCCGGGGCCAATGTCTTAGCAGTTAAGGAACCGAGAATTGGAAGGGCCTACCAGCTCAGTTTCTTGCCATTGGCACGGTCAAAGGAGAATGGATGTATGTTTGTCTCAGCTGTGCTTACCTGGCATTTAGAAAGGAAAGTTACCTTTTAAACCAAGGGCATCACTTGGAGACCTTGTGGTTCAATGGAAAAGCCTAAACGGAGCGCAAGTTAGTGGGGGCAAACAGAGGAAAGTAGAGAAAAGTTTCAGGAAAGGCTGGTGTTCACAGACAACTCATCGTGTGGATCAGGACCTGAAGGATGAATTCAACTGAGAGGCAGAAAGAGGGAGATATGTGTTCAGACATTTCTTAACAGTTCTTCAGTCATAATCAGACTAGCAAATCTTTCCACAGTGGACTTCAGATTAGGAAGCCTTTGACCATTCAGCAATTTCAACTGTCAGGTGAGAAGTTGGTGGGTTAACAAGGGGACCGATAAATAATAAACATGCTGAGATATAAGGTACCCGGCAGGAACTGAAAGTGTACACAATAGAAACCGCTTCTTTCCCCACCCCAGTGGAAAGAGCAACTGGATTGGACTTCTTCACGAAGAACAGCAGAGGAGTTGAC
>NC_022027.1:8929781-8930530 GCF_000317375.1 Microtus ochrogaster
CCTTCTTTCCTTCCTTTTTCTCCTCGTTTTTGCTTATGTTATGTGTGCTGCGCACAGCTAATTGCCTGCATCCTAGTTACTGTCTGGTCCCTGGAAGAGCAGTGGCAGCAGCAGCTGGCATCTCATTACCAATGCAGATCACAGCCCCATCTCAGACCTGCAGAACAGTCAACATGTACATTTCAAGATGTCCAAGGGACACGTAAGCGTACAAACATTTGGAAATCACCAAACAGCAACAGGAGAAAACACATACCATAGCAAAACCCCCCTGCAGCTGTGCGTCCATCTTTAGATTGCATATTACTTAGCTCTTCCTCCTTTTAGCGGGCAACAAAAACGAAGCAAATGCAGATCGTAAGAACGTGGTATGAGGGAGACATGACATGGTTTAGTGAATAGAGTTGGCTGCTGTACATTTTACAGTGCAGTTTTCCCTCATAGACCATTTGGGTCGGGGAGTGTGGTTTGATAGTATGGGTTTTAGAAGCAGATAGACTTGGGGACAAATATTGCATCTGACAGATTTAATTGATCCAGCCAGCAGTATCAAGGATATTACTTTTACTCTTGATAAAATAAAAAAAAGGCTTACTTTACTCTTGTCTTATCACGTTGGCCAAAGATATTGGATATAAGGTACCCGGCAGGAATTGAAAGTGTACACAATAGAAACCGCTTCTTTCCCCACCCCAGTGGAAAGAGCAACTGGATTGGACTTCTTCACGAAGAACAGCAGAGGAGTTGAC
>NC_022027.1:8930630-8932015 GCF_000317375.1 Microtus ochrogaster
TGAAAGTGTACACAATAGAAACCGCTTCTTTCCCCACCCCAGTGGAAAGAGCAACTGGATTGGACTTCTTCACGAAGAACAGCAGAGGAGTTGACTGTGAAGGACTTTATTTTCTTCTTTTGCTTAAAAGTTTGTTTTACCCCTTGGCTTTCTGATAGCATCGACCCTCTTCCTATGCGCTACTACACACCTCTGACTTAATTTGCTGGAGCATTTCCATCTTCCCCCATAGACACGTACTCATTACAGTGGGAACTTGATGAGGCATAATGAGTGTGAGTCTTATGCAATTTTACTTGCGAGATAGATGCTAAAGAGGTTAAATTGCTTGCTCAAAGTTAGAAATATTTTCGTTTGGAAAAACCCATAACAAAATAAAACGCATCTAAAATATACAAATTTGTATATACCCATGAAATGTCCTCATCACATTTTAATCTCTCACTTTTTCTTCTGACCCAGGAGTAGTTTACAGGTGTGTTGTTTTGTTTTCAAAATGCGGGACTTTCGGTTATACTTTTTGTTCCAATTAATTCTTTAGTCTGTGAACACGCTTTATACCACGATACTTATTAACTTTGTGTGTGTGTGTGTGTGTGTGTGTGTGTGTATGCATGCATGTGGTTTGTTTTAGGGTTCAGAGAATTGAGTGTGTGGTAATTGCTCCATGTGTCCAGGAAGGGAATCAGCACTGTTTTGGCGGTGGGTAGAATGACTCCTGAGCATCAGGTAGTTTCCATTGTTAGAATTAAGCAAATCCTCCATTGTTGCTGATATTTGCCTCTCTAATTATACCTCAGCATACAGCACGAATTAGCCTGTTTCTCTTCGTGCTTTGTTTTTATTTCCCGTGTTTTGGAATTCTGTTGCCAAATATGTACTCGTTTGGAATCATTATGCCTTTTTGATAGCTTGGTTCCTTTAACATTGTCACCTGAATTTCAAATTGTTTGATAGCTTTCTTTTTTGTTAATTGGTATATTGAGGGTTCCCTATCTTTTCTTTTTCTTTTTGTCTTTATATTTTAAGTTTCTTACATATACCACACGATTCGTTCTTATTTTACCTACTCTGACAAGCTTTGCCTTTTAACTGAACTGTGCAATTAATAGAGAGTGAAGTGAGCAACACAAACCATTTTGTGTGGTTCCTGTTCTCTCCCGTCCATCACGTCCATCCATTCCAACCATTCATATTCTCATCCTATTTCCTTCTTTGTATATCGGCAATTTTTGGTTGGGTGCCAAACACAGATTTCATCCTTATTCTGGCCTAGTTATTTTTTATTCTTACAGTTATTCTTTTTTTTTCTTTTTTTTTCTTTTTTTGGCTTTTTCGAGACAGGGTTTCTCTGTGGTTTTGGAGCCTGTCCTGGAACTAGCTCT
>NC_022027.1:8932180-8951362 GCF_000317375.1 Microtus ochrogaster
GTGGGGATACAAACACTTGGCTTTGTACACGCCACTGAGCTACACTCCTTGCCATAGGATTACTTAAAAGTAGGTGTGTCGAACCTTCACGAGCAGCTTGCATCTTGGGATAGCTCTGACTATAACTGAGTATGTTTGTAGATGATAACATTATATTGTAATGTCCAGAGATGGACACTCCGCTTTAGCAATCCTTTCTGCTTGCTGTACTTGATAACTTATGAATTGTAGGATGTTCCAGTAGAGCTATGAGCAAGCGTATATTCTTGTTATTGTGTGATGACTAAATGACTATCTTTCATGTTTTGGGGTGAAGCTTCCTAATCTCAAGCAGTATCCTTACATGCGTAATTAGTTCTTACCTGTACATTAGAAGGCAGATCCTCTTTGGAGAGCCCTCCCTAGCTTTCTTTCCTCCTTTTAAACTCTAAGTTTCATCTCAACACAGCATGTCCACTGGGCTCCAGACCACCTATGGCTTTAGTGTCTCTTTAAGGCAGTGGATGTAGAGAATCACAGGTCTAAGCTTGCATGGAAGACAAAGGTGTCTTTGTCTGGATCGGAGCTTCATCGATCGCATTGATGTTCTGCTTTGCCCAGTGCCTTGTTGCTTCATCATGACTGGAAGCAGATATCAAACCACAAATTTCCCAACCTCCTTTGAGAATTTTTTGAACAGTTTAGGTAATCTGCTCTATATTTTCTTGACCATTGTACTCAGATTGTTGATGTTTCTTTTTAGCTTTCTCTGAGAACTCTCCTTGTCAGACACAAAACATGGATTGGAAAGCTATCATTGATAATTATTTCTTATTTTTCAATAACGTTGTGAAGTCCCCAATAACTTCCACAGCCAGGTAAGTTTTAGAATCCAGCTTTCAGGTATTGACTATCAGAAACAAATGTCAATCATAGGTTAGGCATTATTTGATGGCTGTGAGCTCAATTTAAACAGTGATAGAGTGTTTCATATCAGGCATTTAGTGACCATTTATCTATCAATTGTGGGACCACAGGAATAGGATTTTCCTAAACAGCAGCATGAGTTATAATAGAGGACCTAAGAACAAAGCATTTACTTAAGAACAGCCTGACATTGCTTGGCACTTCAACTCGGGGTCCATGATTCCAGTTGTCATAGTTGCAGAAGCTTTGGGGAGGGGCATTCCTTGGAAGGAAGGAAATATGCCTGAATATTTTCTGCTTTGCTATCTCACCCCTTGTTTTGAGATGGTGTTTAGCATAAGGTTTCAGATGCTGTGCCATGTTCGAAGCACTGATGTTTGTGAACTGTGCTGAGGTGGGATGGGACAGGAACCTTACATACAACGGAGGATCTCAGAGTGCGGAGGGGACCAAACTTTCCTGGGAAGGTTGCTAAAGCTGGGAGTGTTGAACCTCGCTCCATCATGCTAAGTCCTATATCTAGGGCTCCGGTTGCGGTGCATTTACAAATTTCACTTGAGGATCTTTCATATATCAAAGTCTGAAAGCCACTCAGCTACATCTCAGACCTAGACCTGGATTTCCTCAAACTGGGGATGCTTTCCTTGTGGGCACAAGAGGAAAGACAACAGGATGATCTCTGCAGAATCAGCCCCTGTTCATTCTGTATCCTGAAAAAAATCACAATTATTAACAGTTTTAGCAAGAGCAAGGAAAGCAGTCTGCATGTGCGCTAAGCACTAGTTTTCATTGTCCATCTGTGAACTCACGGGAGCTGGTGTGGAATTGTGAAAGGAAGAGGCTGGTTAGTGAATTCAGTGGTGATGTAATGGATGAAAATATTAGAGATTAGGGACAACTGTTGCCATGGAAGCCGAGGTCAGCATAAGGACATATGGGCTTTGCTGCTACCATAGGTTAGCGGTGTGGCTTTGTTAATTAAATAAAATCAAAATCTTTTTTTCCTAAGATCAGGGTATTGACATGTACTTCAGCACGCTGTTATAGGGATGACGTCAGACTCTAGCGGGGAGCGTGCCACAGATCCTAATGTGATGGAGACTTGTGGCAGCACTACCCCTGCCTTGGGACTTCTCTGCTCGTTCAATGTGCTCTACCCCTATCTGCCTTCCTCACCTGCCTTATTGCGAAATACCTGATGATGGAGGACAGATTTATTTCAGCTCACGGTGTCAGGGGATTTCAGTCAGTCAGGGCGGGGCGGGCGTCATGGTGAAAGTAGCTGTTCGTGCTGGAAAGAGCGTGGGGCAGCAGATCACACTGCAGCAGGCGAAGTTTCCGCTGCCTCCCACTACTCGATCTGTCTCTGTAGCCCGTGACCCTTCGAAAGAAAAATATGGTAGCAAATTCATCAGGCATAAATGGCAGATTTGTGCCTAACAGTCATACATGTTGATTCACGGGGCAATGTGAGTGCATTCTTTTTGATAAGAGGAAACACAGTTTAGGTTAAGTAGATGCAACCATGTTGGGATTTCTAATGTAATAATGGATGCTCATTTTAGCTTGACATGAAGTGCAAATGTGTTCTCTAGGAAAATGTCTCAGTTTTGATCACTATAAATGATCACTGTCTTAGAAATTTGAGATGTTGAGCTATTTTTTTCTAATAATAAAACAATTCTATCTGTGTTATAGGGTCTTAAATTTCACAAAGCATCTTTTAGTGGAGGACAAGAAGCTGCACACCCTTGAAAATGGACCGATGAACGTTCTTTTGTCATTTGTGGAGTTTTTGGAGGAATTGTTATTATCTGATCCTTCTGGCTCATTCACGGCTCCTGAATTCCATGATCTCACTTTGCTCCCCGAGCTTGTTCTGAATAGAAGTGTTCTGTGGAGAAATCATTTAGAAAGTTTGCAGAGAGACCCACATGATGGTGATGCTCAGAAACTTCTGGAATTTGATAAACTGGTCACTGAGAAAATTCAAAGTCTTAAAGATCATTGGATGAGGAGGGAATCCAAAAATATTTTGAGATTCATAAAATTAATACTTTTTGAAATTAAACCAGAGTTGCGAGAATTCTGGCTCAATGGCATTTCACAAGAAGAAAGAGCTAAATTTGAAATCTCGTCCACACTTGGAAATTTTTCTGTTCCAGAATATGAGAAAATTTTTAGCGAAAGCTTTAATTTCTCCCAATTGTTCCATTCTGATTGGCCCCAATCACCAGCTGTGGATGCAGACTTTATACATTTAAGCCGGATTATAATACATGGTCTCTCTGAATTGAGCTTTCTGACCCAGGAACAAGTCTCAATAGCTCTGGACACCATCTATGTGCTGAAGAATGTGTCTGAGCTTTTCTCCACTCTTTCCGAACATCAAAAGCAAGAACTGGGTAACATTTTGACTCATATAAATGTCTTCAAAGACAGAGATGCAGCTCTCCTTCTCCAGACCTACTCTTCCTTTTATCAATATTTTCATAAATTCTTGAACATTCAGAAAAGAGAGTCCCTGATAATTTATCTTACTCAAATCTTTAGACATATTTTGGATCTCATAAAGCAGTTTAATATCCAAAACATCAGTAAAGCACTTTTGCTTTTATCAGAGACAACAGAGGCTCTCGGGATGATACCTGAAGTATCTCACTGTCAGCAATTGCTTTCAGTTTTAAACTTGTTAGAGCTTCAGGCCCAGTCCCTGCTGTCTACGGAGGGCCGGGCACCGGGAGTGATTCACGCGAGTTTGACAGGCCTCAAGCAGCTGTTTGTGGCAGATGAAGGTTTTCGTGTTTCTCTACTTCAGTATGTCAATCAGTTCTTTAATGATTCAGCAGGGACTCTGCTGCCAAGTGAATGCTTTGTCCTGGAAAACACAGCCATTTCTTCTGTGAATTACTCAGGAAACGAGGGAGCTTCACTCCTCTTCCCATGGACACAATTGTTTTCCAACCTCACAGTAAATGGCAGTGTGATCAGCGAATTCACGGCCGTTCACTGTACCCTTTCATGGATTCGGACATGGACTGAGATCTGGGGAACCCTTTCTCAGATACTGAAACTTGACCTGAATATTTTCACTTCTCTTCATGTTGGTATCATTCAGCTTTTGGATGAGTTGGAAAATGGTGGGAACATTTCTCAAAACTGCAAAGGGATAGTTCCCACTTATCATACTGCTAGACTCATATTAAATTTATTTAAAAACGTAACTCAGGAGAATGGCTTTCATGACTGGGAAGGCCTTCTGGACCTCAGAGATCTTTGGGTAGCATTAGATAATGAATTAGCTGTGGTACAATCACTTAACCTGGCTCAAGCAGAGGGCGCTTTTGTTACCATGGAAACCTCCCTGCGCCAGCTGAAGACATTTCCAATGAAAACAAATGCAAGCAGGGAGTTTTTATCTTCCCTCTTGGATGTTTTCATTGAGTTGAGCAAAGCCTCGGACTATGTGGCTAGAAATACAGACCTGATCAATAACTTTCTCTCCAATGATCTCACAGATCCTGGAGGCAAATTTGCAAGTGGCATCACTGAGCTGAGAGAAACAATATTATTTCTTAGGAATGTATCACAGGATAGAGGTTTATTGTCATGTGCCGATATTTTCCAGAGTGTCACTGAATTGATTTCTGAAAGTAATGTATTACCTGTGAATGCTTCTAAGAAGCCAGCGCATATTCTGGCCATGTTAAGTTCCATATTTTCATCGAAGAATGCAAGTAGCAGCCTGGACGGGTGTTTAGCATGGATAGACGTAATAAACCATTTGTGTATGATGTACAACTCAAGTTCTCTACCTGGCCATCTTCATAGCGCTTTGGGAAGCTTTAAGGATATGGAGAACAAAATGAACTCTGCACTGAAAATTTTAACTTGGGTGCTAAATAGGAAGATACCCATTTGTCCACCGAATGAGTCAAATGTAAATTGTGTGAATATTTACCTGAAAGACGTAACTGAATTTCTAAATATTATAGTTACTCCAGGCTTAGAAAAAGAGGTTGCCAAGTTTGAGACTTTATTAGCGCTCTTCAATAATTCCACCGAGCCGGTAAACATGATCATCACCAACTTAACAGAAGACTTGGAATTTGCCTCCCAGTTCGACTGGAAGCACTTCAGGGACTTACTTCTAGGACCCACAGGAATGTCGGATGGCATTCCTGATCAGTTTCAGGATATTTGGCAGCACAGCATAGCATTGGGGAAGGAAATGCAGAAACTTTTCGAAGGTATCATTCATAGTGTCCTTGGAAGTAGTTCCTCTTCTAGCGCTGAAAGAGTGCTTAGTGTATTCTCCGTCAGTCCAAAGGAAAGAGATATAAGCCACTTGCACAATTCAGTTCGCCGCTTAGCTAATTACGTTGCTCTCAACCTAACTCATTATCTTCAGAATTCATCAGAAGTAGTCCCCCAGGAAATAATGAAAGCTGTGGATCTTGGCATTCAACTGACGCGGGATGTGTTCAACTCCCTAATGCCTGCTGTCCGTTTCAGTATTCCAGAAAATTCAGACCCGGCTCAGGTTTTAAAGAAAGTGGCGTCTCTCATGCATTCTCTCAAGAAGGCAGACACAGAACTCTTGGTAGGCCAGCTGGGCGAAATCAGTGAAAACCTGATGAGTTTCTTTAAGAACCTCAGCAGGACGGGTGTCGACCATTTAGGGGTCAATATGGTTGTCGGCTTAGTGGACAAGCTTGTTGCCAGCTCCCATTCCTGGAGTGTCAACCACCTGCTGCGTCTCTCCCGTCTGCTTCCCCAGGAAGTAGTGACAGCTGTGTTGGATGTGTATTACGCTCTTCCCCATATGGTGGGGCTCCTGCAGAGGGTCACAGACAAAAACATCACAGAAAGCCTCAGGGACATCTATAACTTCACACTTCTTCATGGGATAACCATGTTCAACACCACCAAGGAAGACTTTGCCGATGCGATTAAAACTCTTCTGGACACAGTTGAGTTAGTGTCGGATGAGCCAGCAGTTATTTCCGAGGCTTTAATGTGCCTTCCCAGGGTTTGGTGCTCGAACCACACAACTTCCAGGCTTGAGGAAAGCCCTAAGGTAGAAGGCTGTAATGTCCAGGGGCACATGTCTCCCTCCTTATACCACATGGCGACCAGTATACTGGACCTTCTCCATCTGCCATGGCCGAGTGATTCAGAATGCATAAATGAAAACCCCGGAGAGGAAATAACCAGGAAAGTGGTCTGTGCGATGCATGATTTTGCAGACTGGAATTTGATTCTCTCAGAGCTGTTGGAGATTTTCCATGTTAAAAACGTACTTGGGAAAACCCTGCAGGGACTTTGGCATAAGGTGTTACCTTTCATGTCACCTTCTGGAAACCAAGGTAATGACAGCATCTCAGAACTCTGTCCTAACGGGACAGTAAAGCAAGGTGCTTTGCAAATCATAAAAAACCTAAAACATGCAAATTTTACAAAATTTAAACTGCTTGAAAACATGCTCAACAAGCTAGGCAGCTTAGACAAGATTCTTAACATTACTCAAGGCACAGAGACATCTGCTCAAAATAATGTTTCTTTAAATTTGGGGAGGATCTTCAAATTGATTTCTGCTCTTTGGAGTTTAAGAAATAGTACTCACCATCTGCTCTCACCAATCACAAACTTTCTGAATGCAAATCACACAGACAGGAGCCCAGACTCATCAGGCTTAATAAAAAATGATGAAGCAACTCACAGCTTTGAAGACCTGTGGTTTCACTTCAAACAAAGCACCATGGACCCAAGCGATAACTTCAGTCTAGGACAACTACTTTCTGATATTAACAGAAAGATCCAAGACATAGCTCTTCAAAACACAACTGTGCAACTTCCTCGGCTTCTGGAAATCCTGGATTCATCACCATTGACGATGTCGGAAATTACTGAAGGTTTTCTATTTCTCCTAAAACACTGGCTCCATGAATATGAAAATGAAGATTACTTTCGGTTGGTGCAAAGACTACTCAGTGCCATGGCCAGTGGGAATTCAACTGATGTAACTGTGCTGGCCAGGGATCTTACTACATATTTGGGCTATCTCAAAAACAGTACTGGAGAAGGCGATTTTGATGTCGGCGTCCTCACCCGTATGCTAAATCAGGAGCAGCTAGCTGATTTCTCAACTTTTCAGTCACTTCTGGAAAGCATTGTGATGAATTTAGTTAGTAACTTTGCTGAGCGTTCTCAGGAATCAGCTCTGAATTTCAGCAGCACTGACCTTCACACAAGGGATTTCATTAGTCTCATCTTGAACCACACACAGTCCCAAAATGGTGGGGAAACTGCAGGACAGGCAGAGGGTTTTCTGAAGCAGCTTCTGGAGACACTCTTCTCCTCTTTGCTAAATGGGATGCCTGAGAACAAAATATCACTTCTACTAAAAGACCTGCATAGAGATTTCATGGCTGAGATGAGGTGAGTGCATTTTTGCCCCACACAGTCATCCTGTGTACCTCCCAGCCGGCTCACTTTCTGGAGTAGAGAAATGCCCGTCATAGCTCCTTTACCTAAGTTTGGGACCAAAGGAATGGCCTTTGAAGTGATTTTTGTCACAATGAGTGTTTTATGACTGCGTTAAGGTAACAGTTTCAATTTCCACTTAACCAGTGAATGTTCAAATCTAGTCTCTGTTCATCAGTTGTATATTGTTTCTTTCAATTCAGATTATAAAGACAAGAAATTCTTTTCTGCATAGATTGAAAATTTTATTTTGAATGGATCTACATGCACACATTGGAGGTTTGCTATTTCAATTATGGTATCACCTATCTCATCGCAAATACAAGATGAAATATTTCTTTCCAGTTAACCTAATGTTTGGATCTGGAACCATTTAGATAGTCATATTATCTCCATTCCCAATCTTCTAAAATCTCTCAATGTTACCAGTGAAAGTTCTAGAGAGAAATCCCCATTTATTCTATGTCATATTAGTTGGGAGACACCCAGGGAGCAAGCAGTGCAGCCAACATGCAGCACTGGAGGTTGATTCTGTGGCTTTGGAGACTAGATAAGCACATCCAACCTCCCGGGGACAGGGTGCAGGAAGGGACAAACAGAGCAGCAGGAATGCCCCATGTGTCATGAGCTAAAGTTTGCCATCCAAAGAGGTGGTCAACAAGGGGGGCAATCTGACTAACTAGCTGCTACTGGGGTCTCTAGGGCAGGGGGTCTCGGAGACTCTTACAGAGCCTTCTACCTGACTGGGGCTGTCTTGTTTAAGACAGCTTGTCCTCTGAATATCCTAAAGTTAACTCATTAGGGACTTTAAACACTTGTCCAACAAGCTGGGTGGTGGTAGCAACACGCCTTTAAGCCCAGCACTCAGGAAACAGAGGCAGGAGGGTCTCTGTGAGTTGGAGGCCAGCCTGGTCTATAAGAGCTGGTTCCAGAATAGGCACCAATGTGTATGTCTGGAGGCCAGAAGAGGGCACCAGACCTCATTACAGATGGTTGCGAGCCACCATGTGGTTGCTGGGAATTGAACTCAGGACCTTTGGAACAGCAGGCAATGCTCTTAACCACTGAGCCATCTCTCCAGCCCCGAAAAACCCTGTCTTAAAAAAGAAACAAACAAGCAAAAAACCAAAACAATAAAACTTCAAAAAAAGCTCAAACAGAAAAACCTACCAACCAACTAAACAACCAAATAAAAACAAAACCAATCACTTGTACAAGATCCCCTCTTAGCAAGATGTTAGTTTAGTTTTGGATTCTATGGCTGGGAGGAGTCATGTTTGTATTACAAAATGGTCACTACTTCCCATCTAATGCTTTTAAGGGAATTTCTCCTGTAGTCCACCCAGCTCAGACACTGGGAGGAAAGGGCGTGTTGGGGTTGGTGGTCAGTCAGCCTCGTCAAGGGGACATATCACAGGCATCATAGATCGGCCAAGCAATCTGCCAGTACTTTTAAAATTCGGAACAAGATAAACAGACCTTCCTTTTCAGATGATAACTGATTACACCAAGAACCACTGTCTAGGGAGACTGTTTCTTATTGCCCTATTAATCCCGCACGTACCCCTTCTTTCTCCTAACAAGTCTGCTTCCTATTTTTACCCTTTCAGTGTGTTTGTGGCCTGATCCATTTCTCCGGAGTTGATGACATGAGCATGGATGGGGATGACTGACAAATGCGAGTGTTTCATTTCTCCGGAGTTGATGACATGAGCATGGATGGGGATCACTGACAAATGGGAATGTTTTTGTTTTGTAAACACACATGACGAGAGCTCTGGTGTGGAATGTAGTATATACACAACCTCAGCCTTAAACATCTCAGGCGATCTGGGCTTGATGGTCACTCTGACCGGAGTGTGAGGCTTCCTGTAGCTCCCGTCTCATGCCTGGCACTGTTCGTATGAACCTAGGTCTGTGAACCTGGTGAGACTATGGCAGCATCTCATCCGAGTTTCAAATGTCGTTTTCTTAAAATTGAGAAACTCAGAATGTATTCTTTGGTCCACTAAGATTTTTGTCCTTTGCGAATGGCCTTCTTTTTCTTCTTTAAGTTCTCTTTAGGTTTTGGGGGTTCCCACAGTTTGTCTGTGATAATTGTTGACAATTTTTTTATATTCTTGATACTAGTTATTTATTAGTTAAATGATATATATATTTTAATTATCTAATTGTTTCCTCTTCTTTATGGCTTTTATTGTTAGAAGAGCATTATAAAATTTAATGTAGCCAATTTATCAATATTTTCCTTATTTGTAAGGCTTAATAACCTTATTTTAGAAGTAAATGCAGAACCATTTTATAGTCTTTCTAGATCTCTTTTCCAAAAGCAAAAAGCAAGACTTTTCAGATTGTTGAGTTCAAAGAATAGTCACAATAGTGCTTATGGAATGTTTTTCCTGCTTTCACTATTTGAGAGCAAGGTGTCAGGCTTCTTCTGGAGCTATTTTAGAGTCTTAACTCTTCACTCAATATCAGCAGTCTATGGTACTATTGTAAAACAAATAAAATAATGACATCATTATTTTTCAATCTTTCCATTACTGATTTACAAAATATGAAATTAAAAATACATATATTTTCAGTTTTGTCCCCAGAGATAAAATTCTTGAAATTCTGAAACTGGATCCATTCCTTACCTGGTTGAATGAGGACACATTGATGAACATTGTCTCAAGTTTCAGGACCCTGTATCATCTGATTAAGAACTCATTTTCATTCAACAACAGAGAACTCTCTGCAGTTCTGAAAGGTTCATCTCACACCCATCCAAGGGAGCCTGTGGTGAATGCTGACACTGAAGACCACTTGGACTTCTTTAGCATAGTGACTCAGTTTCTCTCCCAGGTTAAAAATTCTGTGGGCCTCTCCAAACTCAACCAAAATCTCAGGTCTGTTCTCCGCCTCGTGAGAGAAAGTTCTGTAGAAATGGCTAATATCAAGGACATTCTCTTCCATTCACCTGCTCTGACCTGCCACTCCTCCTCCCCCATGCCCCAGCACACTGCACTTGCTAAGCTAACTGAGTTGTTTTCTGTTGTAAATAGTTCATTCGCTCTAAGAAACAGAGAAACGCTGGAATCAACTCTGAGGTTATTTGGTGCCATTTCCCGAGTGGGTGCGGAAAGTCATGTCTTAGAGCAGGCTTTGGAAATTTCTAGAACTCTGGCCATGCTGGTGAATAGCACTGCTGAACTGGGTGGTCTTGCCTCATCAGTGGACTCCATGGTGAGACTTCTCAATCTAGCCACAAAGGTTTCGAGAAAGATGGCTACAATATTGGGAGAGCTGTCCATATCTAGTACAGAGGACTCCTGGAAAATCCTTGATACTTTGTATTCCATCGTGCTACAAAGTTCTCAAGATCATGTGAAGCAAATAATGTCTTCGGAAAAAGTAGCTCCTTTTATATTTGAGAAGGGGAAGGCTTTGTTGACGCCATTTCTTGACTTGAGCTTCGCGATGATTGGAGTCACCCCTAATATGTCCCAGGACCCTGATGTTCTCAGCATGTCATCTAGCGGCATCCTTTCATATGTCAACCAATCCAAAGACTTTTCTGAGATTGGGGAAGAAATGGCTGAAAATTTAATTTCTACAAAACTCAGTTTGAGAGACTTGGAGCATCTTGTGGTGGTGATTAAAAACAGGACTCAAAATGTTTCTACGGATGCTGCTAACTTGTGGGAAGAGAGTCTAGATTGCTTAGTTCCTATAAGTAACATTACAAACCAAATGGACTTCCTGAAGCTTTATGAGCTTCATTCTACCCGTCATCCTCAGGCCCTGAGGCAGGAGAGAAGTCAGGAAGTAATCCTTTCTTTAGATAGAGTGTTAACAGAGAACAGCACAGAAAGAGAGACTTTCTTGAAAATGGTGATTGATCTCACTTTACAAGCTCTTTCAAATGGCTTAAAGGAAGATAACTGGGATATTTTTAATCTTCTGTTGACATTTGCCCAGCACCCAAATGACCTTTTAAAAACCATAGAGTCAGTTGTAGAGGCCTCCAGTGGGATTCAAAGTGACTCTGGAGATGAGTTAAGCCAAGATTTATTTTCCAATTTGTCATTGATTCAGAACGCCACTCGCTATCAGCTTGCAAAAGAAGTCCTGATTGGTCTCAGCAGAATAGTCCCCTCAAGAGAAGGGCTGCCCCCAAACAACGCTCAGTGGGCACATTTCACACGCACTTTGTTTTACTCAGATGGCAACAGGTTTCCTAAGTCAGCTACTGGTCAGAATGTTACATCAGCAAAGAATGGAGGGACCAAAGAAGAAACGATATCAATTTCCCACGGCTACGAATCAATGTCATACTTCCAGAAATTCCTGAAGGCATTATTTGCAGTGATTGAACACTGGCAGAGAGTCCCACAAGCCCATCAAAGGTATTCTAATTCCCTATTTTACTTAATTTATTTCTAATTGTAGAAATCAAGAAGGATTCACATCAAACCAGAGTAAGCAGATTTTCTCAACTTCAACTTCCATCACACTCTGAAGCCAGCATCCATCCACACAGAATGGTCCAAGTCAACAATTTCTTGCCCCATTTACCTCATTATTTGGCATCTAAGTATGATTTGGATTCTTTTTTTTTAAAAAAAAAATTTCGAAAGCAAAAGCTTTGTCCTGGATCCAGTTGTTTTGGGACTGGATATGTGCATAGCATTTGGGAGGCTAGATTGACCAGTGCATTTATGCATGTATCACAGTTTCTGCTGTATGCCTCACTAATATGTATAGTCATCACATGCCCATAAAATAACATAATGAATTGGAAAACAGTGATGAGTCAGGTGTGGCAGCACACACCTATAATCACAGCAGCCCTGGGTACCACTATTGGGCATGTAGTCATGAAGGTGAACCATCCAGTTCAATCCCAAGATGGTGCTTGCATTTGTAACTAACCATAGGATAAAAATAGGTAGCTAAGGACTCCTGACCTCCTGAAACTCAGCTCTAAATCATAATTTACCTCTAACCTTCCCATTCCCAAATTCTATATCAACAGACTGGTATCAAACTCATAATCCTGCCCCAGCCTCCAAAGTGCTAGGATCACAGGTGTGTGTTGCCAGTCCCTGCTGGAAACTTGTTCTTCAGAGTTCCAGAGTCACCAAATACAGTTCTGGCATTAGCTTGTTGCTTTGGGCTGGAGGGTTTGTGCCTTTAGGATCCCAGGGTGCTGCCGCTGCATCAGCTGTGACTCCTGGATGTGGCAAGGCTGGCTGTCCTGTGATCCTTGCCTGTTTACTTTTCTCTTAGCTTCACGTGGCAACTTAGAGATGTCACATAAATATTTTCTCATTTACCACCGGACAGGCTGACCTACTTCCTGTCAGTTTCTTTGCCACAGAACTGTACTCTGAACATGATCTTTTTTTATGGCTTGGAAAGATATCCTTACTTGGTGGAACAGATGTCTCATTATTTCAAATTTTAAATGCTGACTTCCAAAGCCTCCTGTTTTATCTCCTCATTGTCTTTGATCCTTAAACTATGGTGCTTGAGTGTAGTGTTCTGCTTGGGATTTGCCTCCAAACTGGAGGCAATCCTGGCCACTCCGTTCTCTAATCTCAGCTTTCACCTGAGATTTTCAGTTCTCCACAGATAAAACTCCCACCACACATCTATATACCTTCCTTTTTCTTTCTTCCTCCCCCTCATTTTTACACAGGCTTTTGCTACACAGCCCCCATCTTGCTAGCCTTGATCTTGAGAGCCAGTCTTCTGAGTGCTGAGATTGTAGGCATGCACCTCAACATACATATGACCCCTCATGTTTAAAAATTACTATTTTAATTTTGGTTGAGCTATATTTATGGGGAACAAAGTAATGCTTTGATACATGTATTACGTATAAACAATCACAATCTAGAGTTCAAACATTGAAACATAGTTTCTCTAGCTATTTGGAGATTTAAAAGGTGTTACCATTAACTGTATCCATCTCACTGTGCTATAGAACACAGCACTGTTTGCTCCTAACTGGGACTCTCTCCCCTCCCTAATCACTGTAGCCTATAGAAGGCTCTGTTCTTCTCTCAGCTTCTATGACATCAACTTTTTTTAGGTTCCACATGAATGATGACATATGATCTATGTTGTTTTGTCCCTGACTCATTTCACTTAACACTACCACCTCAATCGGCTACGCTGTTACTAAGAGCAGGCTTTGTCCTTTCAATGGCTGTCATCATATTCTTACCCCTTCAGTGTCCAACTCTTGCATCTCAAGAGAATGGAGCAAGAAGAGAAAGCAGACATCAAGTTTATAAGGAGCAGTCATCAAACTGCCGTAGAAAGCAGAAAGGTTTCTAGAGGTCCAGCCTAGTGGCCTGCATGACTCTTTTGTTTGTGCAAAATAAACACAGAGTGAGGAGACAGTTCTTACACATGACTTAACTTTCTATGCAGCAGCCATGCTCAGAGGTTACACATCTATCCGTTAACACCATGATCTGTTTTCCCTAAGTGTTTTTGAGATGTGTCAAGTTTTCCGGCAGCTGGAGAAGCCCTCGGAAGCTGTGGAGATGCTGCACAGAGTGGAGAGGATGGCTCTGCGTGTGCTCATCATCTTTGCAGGTGGGATGCTTATGTAAGAAGCACTTCTAATTGCCCTTTCCCAGTTAGCACAGCTTGACTGTCAGAGAGATGCATAGCTCGACTCCGAGTTTCTTTTAAAACAAAGCATAGGTTTCTTAGCCTAGCGATTAGGTCCATGGAGGTCTGGCTCACCCTTCCCAACCTCAGTGGCCCTGCTGTAGCCAGGCTGCATAGCCCTTCCAAACCTACACTTGCCTTTCTGGTCCTCAGCTTCCCAAATGCTGGGATCACAGTTTTATAACATGAAATTCAGCCTGTGTGTACTGTTGTGAACATGCTTTCCCTGACTGTAAAGGCTGTGTAAATAGAACCTGAAATGCTGGTCAGGTTCTTTTATTGAATGAGTGAGTGCCTGAATAGAAGCCAGGAGCCCCCAGACACTCGTGTTGCCTGTCATGGAACTCCTAAGTGTGCAAGCTGTTTGTGTGGGGTGTTGTTGTCCCCGATCCTCCTAAGCATTCAGTCTTTGTGGTAATACTTAGCTTAAGCAACACTGGAAGGGACTTCTGCATACTCTGGGCTCTTATTTGGTGCAAGTGAACAGGCTGTGGGGTTGGGGAGGACATCCCAAAGGGGAGTCTAGTTTGCCCTAGAAGGGGAATAAGAATACACGCAGAAGTCTCTCATCAGAGAGGAAGGGTCACTAGCCTCAGAGAGGATTCGCTGGCCTGTGTAAGTGGCCTTGGCTGGGATCCAGATGTGTGGAAGAGCATCTGTCTGCAAGTGTAAGGAGGAAGAAGTGAGACTCAGGCAGGAACTAGCAAACTCATAAAGCAATGTGATTGTTAATACTGATCAGTGGTGTTGGCTGGAGGAGGGTATTGTGGGTGAGGATGGAGGGTAGACCATGGGGAATAAACCCAAGCGGGGGCGTGCCAGCTGAAGGGATGTGTCTGTGTGCTAACTGACATGACACCTAGATTCTGGAAGAATCTTGACCTAGGCATGGTAGATATTCAACTGGTGTTTACAAAAGGGCTGAGTGGATTGTTGAGTGAGTCCAGGCTGTGGGATGGGCACACTGGGGCCTGCCTTCTTCACTTGTAAGTGAAGATAACACAGCTCTATGTGCCAGAAGGCATTGCTGGGCAGTGGAGCTGGAAGTTTCTCTCCCGCTCGCCAGTTCCTGAATAGGCACTCAGAGGCTTAATATTAATTACTCAGGCTTATTATTAACTGGCTCTTACAACTTAAACTAACCCATTTCTGTTATTCTATGTATTGCCACGTGGCCATGGTATTACCTCACATCTTGCTTCTCTGGAGCCTGCTGGAGTCTCCCTGACTCTGCCTTTTCCCCCTGTATCTTTGCTTAGATTCCCTACCTGCCTTTTCTGTCTCAAATCAGCTTCTTTATTAACCAGTGGTAATAAAAAATGTATTTATAGCATACAGAAGGGCATCTCACATCAGAGCAGAGTGTCTTTGGGCACAGAATTAAACTTGACTTTGCTCAGTGCCATTATGGCCACTGGTCTACTGGAAGGGGAGAGAACTTGATATCAGATAGACTGGAGTTCAGGGCTTCATGCTAGTTGACGAACACAGGGCATACAGAAGGATTTCTTTGAGCCTCAAAGAGGGTGAAATAATTTCTGTTTCAAAGAACAGTTGAGAAGACTAAATAGGAGGAGAGTGTAAACCCGTGATCTCCCTGGGGCCTTTCTGGGGACATGCATGTGGTGCCCACATTCTGGCTCTCTTTCCCTGGTTCTAGCACAGGCTGAGGCTGGGGCTCCCTGCCTGCCATGGGAAAGGCAGCTAGTTCTGGTCTACTTCCTGCCCTCCTCATAGTAAGAATGTTTCTTTGAACCCAGGAATTGGCTAACCCTTTGGATTGAAAGATAAAAAAGTGAGGAACAGGGGGCCAAAGTGAACACAGATGATGCACCCGAAGCCTGAAGACTGTTGTGCAGGGGAGACCTACATTTCCATTTCCAGCTGGAGATGTCTATAAACATAGACGGTATTGCCAAACACCAAGTATTACATGTAGAATCACACAGCGTGGTGCTCAATAAAATCTCACCATGCAGAGACATGCTTGGGGATATTAAATCAAATCTCTCTCTGCTTCTTTCTCTGGCGTATAAAATTCAGCCATGTTTGAAGACGCAATTATTTTGACATTTCACAGTTGGGTAAAGTAATGAATTTGCAATGAATGGAAACACTTACTGGTACCTGGATTTTCATGTGTTTTGCCATTCTGCATCAGAGATGCTAAATTAATATAACACAGGAAGTGATGTTAGAAGTTAATTTTTAGTTTTTATGTTCCACTCGGTCGTGTCTGTTGTTTAAAGAGCTGCCTCACTTTCCTTACTAGGGCAGACCCTGTTCTGGAGAGTAGGAGGTTGGGCAGAACCGGGAGGCTCTCATCAGGGGAAGTATGAGGGCAATGGACCTGGACAGGCAGCTAGATCTTCTGTCACACAAGGAGTTGAGCTGTTGGAGTTGTTAATGTCATTGTTGCCACAGATGTAAGTTCAACATCATTTTTCTGTTCCTTCTGGTGTTAAATATGACAGTGGTGATCATGCCAGAGCCTGCTAAGTTCATGGAGGAGGAAAAAAAATTGTCACTGGGCATCCATTTTATTGTCCTCATACCACAAATTAGTGAACTTAGGAACAGAGAGCCTGAGTCATGCTTGGAAAGAGGGGTTCAAGGTCAGGGATGGAGAGGGCTGAGTGCGCTGAGTACGTGCTGTGTAAGCATGAGGGCCTGCGTTTAGATCTCCAGCACTTATGTGAAAGTTGACTGTGGCTCTGGGTGCTTGTAATCTTAGTGCTGGGAAGGGGGCAGGAACAGGTGGATCTCCAGAGCTTGCTGAGAGTAACTCTGGTCAGTTAGCCCTACATTCAGTGAAAGCTTTTATCTTAGAACAAAAAGATGGAAAAGAGTTGGAAAAAGACACCTAATCTCCACCTGGCCTCCATGTGCACCAGCATACACAGGAATGAACACACACACACACACACACACACACACACACACACACACACACACACGGACATGCACCTTTCCAGCTGAAGAGATGGGTGGGGACAATAGGGCTTGGGGAACAATGTGGAGATCTAGCGAGGGCTGGCAGACCTGGAAAGCCAGGGAAGATCTCTAATGTGTCTTCAAGGTCAGAAGAGGTGCCTGCTCAGGTAGAAGGGATTGGAGCAAAGCTTTGAAGAAGCAAAGGGGGGTGGAGGAAGAGGGCATCCTAGAGGGCAGAGGATACAGGTAAGAGCTGAGCTGTTGCTCGTGCCAAGACTGCTAGATAGTCTTGTGGAGAGGCCTGGAGGGTCTGCTGCACAATGGGGACAGAGAGAGGACAGAGAGCTGACCAGAAGCCTGGTACCCCTCCTTATAAGCGCATCATTGTGATCTGACTAGGAAGAAGTGCAGGGCAAGGTCACCCTTTCCTCCCCCTCCCTCTTTTTATTTTCTTTCTTTGTTGGGGAGACAATGTCTCCCTATGTGGTTGAGGATGGCAGTAAATTCAGGATCCTCCTGCCTCAGCCTCCTAGATGCTAGCATTGCAGTAGAGTACCTTCATGCTAGGATAAGGTGGAGCCTATTTGGTTTGGATGTGTTCTCTTAGTATACTGCCCAAACTAAGACATTTAAAAGAATTTATTTATCATTAAGAACTCTTACTATTTGAAAGTTAACAAGTTTAGTTATTCATAAAAATCATACTTTGGTTTCTATAGTGACCCAGCATCTAGAAGGTACTTAGTCATGTGCTAAATGCCAAGCGTATCTGAAAGCAAAGGTGAGACTCTGACCCTGGGAGAGTGTGCAGTAAGCTGAACTTACAGGGCCCTGGACAGCCAGAGAAGGGAAGGGCAGGGCAGGGCAGGGTGGGGAAGGGAAGGGAAAGGTGAGGCTGAGTTTGGAGAGATAGCTAGTTAGAGAGGAGACAGAAATCTCCTGCAGAAGACATGGGGAGGGGATAGGGGCATGAGGAACTTGGATTATGAGTGTTCGGGAGGTAGAGGTGGTCAGTAGCTGGAGAAAAACATGGGGAACAGCAAGGAACTTTCCAGATTTCTGTAATTGACCGGCTCTTTTTGAACTCAAGGTAGATGATATGGCAGGGGTAGTTGGCATATGGCTAGTACCTGCCGGGAGTCTGCTAATCTCCAGGGTGTGACCAGGTTGGGTGCTGTACAGAGACCCAAAATCTATTAGGAACTAGAGTGGAGGTGTGGAGACCAAGGCGAGGGAATGCCAAGGACGTTTCCAGATACGACTGGAGAGGGGTGGAGGATGGGGAAATGGACACATGCAACTCATGCTCCCACAAGAGCATTCCGGGAATGAAAGAGTGGAATGATTATAACCATGCTAGGACAATGGGCAAGAGGTCTGTGCAAACCATAGTCAATGGGTATCCTTCCCAGAGAGTGTGAGAAGGGCCGGTGAATGGGAACGCCTCTTACAGGGGCACAGGAAAAGAGGCTGTGCTGGGGAGGCAGAAGCTGCAAATGATTTCTATTCAATTAATTTAGCCCAGACAGATCTTTATTTACATTTCAGACTGAAACAGCATAGTATTAATACATAAAGAGGATATAATATTTGTACATAATGGTATGAAATTTAGCCTTTTGAAGAATGGGTTTCTGTCATTTGCACCAACATGGATGGGCCTGCTAGACATTGTGTTAAGTGAAGAAGCCGGACACCGAAAGCTTCACATTGCAAAGTCTTATGTGTAAAAGCTGAAACATTGATTTAGTGAAATGGGCAGTAAAATGGTGGGGACCAGAGGTTCCAGAGCTAGGGTGTCTGTCAGGGACAGAGATGCAATTGGATATAAGGAACAAATTATGATATTTTACAACCTAGTGGAGTAACTATGTTTCTACTACTGGTTTATTCCGGGAGGCTACTACAGCCAGTTGGGTGTTTCAGAACAGCTACGTGAGAAGTCTCTGAATGCTCTCAGCACTAAGAAACACTAAATACCTGAAGTAATAGCTAGTAATGTCTTAGTTACTTTTCTTTTTTAAAAATATTTATTTATTTATTTATTTATTTATTTATTTATTTATTTATTTATTATGTATACATTATTCTGTGTGTATGCCTGCAGGCCATAAGAGGACACCAGACTTCATTACAGATGGTTGTGAGCCACCATGTGGTTGCTGGGAATTGAACTCAGGACCT
>NC_022027.1:8952807-9016659 GCF_000317375.1 Microtus ochrogaster
CCATTCATCCATCCATCTATTCACTTGTCCATCTGTTCATCCACCCACCCACCTACCCACCTACTGACCCATCTACCAGTTTATTGTCTATCACTTATTTATAATTTATGTTTTGGAAAGATAGCTTTTATTTCTTTACTTTTATTAGCACATATTAATTATTCATAACAATGAGCTTAATTATGACATTTTATACATGTATATAATATACTTTATCATATTCACCCTCATTATCTCCTGCTTCTTACTCGTTTCCATTCCCACTGCTAATCATTTTATTTATGTGGTGTATTTTGATCATATTCTTTTCCCCTGATTCCTCCCAGATCCTTCCCGCTTTCTTACCCAACCAACTTCATGTTCTTTTTCTCCTTTACACACCTGTCACTCCTCTCAAAAGGAAAATCTAAATGAACAAAAAGTTCAATAATGCAAAAATATTCAAACCAAACAATAGAAAATAAAAGTCACGAAAGAAAAAACATGGAATCCCTTTTGTGTTGGCCAGCTGCTCCTGGGCATATGTCCTGCTCTGGAGTGACATTCTGTTGGGGAAACCTGATTTTCTCCTTCCCAGCAGGTATAAATTGCAAATGGTGTACGGGTTAGGGATGGGGCTTTAAGTACACTTCTCCTTCTCAGTGCTGGAATTTTTTCTGTTTTGACCTTGCTCGGGTCTCATGTGTGCTATCACAGCTTATATCTGTAAGTTCCATATATGCATCAGTCTTCTTATGTCTGAAAAATGCTGTTTCCTTGGAGTGCATGGCATGCTGTTAAATCATCGGCCAAAAGGGTCCCAAACACCAGCATCCCCTCCCCTGATGAAGCCATTACCTTAGCAAGGTAGTTTTTAAATACTTGCTGTTCCATGTGGCCTTAAGTAGCTGAGAACACTGACAAATGCCAAAGACCGACAGCTGATGAGACCCTGCCTGGCAGTTTCCTTCCTCATTAACGTGTACAAATACTCGGGAATCCCACCCAGGTGCTCCAACTTAGAGTGAACTAGAGTGTGATTTTTATATGGGGCCCATTCATATAAATTAAAGGCCAGAGTCCCTGAGAAGCTGGAATAATGGCAGTGTTTTTCTAGAAATAAGGTAAAGACTTGGGTTTTATCTAGGGACAGTTCCGAGTGTTTACTGTTTTTGTGGTAAAGTGACCCTTTTGTCACAATTCAGTGTTGGGTTCTCCTGTGATTCAGAGAGACATAACCGACAGGACCGTGCATTGCTAGATAATATCTCAGTGATGTAGCAAGGGCCTAACAGGCTGCTCTCCTGAGGAAGCGTGACAAGGTGGCGAGGTCTGCCAGGGTGAAGCCCCAAGGAGCCCACCAAATAACTGCCCTGGTAACCCTAGAGTTTTCTTTTTTGTGTTGATATATTTAAATAGTTCCTTTAGTTTCAGACTGTGCACACCTTTGTTTGGAAAAGACAGACCCTCTATAATCTGAAAATTCCCAATATATTTCAAAATCTAAAACTTGGGGTACCAACATGACACCATACTTAAAAATACATACATGGCATACCACAGTCAAAGTACAGGTGCACTGACGTGCTAAATAGGATGCCTTGAGACTGTGTGCATAGAGTACAGTTAGAGTAGGTTTCTAGCCTTACTGTATCTCATGATTTGTAGCTGCTGTGTAGTGAGATGCCTTGTAGCTGCCAAAGGAGAAAGATGCTGAACCTTACCGGTAGGCCACAGCCTCATGGTGATCCACAGATGGAGATGTAAGAGCTGTCTAAGAATACGCCTAAGCTATTGGCCAGTGTTGTAATTAATATAGTTTCTGTGTGATTATTTGGGTCTGGGTGGCCAGGAAATGAACGGGCAGTCTCCTACTTGAGATATTCCACTATTCAGAAAGACCTGAATTGGAAAAACTTCTGGCCTTAAGCATTATTTAGATAAGGCAAATTCAGCTGCATTACATGTGGGAAAAAAATAACCCAAATCTTATTTTTTGAATGCTGAGAGAAGTTTATGATAATAAAATGGGCAGCATGCCCCAGATTTCGAAACAACTGACCCCAAGGCATCATTCGTAGTTCAAATCAGTGTGTGTGTGTGTGTGTGTGTGTGTGTGTGTGTGTGTGTGCTAGGAACTCTGACTGATAAAGAACAGACGCCCCTGCTTCGATGGTAAAAGCACACAGTTGCTCATGTGAGGACGCAAGCAAGCCTTAGTTTGTTTTCTGTTGCTGTGATAAATACCATGACCAAAAACAGCTTAGGGGAAGAAACCATTTATTTGGCTTACAGGGTTCATCCTCAGGGGAAACCAAGGCAGGACCCGGAACCAGAAATCCTGCGGTAAAGCTGCCTCTTGCCCTGCTCTGGGTTTGCGTTCAGCTAGCTTTCTTATGCACTCTTGGCGTTGGATGGTATCATCCATAGAGGACTGGGCCTTCTCTGTCAATTACCAGTGAAGAAAATGCTTTAAAGACATGCCCACAAGCCAGTCTGAGGGAAACAGATCCTCAGCTGTGATTTCCTCATGGTAGGAATATCAATTGGCAGCCTTGAGATTAGCTACCGCAGAGGGTCCAGGGTACTCAGTGTGTAAGCCCTTCGGAAATGTAAATCCTCTCTGGGTGATATCATGGGGTTTCTCTAGGTTAGGATGAGGTAGGCAAAGGGTTTGATGCTATGTTTAACTGTTTGATGTCTAAGTATTCTACTGCGTGGTTTGTTTAGTACCAGCAGGGGGCTCCACTCACCAATGCGCATGATCCACAGGTGGACAACTCTGAATGTCAGCTCTGCATCTGCTCCCTCATTGTGTTCCCAGCAGCAGAAAGTAACTGTCTTGGGCTAAGTAAAAACATGAAACTAGGTTTTAAAAGACATTATTGCCCACAGATTTACACTGGTGCGTTGACCAGAATCAGGGAACGTGGCTGGAATGGCAGGTTGACTTGGGGGATTCTGAACACTTCCCCAAGTCTAATTCTTTGGACCCAGCAGTGCCTACTCCTCTGCTTAGTGCCTGGGTGATGCAGGCCTGCTTCACTCAGAGAAGGAGGGCTTGTGTGCCTTGACACATGGTGGCTCTTCACTCGCTCAAGGCTGTAGATTAACAAGGTCAAGTGCCAGTTTTTATGTTCGATACTTTTTACCTGCAGCCTGGTCCATCTATCCTTAAAGATGTTGGAATACGTCTTTTATCACTCCCTGCTACTGGAGAGGGCTGTCCGCTTTATCTCTCTGCAATTCTTTCTATGTCAAAGTTAGTATTTTGTTAAACATAGGAATAACACTAGCAGTAGAAGTCTTATCTGTTCATCAGACTCATGATGAGCTGGGAGGTCTAGGCGGGTGCACATACAGTGTGGAGAGGCTCAAAGAGATGAGGCGAGCTCCACCTGTGTTCTCAGAAGTGGGTCAGCGTGTCAGCCGATGCGCATTGCACCCAATATTCTTGTCACAGCACAGCTTGGTGCCAGGAGAGACCTCTATGGAGGAAGGGGGCATCAGGTCTCTGACATGTTAGACGAGAGCCTCACTCTCAGGGGCAGGAGAAAGCACAGCACATGAAAGGAACATGCTAGAAATGGACAGAGATACAGCCTCGCCCTTTCGGTCTTGCAGCGGTGTGCCTGCCATTGCTGCCATTTATCTCCTTTCTGCTCTCATGGGGACATTCGGGAACGAGCCGGGCCTCAGTACCCATGGCAGAGCAGTGAAGGGGGCTGGGGAAGGAGGCTGCATCTGTGGGGATGTCAATAGTGGACGTCTAAGTGAAGAACGGGGTGAGGCTGGGTGTCCTTTCATGCTCCAGCACAAGCGTGCTCTGCCGTTGCTCCGGCCAAGGCTCTGTGTGGTCCACAGTGCTGAAATCTCAATCTTCATCTCGCTGGTCTTAGTGCAGTTTTCTTTCCATTTTGGTGACTGAGTTATTTGAGTTATCATCTCTTCTAGATTCATGTGTGTTACGCAGATGGCACGATTCTTTCTTTCACATGGCTGGATAATATTTTATAGTACATGTAGGGCTTTTTGTTTTTATCAGTTCATTTCCCAGAGGACCTCAGGTCAATTCCCTGTCTTGCTCGCTGTGTATGATGCTGCAGTGAGCAGAAGGCGGACAGTCTCTCCCCTTCCATTCGATACAGACCCGGGAGCGGTGTTTGGGATCGTACAGTAGTTTTGAGGAACTCATACATTATATTCTTTAATGACAGGACTACTTTGCCTGCACGGGGTCCCTTTACTCCATGTCTTCAACATAATCCTTCCTTGCATTTCAAATAATAGACAGCTTAGAAGATTTGAGGATAAAATCTCGCTGCAGGTTTTACTTGCACTGCCGTGACTGGCGGTATAGACCTCATACACCGGCTCTTCATGCTAACCGTTTCTACGTTTCCAGGTCTGTGGCCATTTTTTCATGTTGACACTTTATTTTTTTCTGTTGAATTGTGAGTCACCCAGAGGAGCTGGAAACTGGGCTCTGGGAACCTAGTGCCAGATAACAGGGTGTGTCGTGCTTTCTGTCCAGCGTTGTAGAGGAAGCTGTGGGCTTGATTCTGTTACTGCGCATGCGCAGAGAAATAGGCCTGTTCCTGCCGCTTCTGGACATAAGCGGAAGTCTACATTTACCTGAGAACCAGCCTCAATATCGTGACCTCTGTCACCTCCTGTTTTCTAGGAAATGGGAAAGATATGGTTCTCATCGGATCAGCTGGACTGTGAACGTCTCAGTGGGAGTCTTTCCAGCGCCTTGGAAGGCTTCAAAAGCAGCTTGCAAGATGCTTCTAGCCAAGGCTGCACGTGCCGGCAGCCCCTGGTGGGAACAGTTCAGCTGCAGACGCACAGGTCAGTGTCGCAGGAGCTTGCTCCCTCCCTAGTATTCTCAGTCTTCAGCAAGATGTGTGCTTAAGTTACCGATTTCAGATAACATTGGTGCCACATGGCTTTCCACAAATACACGTTTAAATGTCAAACACAAGAGCAACTTCTGTATCAGGTGAACTTTATAATGAGCAAGACCCTGGGTCAGGAGTTATGATCCAGGATGTCAGTATGGTATTAAATAGAAATATGCGAGCAGTCAAATGGTTTCAAGTATCTTCATATTTGATTAAAACTTTTCAGTGTGTTCTAGAAGTGTGAGCCCCGAGGAGAAGGTCAGGGGCTCTACATTCTGCAGATGACGTGGACACAGGGAAGTGGAGTACTTTCGGTGGCTGCACTAATTTCTCAGAGACACTGTCTTCTGTTTTATTGGTTTCCTACATCTGCGAGAAGCCATTTATCATGCGTCTTATTGCCATCACCCTGAGTCATTTGCTGGGTTGGACTGAGGGAGGACGTATTGGAGCCCTGGTGTTGATGAAACTCACACACAGATGGTATCAGAGGACAGAGGGTGTCCATTTATCAGAGGGAACCTGTGTTTTCCAGCCTGGCTCCTGGAACTGAGGCAGGGTTTTTCACTCCAGCCTTGCTTCTGCTGTTTTATCTTGTCGAATTTTAATTTTCTGCCACTTTAGGTTGATCAAAAGTCTTAAGGAGACTTGGATGACAAAGATTCCTGTTCTGATGTTTCTTAGCAATTTCACAGTCACAGAAGGTATGTGGTTTCCAAACTTGCTCAATTGCAAATCAAATTTAGCATTTCAGCCCAGTATATGTTAAAATAAAACATAGAAAGGAAAGTTGTCAAAGGTTAAAGGAGAGGAGGCCTTGACTCGAGAGGGGTTGGGAGACAGAAGAGGGTTGGGGGGAGGAGAAATGATGTGATGTTTTAATTTAAAAAACAAAGCAAAATAAAATTTGATGTTTAATTCTAATAAATTAGAATACAAAAACAAGAGTTGTGCTATATGTTACCTAAAAACAAAACAAAACAAGACACCAACTGAACAATTTAGAACATGGCTAGTTGCTGGGTTTCAGGCTTCAGAAAGACATTTCCAAGGTCCTGAGGTCCCAAAAGTCAGGCAAAGGTAGGAATCCTGTGTTGTCTGGGTTTTTCACTGACCTTTCGTCCTTCCACGAACCACTGGATCCCATGAGTCTCTGTCCCATCCACACAGCTCCTAAAACTCACATAGTATCCACATGGCAACATCACTATGACGTGTGACAAATTCTCACACATCCTTAGGTGATGGTTTTCTTATTTAAGGAAGTGAAGACTAGGTCTTCTGAGTACATGATCACTATTTATTCAGAAAGAGTCCTTTCTAAAGTAAGTCTCAAAACATTCAGGACCCAGAGTCAATCATCAACTAGATGATACCACAAAACCGAAAGTACTTATCGACTTAAATAAGAAGTAATCTCAGATCCCCCTAGAAGAGGAAATCTTTAATTAGTGTCTACTATAAGCTGGGTACCAGGAGGGAAACTTCTTATTTAGGTCACAACATCAAATTTTGTTTTAAATCAATAAAACTTCTGAAAATTTACTATAATTTTTTTCCTTTTGCGTATTCTTCAGATGTAAAAGTAAAGGACTTGATGAAGAACCTGAGCAGATTAACTGAGGACCTTCGTTCCTCCCTCCACATCTCAGACGAGACCATCCAGAGCATCTTAGAAGCCACCATTTCCCATTCAAAGGTACAGGGCTGCTTTCCATTGGGAAGGAACCCTCCCAACTGCAGGCACCCTAACACCTTTCTCTGCCTCCTCCTCCCTGCTCCACGGCTGGGGGAAAGGATGTCTACACAAACGATGTAGTTAAAAGCAGAGGAGCATATGAGAGCAGGCAGGGACCTGAAGGATGTCAACACCTCGTGATATAACTTGGTCACATTGCCTTCCTTTGGGACAGAAATGATGAGGTTTCTGGCAGCATTCATTTTAGTGATTTCTCACCCTAATTCATGAAGTCCATTAAGTTTGTGTATGGTTCCAAACGTGTCATAAATCTCAAATCTCCAAAGAAAGCTATATTAAAAATATATAATCTACCATGGCGGAGAGTCACTGTGTACTCTGGTCATGTTGTGTGGTCATAGCGGATGAGCAGTGCCGGGCTCAGGCTTCCCTAGCATGGCTGAGAAGGGTTGGGTAAGGACATGGAATGAGGAGTAGTTAAAACCCTTACGCCATGTGTTATTTATCTCTTAACTTGCTAAATTGGTGGAGGGGAATTGCTTATTGGTGGTGATGGGAGCGGATGGCAACCATGTTGGCCCCTTGCTACCTGAATCTTTAGCTGATTTTTTTTTTAAACACATGAATGCTTCAATTGACATTCGCTCAGGCTCCCATATAAATTTAATTTCATGTCAATTCCGACTAATTGGGGCTAAACGCAAGCGTAGTTAGTAGACTCATTAACAGTTAATCTAAATTAAGAAAGAAATAGATAAAACGCTAGAAATCCAAAATGCCAACTCTAGTATCACAAAGTTACTTATCACAAGAAGGGCGATATCTATTTTCGATAAAAGTATCAACTGCATTTCATCGGATACGACATGCCCTGGAGATGTGGGGATGAAGGAGGAGGGGCCCTCCACGTAGAGCGGAGCAGCGCGGACATTTCTTCAACTAGGCAGTGTTCAGTGGGAATCGTGGCTGCTGTGGATTGAACATGGCAGTGTGGAGCATCTAACAGGAAGCCCTGGAAGAGGCTGGAATATGTTTGCAGCACTGTAAAGGTGCCTGCACAAAAGTGTCACGGATAACCTCAGCTCGGTAGTCTTTCACATCTTCTGAAGTTCCGGCCTTCCTGCCTGCTTAAAATTAAGCAGCCACCAGGTGTCGCTGATGTTCTATGGTGGGAGGGACTGTGCAGCGAGCTAGTGGGTTATGCAGTGCCTATTGCAGTATGGAGGCTTTTTTTTTTTTTCCACTCCGATCTATGTACATTTCTCTGTATCTCCATAAACAACTGTGGTCACATAAATAGATGGATCCACGGGTAATTGGACAGGGACTAAACAAACGCATTCTCATTGTTCAAACACATACGTACACATGTCCAAGACTTCACACGTGTCCACAGCTGCTTAGCAGGTAACACATTGGGCTCTGTTTTCTTCTAGAGCCTCAGGTTGATGACCACTTTTTGTCTGTTGTCCCATCTCCTTTTGTTTGTCCCTGGCTTTCTTCCCCATAGCCTCAGTTTGCAAATTAGTCAGTTTACAAAGTCATCACTTTGATTTCATTCCAAGCTGCGGGTGACCTACAAGGTACATTTTTTTTCAGTGCTGGGTCTCTTGGGATGTTTCAAAAACCCTTTGCTTGCTTTTCCTTTTGTCCACTCAAGATGGTCCCTTGCATCAAGCATGGTTGTTAGACAGTGTACCTCAGAGGCATTGCTCTAAGGAGCCAACCTTCTGTTAGGAGAGCTCATTGAATACGCCATGCTGACAGTGTAAATGAAGACAATGGAAAGCCTTGTGACATACATGTCACACAGTGATGGAGACAGGCAACCACAGGAAACATGACTGGGCGGGGACATTGGAGATGGAATTAGAACACTGTGAGCCATAGTACTAGAAGTGCCGAAGGAGGCAAGGGCAGGCTGGCGAGTTGATGCCTGGCTCTTTTCCCTTCTTTGCCAGGGTTCATGTGGGCAGTTCCCTCCTTTCTTGAACATTGGCACCTGTCGTCAAAGCCCAGCATCCCATCACTAATTGAGAAAACGCCTTATAGCTGAATCTCATGGAAGTATTTCCTCAGCTGAGGCTCCTTCTTTCCTCTCTGGTGACTCTAGCTTGTGTCGAGTTGACACCCGAAACCAGCCAGTACAGCATTCAAACCACAGATCAGCAGAGTCATTGGTCCAGTTCTACTGTGACTGCATTGCTATGTGTGTGCCCTTGCTGCTCCCAAAAAGACTGAGCAGGGCTTCTCCCTCCTGCTCACATTGTATCCATACCCCAGTGCATACAGTTATTAGCGGGGCCACAGCAGAGCCATGTTCTCGGCTATGCTCTTGACCCACGTCCCCTAGGGTGCAAGCTCTTGCTGACAATGGCGAGTGCTTCTTGTGTGGGTCTTCACTAGGTTAGGTTTAAATCGAACAAATATCCGTGTGACTGGATCTATCTGCCCCGAGTGGTCCCTGGTCTTCCAGCAGATTTCCACTTAAAACATGGACGTGCGCGAAACATGTCAGAAACGCAGTGTCTTTGTCCCTGAGAGAGGAAAGTGATAACGGGTCTGAGCAAAGCCTGCTGCACACTGTATGGAAACAGCGCATGTTCCTAAGCAAGCAGCAGCGTTTCCCTAGCTTTATACTCCTCGCCTGTGCTACTTGATTCAGGCAGCCTTCCAACCGGAAAAGCAGCCATAATAATACTTACCAAGGATAAATAGCAAAAATGGAAAACCACACAAAGGCTTGTCAACCAACCTACCAGAAGCTCCTGCCCTTGGGTGGTGTCTTGGGGTCTTGGTGGGATCTTCTTTATTTGGTAAGTGAGGTGCCCAAAAATTCAAGACAAACAGTTTTATCCTCGAGAAAATTCTAAGGAGTAACGCTCAGTTCTAAGAGCTGGCACCGTTGAATGACACACTGCCGAGTGGTGGGGACGGAGGCTCTCAGCAAGCATGGGATGACTCTCATGGGACCAGCTTGGGTTCCAGCCCACCCAGAGATGGGAGCAGCTCCTTTGGAGTTGAGGGCATGTGTCTGGATGAGCTCCACCTTCCTGCAAAGTTCTAGCCTGGAGCCCATAATTTACAGAACCGGGCAAATGTAGCAACAAAAGCCTGGTTAGTGCCCACACCACACCCTCTGGGATCCCTGGGAACTTCCATGCACATCTGGAAATAGCTGTGAAGCTGCCTTATACAGAAAAGCCTTCTGCATAGCTACATGTGAAGCTAACATGATTCTTTTTTTTTTTTTCAAGACAGGGTTTTTCTGTGGTTTTGTAGCCTGTCCTGGAACTAGCTCTTGTAGACCAGGCTGGTCTTGAACTCACAGAGATCCCCCTGCCTCTGCCTCCCGAGTGCTGGGATTAAAGGCGTGCGCCACCACTGCCCGGCCCGGCAACATTATTCTAATGTCCCTGTCAGGGTAGGTTTTTTTTTTTAATGAAAATAATATTAAACAATCAGGTTTTATTTAAGGTGGATTCCTCTCCTTGACATGACAAGCCTTATCTAAATCATTCAGGACCTTAAGAGAAAAGCTGCTGAGGTCCCCTGAACAGAAGGGGGTGCAGCCTTTGGGTGCTTTTTAAACTTGAGCTCCTCTTTGGGAGCTCAGCATCTGGTCCACTACATAAATTGTTCTAGCAAGTCCCCAGAATGCCTGAGCCAACTTCTCTAAAATAAATCTTGCCTGCCTTCCTGCCTTCCTGTCTTCCTTCCTTCCTTCCTTCCTTCCTTCCTTCCTTCCTTCCTTCCTTCCCTTCCTTTCTGTTTATTCTTCTTTTTTTACTGCACGTGTGTTTGCGTGTGTGTATGCAAATTTGTGTGTGTGTGTGTGTGTGTATGTGCACGCACACACAGGTATGTGAGTTTATGTGTGAATGGAGGCCAGAGGGAAATATTGGAATCACTCTACTGTCTACGTTGAGGGTACATCTTTCTTGGAAACCATAGCTTGCTGATTCAGCAACTCTGACTAGCTAGCTTGGTTTTGGTTTCTTGTATCTAGTCACCCCCTCTCACTCATCCTCCTGGTTCTAGGCTTATAGGTAGGCTATTATGGCTATGTTCTATTTAGATACTGGGGTTTGAAGAACAAACTCACTTCCTCATGTTTGTTCAGAGCGTGTTTTATCTGGCTAGCTGTCTCTTCAGCTCTTCAATCCAGGTTTCCAGATGAAGTCCCCCCTCTGTGTCTCTGTCTCTTACTTTTAGTCTCTGGGGATCCCTGACTGATATACCGTACTGTCTCTTAATTAGTTTGTAGTGCATGGAAGCACCAAGTGAGCTTTCTTTGACTGCAAGGCTTCTTTTTTTTAAAAAAAAATTTTGATGATTTTTATTGAGCTCTATATTTTTCTCTGCTCTCCTCCTTACCTCTCCCCTTCATCCCTCTCCCAAGGTTCCCATGCTCCAGATTTACTCAGGAGATCTTGTTTTTTTCTACTTCCCATGTAGATTAGTGAGGCGGGCTTCTTGACCGGCGAGGAAGAAACACCCACCACACAAGGATTCTTCTCAGATCACGCTTTACTGGAGTGCATTTGGTTGAGAGAGAGCACATGAAGCGAAGGGGGGCAGGAAACGAGAGAGCGAGAGAGAGAGAGAGAGAGAGAGAGAGAGAGAGAGACGAGAGGGACGAGAGACGAGAGATGCGAGAGGCCCGGGGGCACCATGGCGGCTGCTTATATAGGGAATTGGCACACGGGTCACCCTGTGATTGGCTGCCACCATCAGCTGACACCAGACTTCATCGGGATAGGCCCAGGGACCCTTATCCACAGCTCATGCGGGAAGCAGGGGACACGCAGCTCTCAAAGGCATAGCCAAATATGGGGTTGTTTATAACCAACAAGACAGGACATGGCGCCATCTTGTAATGGCGATCCTGTCTGGCTCACTACAGATTAGATTTATATATGTCGCTCTTAGGGTCTTCATTGCTGTCTAGATTCTCTGGGATTGTGATTTGTGGGCTGGTTTTCTTTGCTTTATGTTTAAAAGCCACTTATGAGTGAGCACATGTGATAATTATCTTTCTGGGTGTGGGTTACTTCACTCAAAATGATGTTTTCTAGTTCCATCCATTTGCCTGACTTCAAGGCTTCATACGGTCACATGATTAGGGATCACACAATGAGTGTAAGCTTAGGTACGTTTCAGCAGCTGTACCCAGGGTAGTTTTCTATGTAATTTTGTTACAAGGTCAGTGACTGAAAGAGGAGCCTCAGTGAGGAGGCCCCCGAGTTCTTGTGTCTTGGAATACCAATGGCATATGAACAGATAGAGTCTGTTTTCAGGGCCTCCTTCAGAGATTGGATGCTTTTATTTGCTAAGGAACCCATGGAAAGCTTGGAAATCCCTTTTTCAATCTAGAAATAAAAGAGGCAAAAATTGGTTTAAAAATGCCAGTTTCCTACATGATGACAGCGAAGAGGGAAAGACCTAGCAAACTGAAAGCAGAGAGGAGTGAAGCGGCTTCCTCGGAGAAGGCCCAAGAGCTTGGGACAGGTGGCCTCAGGGTCGCCGCAAAGCCAGTGGGTGCTCCAGAGCCCTGCAGAGAGAGAGAGAGAGAGAGAGAGAGAGAGAGAGAGAGAGAGAGAGAGAGACGGTTCCACACCAGTGCTATCAGCGTGCCAGCAAAGGCAAGCTGCATGCACACACAGTGACTCGCAGTTTCCAACACGGTTCCATTCAGAATGCTGGAATGGAACAGAGAGCCGGCCTCTGCAGTGCTCTGGATCCAGGCTATTCCCCAAAGGCTCATGCTGTCAATGCATGATCCCTTCAGGAGGTGGCTTCCTAGCTGGAGGAAGTTAGTTTATAGGGACGGAGACCTTAATGCCCTTAAAGAGGACATCTGGAGCCTCAGCCCAGCTTTCTTTCTCTTCATTTCCTGGTCACGATGAAGTGATCAGCTTGGTTCCCCCGTGTGTACCCCACCAAGGGGTGCTTTCACCAGGTTTGTAGACTGTGCCGCAAGACCCCTCTAACCATGAAGCAAAACAAGCCTTGCTTCCTTCTGGGTGTTTGCTGGGCCGTTTTGTCCCAGTCTTGAAAAGCTAACAGAGGGACTGTGTCTGTGAGTCTTCAACATGCAGTTTCCAGGGGTTTGTTTTTTCTTGGGAGAGTGGGGGTGGGGTGGGGTTTTGAAGCTCAGTCTGTGCTGGCCTTGCTTCCCTCTGATCCACACGATCCTCCGCAGCTTCTCTCCAATGTCCTTACTCTGGCTTTGTCTGGAAAGTGTGATGAGGAAAGTCTTCATCTCCTGTTGACATTTCCCAACAATGAGAAATCCTGGTTCGCCACAAGGGAGCTCTGCAGCCTGTCCGGGACTCAAGTGTTCTCTCTGCTCCTGATGATGGGCCAGAACCTGAACCTGAGGAACTTCGTTTACAAAGTAAGGACGGAGTCCTTGGGGGAGTGGGACCCTGCAGGGTAGCTGCTCCTGTGGTTGTGCTGACCATACACTGGCTGTGTCTTGTCTGCACCCTCAGACCTCAAACCCAAGGGTGTTTGGTACTGTTGGACTCTAGCGTCCAAACACCGAGAAGGAGTCACCCCCAGAGACCATCTCATATACCACAGCTGATGCAAAAGCATGAGGATTTTATTAATTCTGTCATGACAGGGTCCCTCAGCATTCAGGAAGCCGAAAGACCTCCAATAGCTGGTACAGTCTACTTTTAAAGGGGCCACAGAAGCAAGGGGGGTTGTTCTTTGACTATTCTGATTGGCTTATTTGAAAGGGCTATTACCAATAATTGACTGGAGAGCTGTTGCCAGATCAGATGAGGTAAGAGGTCATTTTGACCCCGTTTCCCAGGGGACCGAACCAAAGCATACGTATATACAATGGGTAACTGTTCAGGAACTGAGTACATGAGAGTGTAGCTGTTAGGTCCTTGGTTCCCAGGGGAGGAGGGGAAGCACTATGGCACAGAGGCTGAAAGGGTTGATTTCACTTTACACTTTCATGTCATAATTCATCTTTGAAGGAACTCAAGACAGGAACCAAAGCAGAAGCCATGAACAAGTGTTGCTTCTTGACTTGCTCCCTGTGGCTTGCTTAGCCTGGTTTACTTACAGCATCTAGGACCACTAGTACTGCCCACAGTGAACTGAACCCTCCCACGTAAATCACTACTTAATAAAATGCTGCGAAGGCTTGCCTACTTGTCAATCTAATGGAAGCATTGTTTTCCAATTTTGGTTCCTCTTCCCAGCTTTGTCTGGTTTGTGTCAAGTTGACAAAAAAAAAAAAAAACAAAAAAACAGCTAGCATGTTTTCTATATGCTATAATTTCTCTACAGCATGTATAATACCCAAGAGCTAATAAATGCTATATAAATACTTGTTATTACTGCATTCCCTTTGGAGTACTGATAAGAAAAATATCTATACTATATATACATTTTTTTGGCCTTCAGGTTGTTTAAATCTATGGATGACCCATTGTCCTAATACTAGCTGCATCATGGGACCAACACTCAGGGCTTCTGTGGCAGCCTCAGTCACATGGGGTTGGAGGTCACTCTGGGAGTGGCATCTCAGTGAGATTTTGTCAAATAAATGGACGTCTAGAAGATCATGTCAAGTGTCCATGGGGTCAGGGTCCTTGAAACATTGGGCACAACATGGTAGTGAGGAGAGGGACACCAGAAAGAAATGTCATGAGGCCATGAGAAATGAGAGAGTCAAATCTCTCTCCTTGCTAAGAGGCAGCATCTTGAGTATCTGAGGAAGCAGGGTTGAGCCTGGTTCATTCCTAAGCTGCCAAGGCAGATGTGCCAAACATGCTGTGGCCCTCACCTTCTTTATTGCCTGGATCTGTGGTGTCTGTTCTGTCTGTTCAATGCATCTAGATCTACCAGGGCAACTGTGGAAAGCCAGAGAGGGGTGTGGACAATACAGCATCCCTGTGCCCCTCCGTACACCAGCTCTTCACCTGATCCACAACAGCCCTCCCCAAAGCTGGGAGAGGCTGACAGAACACGAGCATAACATCCTCAGAGAAGACATACATGTCGGAAGTTGGTGCTGGTCTCAGCTCCCACCCCCTCAGCGCCAGTTCCCAGACTTGCTTCCTATTCTTAGCCACCATTTCTGGAAAGGTTTCCTCATCTCCACATACGAGCTTTCATGCAAATTCCCAGCACCCTCTCTCCCTGCCCTTGCCCATGTCTTTCTTAAAGTTCTCCTGTTTACTCCTGACAATATGTCACGTTGTCACATATGCCATCAGAAAGGTTCAGATCTGCAGCAGGCCAACATGGTTGCTGGTGTTCCATGTTCGGGCCAACCGTCTTGGGTCAGAAAAGAGTAGATTTGCATTTCTAGCTATTTGTGGTCTTCTTCCCTTCTGGAACTTCAGGAAACCTCTGGAAATGTTCATCTACCTCCCCACATCCATACCCTTATAACCATATATACACAGTCTCCAAGAACAAATACTATATTTATGATAAGTGTACTTTAAAGTCAAGACTTGCCTCCATGCTTTAGATTCTGGTCTTGGTGTATTGACACTTCTAGCTGACATGCCAAGGAGCTTAGCTCTCTATTTGCTCCTCATATCCCCTCATCCAACGTTTAATTAGCCCAAGGTAGTGGCCTGCTCCAGCATGCCCACATAGTGCTTCTCAGGGACAGCTAAGTACTTGGATAAGGGCCATCATACCTGCCAGGATTTCTTTGTAGAAAGATATATTAGATTGGATTTTATCTTCAGGGACTCAGCAAAGGTGACACTACCATTATTAACAATAGCTCCCTTTATCAGGCCCTTCCATATGCACAACTTGATGAGTGGTCACTGATATGTGACATTGTTTGGAGATGGGAGGGTATTCCATAGCACACAGGCACATGCACTGCTTCTGAGAGTCAAACCACTTCAGTTCACATGTACCTCACTTGCTGGCAGTGAACCCCAGAAACCTGTGGTGAAGCAGGCTCAACTATGTCAGCATCACCCCTGCCAGAGTCCCATTTACTTCCTACCACAAGTCAGTGGCTTCAAGAGGTCTCCTTTGAATGACAGCCCTAAGGAGAAAAGTGGGGGTAGGGAACGTCCAAAAGCCTCACGTGGTCTTTTGTTCCCCAGTCTTTTCTTTGGTAGTGTGCTGAGTAGGTCCACACTAACAAGGCACAACAGGAAGTGTTCAATTGTGACTCCTGGCCCCAAAGCAGCTGTAGAGCCTCAGGACTTCAGAGAACAGAATTAAAAAGCAGTGACCATTGGGCTTCTTGCGTCAGCCCGGAAGCTGAAAATTCAGGATGCAGATGACCTTCAGAGGGAGGGGGATCCCTCTGATGTTTCTCACCTGTGGACAGAGGGACTGCCTGCTAAGTTATTGTGGTCAGCCATAAAGTACTTAATTGTAAAACTAATATTGCAGATGTAGTTTATCTTCATTTCATAAATGTTCAAGACAGAAAAGGATCGCAGTTCTCAGAGTCTGCATTGTGGGGGATATGCAAGCAAGGAGCGAGATGGGTAGTGTGTCAGATGACCTGAGCAGAAGTCGGTCTCAAAGGGGATTTGCACTGGTCTAATTTGCAGCCCTGAACTGCTCTCACGGGTGGACTCCAGGAATCCTTTCATCTCTCCAGGCTTCTCTTTGCTCATGCACCGCCCCAGGGTGTTAGGAGCACTGTGATGGAGCGTGAGTCACACAAAAACACTGTTTTATTCTGAGCCTCTTCTCAAATTTCCACCTTAGTCATTTCAAAGATAAGAAGAAATATTTTGAAAGTGATTCAAATTCTAACCATTTGTTGCTGGTTTGTATTTTAACAATACTGCTATAATTTAATGTGCTCTGCAAAAACATAGTTACATCTACTCCAACACAGAATTTTTATAGAGTATAAAAAAATAAACCTTTGATGTTCAAGAGAGGATAAAATCAAGACACAAAGTTGTCGCTGCTCAGAAGATGCTTGTGAGACTGGAAATAGTATTGATTATTCCATGTTTTTTTTTCTTTTTGCTGTCCTGTAAGACTCTGATACCCTCTGAAGCAAATGGCTTGCTCAACTCCCTGTTGGATGTCATTTCCAGCCTCAGCTCCATCCTTACCAGAGCGCAGCATGCCCTGGAACAGCTCCCTGAGTTTCTTCACAAATTTAAAATTACCGCCTTGCTAGACATGCCAGACTTCCAACAGGTGTGTTTGATCCTCGCATGATAAGAAATGTTCTAGTTTGTTCTCTTTGTGTTTGTTCCTTTTTCCCTTGGTTTCTCTTCCAACCTCTATAATTTTATAAGACCACAGTGTATATTGACAAGAACATGTTTTAATGACTCTGGAGCTAACTAGCATCACCATACTAGGGCCCGACATTACCTGAATATTGATCCCCATCCCACCAAGGAGGTGGCTAAGGTAGTTCAGGCTTTGTCTATGAAGTAAAAAATCTTCTAAGTCAATTATTAGCACAGATGAGATTTTGAGGGCCTGTTTGACTTCATTCTGAGAGCAAATTGCTTTCAAGAGCCTTAGAACATTTATTTACATATAAATAATTGGCCTACAAATTACAGATCATTTTCTCCTAATGCAAACACAGACTTGAATTAGGTTAGTGCTTTGATATTTGTTTTTGCTTGAATTCCTTCTGCCTGGGATGGAATCAACCACCATAAGGAGAGTTGGTGGTGCAGGAGGGGTCAAATAGTGATGTACCCAGAAACCTTGCTAACAGTATGTCCATGTAAACTCATCAGTTAATGTCTAATTTGGGGGAGCTGTCAAGAATCAGTATTAACTTAGCAGTGTGAACACATGCCAAGACTATCCATTATCTGAAATGGTGATATTATTTGATGGACTAATTTATTGTTGGACAAGCGAGAAGGTATGTAAATGTGCATGTGGATCTGAGTGTATGTTTGAATGTGAAGGTCTGGGTATATGTGCAAATGTGTGTGTGGATCTGAGTGTGAGGGAAGGCACGCATGCATGAATGTGTGTGAATATGAATGTTATAGTGTGTTTAAATGTATGCGAATGTGTGTGTGAATTTAAGTGTGAATGTGTGAGTACACAGATGTGAGTGTGAGTGTGTTTGAGTGTGTCTGAATGTGAGTGTCTGAATGTGTGTGTGTGAGTTATGTGGTGTGTGTGTGTGTGTGTGTGTGTGATTTTCCTCCTCTACGACATATATTTGCCAGAAATAAAATCATTATAATGATTTCAGTAGTTTCTTAAGAACAGAAAAGACTCAAGCAGAGTCTATTCTTTCACTTGTATATCCCGTCAAAGATGGAACTATGCTTCCGGAAGTCTGGGAAAACAGTTTGAAATCACTTGTAATTGGAGGTGGCTTTTCTTCTGCTCAGGTTTCACAGAGACACCAAGCCCGAAGTTCATCTTTGGCTTCTTTCCAGTCGGTGATGAAGCTCCTTTGTAAGGACCAGGAGACTTTCCTCAGCAACTCTAACATGTTCGTTCGTTTACCCAGAGTTAACGAACTCTTGGAGAATGACAAAGAGAAGTTCAACATTCCTCATGACTCAAGTAAGACAAGAACCACCTGCGCTTATGTCGGTTGGCTTATACAGAGTAGCAGCTAGACCTGCCTGTGTGGTAATAGCCTTTTCCTCGACTGACCACTGGGGGCTCAGGCTGGCTGGCATTAAATTTCTCCTTCATTTTCACCAGTCACTGAGTGCTGGCTTAATAGTTCCCCATAGACTCTCCCAGGGCCTGTGGTTACAGACTAATCCTCTCTCCTGGATCTCTAAGAAATAGAGTCTAAAACATTTGACCCACCTGAAACCCCAGCCTCTTTGGTACCCTGGGGTAGGCAAGACTGATGACAGCATTAGGGATCATCTGGCAGTAAGCCAGTGTGTTCCATAGCTGCTGAGTAATTTGTATAGCTAGCTGTCAAATGTTTGGGTAATTTGGTAGTAAAGACATACATGATGGTTAATTTTAATATGTTTTGTTTCTTCTTCCTCTAATACTCATTTTCTCTTTGTTTTTCATTTGGGAATCTTGACTGATTATTCCTCTTTCATTCATATACACGTCCATCCATCCATCCATCCATCCATCCATCCATCCATCCATCCATCCATCCATCCATCCATCATCTCATCCATTTATCTCTGCAGTCAGTTTGTTTACACTGAAGACCAATCTTTGTTGCTTCTTTGTCTGCATTTTTTCCCCAAATGGTCGTCACAGAAACCGTTAGACAACACCACAAGCTTCACTTTCCAGAGGGCATGTTAGAAGCTCAGAGAACATTAAATTACTTCTCTGAGTTTGCTCAGCTCTCAAATCACTGATGATTCTTGGAATCAAGTTTCTTGCACCGTACGTAAAATGATTCCTCCTAAGATAAGAACTATTCCCATCTCAATTAAGCTTACAATTTAAAAACAAGCTGTTAAACACAGAATACCCTCTCTAGTCAGTGCTTCATGGATTAGTATGTAGGTATATGGTTAACTTATATTTTAGGGGATAATTTTTATCAATTTTATTGTATTTGCAATGAAAGGATCTTTATCCCTTGTTCACGAGATTTTGCAACGATGAAATTAACACAGTGATCCAACAGTATTCATCATACCTATGTGAATCATAAGGACAAGATAACATTTCCCTGTCAAGGCTCACTTTTGGGGGTCAAAGAATTATACTGATATAATTGTTTACAATTGGAATAATAAATTACAAATCATTACAATTATGAATTGCCTACGGATTTAGACGATTTAAGTAGACTTGTTATTTGAATAAATTAGTTTTATAGTAAGAGCCACCATAAGGAATTGTTTGAGTTAACATAGAATGACTTAATATACTGAAAGTATTGGTTGTTATAGTTTTGTACGGATGGTCAGAGAGAATCCAGGAGCAATGTGTCACGGGGACTACATTTTAAAAAGGTCTTTCTATTCTCAATATTGTGATTATTGAAGTAAGACTTCCTTGATTAAACCCATGTTGAAAATAATTCCCAATCTCATTGTGCCATCTGTATGACAGACAGAAGCCTAGAAGGTGGGGTCTTGACGTTCTTAGGGACAAGGACTGCTGAGTCAGGAACATGAGGGTGGTACCAGCTTACTCCAGTTCAGAGTGATGTCATGAAAACATATCTGAGTCTTTTCTTTGAAAATTAAGGCATAATGGATGCGGATGCCAGTTCCAGATTTAACTGGATATTTTGTATCAACCTAGGTCACCTAATACTTTCTTCCCTCTTCTAATTGCGGCAGCACCCTTTTGTTTGAAGCTTTACCAGGAAATTCTACAGTCTCCAAATGGTGCCCTGGTATGGTCTTTCCTAAAACCTATATTACATGGAAAAATACTGTATACACCAAATTCTCCAGCAATCAATGAGGTCATTCAGAAGGTAAGTTAAAACTAATAATATTCTGATAGGCCATATAACACACTGTATCAGAAAGAAATCTTTACATGTATAATAAAATTATTAGATGCATTGGGTTACAGAGCATTTTCCTATGTTGATTCCAGTTCATTTTGTTCCAACATTACCCTTACACTCTTGGTACTTAGTGTGGATTTCCTGAGCTCTTTGCTTAGAGGATGTCCTGGAGGCTGGGAGGGTTATTTAGAATCACAAATGCAGTGTACTCACTTAAATAGAAAAATCTGAGGGCAATTACACAGAGGACAGTTTCAGGTCAGGTAAGGGAACACAGTTCCAGAACAAAGCGTTGGGGACAGATTTAATTCATTTTGCTTGATGCCTCTGACACGGAAGGGAGAGTTCAGAGGTGCACATACAAACTGACCTCCTAAATCATTTCGGCGGTGATGTCTTTGGAATGGACCGTGAGGTTTTATGTGACCCTGTGGAGAATAAGGTGAGGTGAAAAGGCCACAAGAATCTCTGTGGAGTTCTCAAATTGTGTATTTTTTCTTACTTACCTTTTAATATATTGTTTAGCTTCTCTAGTATCGAGTTACTAGAAGACCTCTTATTAATATTTGCATTAAATTGTGTTAAATTTAATTGTGTTCTCCTGGAGATTTTAACATGTTTCTTTTAAAATAATTGTCCTGAATTTTCATGGGGGTCATTTCTTGTCTCGTGGCAGGTGAGTTGTAAGCCTCCAGGTACCTTGAAGGGACATTTTTCCAAGGACACAGGAACAATTTGATCTTCTTCTCAAATACAGAAGACCCTGTTCCATGAATGACAAATACTAGTAGTAACTTAGAAGTGCAGTGTGGTCATAGGATCAGTGGATTATTTTTGGATTTTGTGCACTTTCAAGAGAACTAGGTTTCATCCCCTTATGATTGCTATGGGATGTCAAAGCAAGTCCCTTGGACACCTGCCACCTGCCACTTAGCCTTGTGGCTGCATAGCCCTTAATATGCCCCATGTCGTAGTTATAAACTTTTTTTAAACTTTTAAATGTCCTTCAGGAGGGATGTTTGCCAAAAAGTCTAAGTTTCTATGAAGGACTGCTAGCTATGAAGATATTTGATGATGTCCTCCAGTAGCTATTTTGTCTGTCTGAGGCTCTGTTCTCAGCTCTCATTCAGGCATCAGACTTGGAAGGGATGCTCACACCAACTCTAGAGCCAAAAGCTGATGCCAGGTGATGTCCTCTGTGTATGAAACTTACCGAGGTCTCCCATAGTTTAGGAATTTCATAAAAGTGTCTCTATCTCAGCTTTATTAAAAAGGAGGCTATGGATTTGTATAGAGATATATGTTAATGTTATTAACATCTGTTTATATCATATTACATATTGTGCCGTGTTTTTCAATGATGATATTCTCTTCAGAAGTGTGGAAGAAAAGGCAAACAGCGGAGGAAACTAATGTGAAATCAAGACCATGATGCAGAGGTCCAGACCCCTGGACACAGGGTTGGGGAGGGGGACACACCTTACATCAATGATCTGAGAATAAGGGTTTTAGAAGAACCAGGCAAGATCTCAGCGGTTGTTGCTAGGCCACTGCTTGAGTTTTAGAGGTAGTAATAAAAGTGAATGTCTGCTCTGCTTGTTTACATGACCGCAGACTATATTCTCTCTTGTTCGGTCTAGTTAATGTCACTGGAGACCGTGCACTGTCTTACGTTTGCACTCATAAAGCTGACTTAATGCCATTGTCCCTTGGATGAATTGTTTTTGCAGTCAGCCATGGGCATTTAGTTTTTATGAAAATTGGTTCTGGTTCTTTAAACACAGAGATGCATGTCCCACAGAAGAGAGATACTCACTGCAATGCCATCTAGGCTGCTGGAGTGAACGGAGCTGTAAATTGGAAGCCAGCCTCTCCATCACGGTATTTCAGCCAGTGATGGATCACGCCACTGGTGGTGGTCTTCTGAGGTCATAATGGAGCTGCGAAAAGTCCTGCTGCCCTTTGGCAACATAGCTGTCATCAAGTCATGGCACAATGCATCACTCATGTGCTTGTGAGGATGCTGATGCAATGCATAAAATAAAGCCCAGAGAGTTGTGTGCAGTGCGCTTTACTCGATACTGACAAACAATTATGCCACTGGCTTGTGCATTTGGCATACTGTATGTTTTTTATTATTCTGGAGTGTCTTTTGCTTGTGAAACGCTTTACTGTGAAATGGTAGGCCATGTTCTGGCTGCAGCAGCACCACACATCTTGTACTAACCACGTGTCTTGATTGACCCGTATCATTGCAGTTCATATCAGTGCACTCAAAGCTGCGTGCGTGGCACCAAGCGGCCTGATGATGATAATGCTCAGAGTGGATCCTGGCCGCTGATGAACACCTGTGGGTGCTGCTTAGTTTGGGCCCTTTATTATTTCTTATTAGGTAGAAACATAGGAAAGTACCATTTTAAGGGAAAAAATATTAATGCAGATGGGTACTTTTCTACAGTTCAATCTGCGGAACTGAGGTTGGCACCAAGGATCATAAGGTCTTGGTCAGGAAATGCGGGAAGGCAGTGTTAAGTACTCCTTTGCCAAATTACATGTGGTCTGGGGCACACTTTAAAAAGGATTCTTGCCCTCCATCTGAAAAATGAGGCGTAGATGCCCAACACATGTATTATTTGAATCCTTTAATCAATCAGGGCAGGGCACAGTCACACTTCCCTGTGCCTTCTGAAGAACCGGTAGGCTGCAATGGGAGAGAGTGGGAACCTGTGTAGAATTAGTAGATTGTACTGAAATATGAAGGTTTTTGTTTCAAGGGCAGCTGGAGGAGGAGGCAGTGCAGGAGGCGGTGCTGTTCAGACTGCTTTCTTAATGAAAATGTTTCCCTAGAATTGAGCTCTTCTCTTTAGTCACGAGTGCCCTCCTGGGCCAGAGAACCAAAAATGTCTTTTTCATTCGGCCAGCCATTTACTCTGAGGTCACAGAAGCAGATACTAGACGTGCCTATTTCTGTGGGCCTACTGGTCTGTGACTGAGCAGATTTCCGCAGACCAAGGACAGCTTGTTGGGGAGAACAAAGGGGGCTGATGGGTGATGGCCCATTTCCAGCTCTCCTTGCAGCCCGGAAACTTTCTATATTAGGATCTGTGCAGGGAGCATGAACCAAAGAGTGAAAGCCATGCGGACCCCTGACTGCTGAGTCCACCTGGTGACTGCGGTCACTTTACGACTATAGGGCAGAGCCCTACCTTCTAAAAGACCTCAAAGGACCAGTGTCCTGCATCAACCTCCCCTCATCTGATTCCTGTCGCTTTGTACTCCTGTCACCTTCTAAAATGATTAAAGGGAGTTTAAAACTTTATCTTCTTGGTATGCTTTAGTGGTCTTGACAAAGCAAATTTTAGTTACTTTTTCGCAGTTACTACTATTTTCTGAGCACAATGTCAGTTTTGTTATTATCCAAGAGAATAGGAAGAGACCAAGAAGATAATAAAGCAGGTCAAGTTTAATATGGGCGATTATTGCTGTAAAATCGTAAGAGTAAGAGGGGATTAATCAGCGAGAGAAAGAAAACACTGGAGAAGGCAGTAATGACAGACACTTAGAGAAGTACCTGTGCTTAGGGCTGGAACAGAACATGTTCTTGTGCAAGTAGTGCCTCTTGTCTGACTTGAGTTCCAAACTGCATTGGAGGGCTCACAGCTGGATGGAGGAACAAGCCAGTGAGGTACCTGAGCATCTTCCTTCTGGAATATCAGACGTATGCAACCCTAACATTGTGCCGATTGCCAAAGGAGGAAGATCCAAAGGAGGAAGATTACAGGGTCCATCCCCACCATTGAGAACAGGAGCAGGAGAGTAACTTGAGAGTTGCAAGATGCTAACTTGGTGATTGGCACAGTCGGTTGTAAGTTGTTTCTTTAGAGAAATGAGACTCTTGAGTTCCTATAATCCTCATCGTCTCTCCAGTGTAATTTCTAACCAAGTACTAATTTGAACAGAGATGGAAGAAGAGATGAAGGAAAAACCATCCACTCCAGCCAAGACCCCACACTGGCTGGGACCCTTGTCTGTGCCTTAGATCTGCTACTGGGATAAGCAGTTGTGATTTTCGTTTTCGGATGAGGAAGCTGAGTGTGAGGGTTAACTTTGCCAAGGTCTCTCATCAGGTGGTGGAGGTGGAACTTCAACCCAGCTCTGTTGGCTTTCATAGTCAGCAGTTTCTTTTTCTTTTGTTTTTTTAAAAAGAAAACAAACTATCATTTTTTTTTATTATACATACCAATTCCCACTCCCTCCCCTCTCCCATTCCCTCCACTTACTTCCCCCAGCCCTATCCATTCCTCAGAGAGGGTAAGGCACATTGCTTCGGGGGAAGGTTCAAGGCCCTCCCTACTGTATCTAAGCTGAGCAAGGTATCCTTCTACAGAGAATAGGTTTCCCTATATAAAGCCAGCACAAGCAGTAGGGATAAATCCTGGTGCCATTGCCAGTGGCCCCTCAGTCTGCTCCAGTCATGCAACTGTCACCCACATTCAGAGGGACTAGTTTGGTCCTATGCTTGTTTCTTCCCAGTCCAGCTGGAGTTGGTGAGCTCCCATTAGCTCAGGCACACTGTTTCAGTGAGTGAACCCATCATGGCCACAGTCAGCATTTTATCTAATACCTGTCTGCTACATTTCAGTGTTTTCTCTTCATGAGTTCACATGTGAATGGTATTCCGTTTCTGCTCTCAGGGTAACTGGTGATGGATGGAGAATGGTCAGAGAGACAGAGCAGCTGAGAGGATGATGGCTTCCTGTGCACAGACTAGCTTCGAGCTTTGCAGTTGGGATATCAGACTGTGATGGGGGGAAGCTGAGCTTTGGTCTCATCTTCCTATTGGTTGTATCTGAATTAGAGAGGATGGCAAATGGATCATGTTACAGTTCTCATACGTCTGGAATTCTAGCACGAATCATTTTATTGTCTCAGATGTAAATGATTTGAGCATGAGGATGGCCACTCCCAAATGCTTTCTTGCCTATGTCTTACAAAAACCAAGCACAATTTGGCCCATTTTATTATTTCAAGATAATAGATGTTAGGGAAGTTCACATTTCCGAGTGTATTGGCTATTAAATGAAAACCCGTGACTCAAAGTGAAGTTTGGGGTCTGCACTGCTAGGGTTCTTTCTATTGCTCATATCTGTGATGCTGGGCATCAATCAGGAAGGATCCTGAGCCCACAATCTGTGCTTCCCCAGCTGGAGTACTGCTTGATTATTTAAGGACACAGACTGCATTTTGTACAGGTTTGTGTAATATCAGGTACAACCTTCCACCTGCCCTTAGAATCCTTGCTGCATGTAGAAATTCATCACTTGGAAGAAAAGGATGAATTACATAGGTTAAAGGTGAATGAAAGCCATTGCTGCTCTTACCATTTAGTAACTACTAAAGCTCAGTAAATGATGAGTAGATATGAAATGCTTGGCTTGGATCCTTATGGAAGTTGAACTATGTCAGAGAGTAGACATTGCACAGGACTTGGAAGATGTAGCAGGTACTGCAGGGATTGTTCACATGTCAGAACGGTGTTTGAAGGAAACTCATGAGACCCCTAGGCAGGTTGAGGTTGTCTCCCAGGAGCCCTATGGAAGGAATGGAATTCATAGGAATCTGCTTTCTGCTTGTGGGCATCTATCTCATCAGTGATTTGAGAGCAAATCTTCAGTGGCTTAGCTTGGGGCTGGGTTTCAGGTGGATGAAAATGTCCAACTTGAAGTCACTTATTGAAACTCAGGAAGCAGTGTTGCCCAGGGTAAAAGTAATTACATTTTACGAATAGACTTGATGGATACAAATCCCTGTAAAACATCAGGTCTCTAAGGAAGCGGTGCCAGAAGGCCTAAGGATGTACTTGTTCTGTGCGACTAGGAAAGATGGAAGCCCTTAGCGATGATTCGACAGTGGTCCTTTGTAGAGCCTAGATGGATGTGGATGCCCATCATTTTGTGTTGAGATCCAGTTCTACCAGTTAATGTTCATGGCTATGAAACCAACCAACCAACAGTCATGTCACCCATTGTGAGAGATGACTTTACTGTTCTGTCCACTATACAAATAAGTTACCTCCATTAGATAGAAGATTGACTCTTGATTTTTAATAAGTTAGTGACTGAATCAGGACTCAAACTAATGACATTAGAATCAATAAATTTCTTAGAGTTACCTGGTTATTCTGTCCCCATTGAAGGAAAGCCATGCCCTCTTTCTGGGAAGGTCAGTGTCCAGGCCTGTTCTGTTGATGGGACTACTGACTTTCCTCCTATCAGAGGCCCCACAAGCCTCACAGCCTTGAGGGAGATGATCCATGAAAGGGGAAGAGCAAAACTTTGTTCAGCACCATTTTTGCAGGCATTGGGTCAAAACTTCCAGAGTTTGATCTTGTGGTTTATTCTTGCACATTAAAGGACAGTAGAACTTTGGGTTTCCATGTGACAGCACAACAAAGCTTTAGGCTTAGCTAGCTAGCAACTACCTAGCAAAGTAGCAAAGCACCTGTGACCTTTACAATAAGAATGAGTTCTATTGGCTGATAAACCAAATTCAGGGCAAGGCCTCAGGAGGAAGGATTTGTAATAAGCATGAGGGTAGACTCTATTGGCAGGGGATGCCAAGTCATGGGACCTCTTTCATAAAGATGACTTCTACTCTCTCAGAGACTAAGTGAAGGACAAGGGCCTAAAAATGCCCAGGATATTGGGGATTCAGGAAGACTGGCTCTATATAATATCCAAAAGGTCACCAGGTTGTCAGGCAACATTCACTCCAGCCTTCTGGGGGACCAGGCATCATTCATTTCCTTCTATAAAAAAAAAAAAGACCTGCTTGATTGACAGTCTTGGTTACTTCAATGGTTTCCTTAAGCTGAGCTTCCTATATTCTCCTACCATCAGCTCTTCTAGATGCATTCCATCATTCATTCATGTGTCCACCTGTCTATCTGCTCCTCCATCCATCCAGGCATGCAGCCCTCTGGTCAGTGTGGACAAGATGTTTCCTTTTTCTACTATGAAGTAGGCTGAGTAGAAACTGAGGGATGCTCTTTCTTGGCAGGGAAGGGAGAAAGCTACTTTCATTTGCTCTGAGTGTCTCCAGTTTTTTTTAAAATATTTATTTATTTATTATGTATACAATATTCTGTCTGTGTGTATGCCTGCAGACCAGAAGAGGGCACGAGACCCCATTACAGATGGTTGTGAGCCACCATGTGGTTGCTGGGAATTGAACTCAGGACCTTTGGAAGAGCAGGCAATGCTCTTAACCTCTGAGCCATCTCTCCAGCCCCTCCAGTTTTATATTATTAGAATCCCTCAGTCTCCTTGGAATGATGAGAGAAGCTGACTGAGAAGGAGCATGCAGAAGTAGAATATTAGATGTAGCAAATAAAAATGTAAGCTCGGAGATGATATCTTATGCGATGACCCAGTCACCTTGTAATTTCTTATCTATATTAAAAGAATAACTACAAGAAAAATAGACTACCATATTAACTCTACTGAAACAGTAGACATATTTGCTGAATTTCATTCCTTAAAAGCATCTCTTCTCCTTTCTTTTCTGTTCCTCTCCTCTCCTCTCCTCTCCTCCCCTCCCCTCTCCTCTCCCCTTCTCTCCTCTTCTCCGTAACCCTCTTTCTTTATTTCCTTCCTTTCATACATCTCAAATTAGTTAAGCTCTGTTCCCCCCATCTCTCTCTTACCTCTCCTCCCTCTTCTCCTCTCCTCTTCTCCTTTCCTCATCTCTCCTCACCTCTCCTCTTCCTCTCTCCTTCTGTTATAGTACTTCCTTGTTCAGTAGGCAATTTCAGTTAGTCTTCTGAATCTTTACAGATCAGCCTTTGTCTGTGAGCTCACTGTGTGTTTGCATGCACTGTTAGAAGTAACAGGAGGGGCCCCTAGGGTCCGATGCCCCTGTATTGAATTCCTCAGGTCCCGACATTGCTGAGATTCACTATTTTACCAAGTTCTCACAGGTTTTCATCTACCTGTGTATGTATTTCTACCTATGAGTATTTAGTTTTGGGGAGTCATCACTGTGTAAGTTCATGTAGCTACCTCAGGTCAGAGACATAGTGAGGCCATCATTGCAGGGTTCCTGGTATTATCCTTTTATACCTATCCATACCATGTCCTTCCCACTTGTCTCCAAGTCCTTAGCCTGAAGACCCCTGATCTATACTGCACCTCCTTATTTCTAAGTTGTTAAAGAGACGGGATAATGTAGTGTGTAAGTGCTGGGTGTTGACTTATTTTCACAAAGCACAATTCCCTAAAATTTTGTGTGTAAAATCCTTCTTACTGACTAATATTCCCTGGTAACACATGGGCCACAGCCTTCTGTTGGTGCTGTTATTTGTTTCTTTTAAACATTATTCATCAGATTGAGTGACAACTACATTATTCCTTGAGTTTGGCCATCATATTTTTTGTTTCTTTTTTCTTGAATTTCTGTAGCTCATTTAACATTTCACAGAATTTTCTATTTTAAAAACATTGATTTTAGAGTTCTTTTCTTGGAAAAAGAGTTTATTTATTATGTTTTTTGGGTGTACCTCTTTGTACAGTGTGCTCTGTGGCAGTTATGAGGGTTATGACTCACATTCAGGTCAGGCACACTAGCGTTGACATTGTACCACTCTGAGTCCTGCCAGAAGCTTGTTTTTGTTTAGGGCATCTTACCCTCCGCTACTTATTCTCTGTATAATGCCTGCAGGAGTATGCATAGAATTGGAGCATGTTGTCACTTCACTTGGCTTAATGGGGACCACAGCTTAGCATGTATTTTTTATCCCTAGCACACTGCCTGTTTATCTTTATGGTCACATGCTTACTAGTAGCTGTGGCTTCCTGCCACTCTGCCTCACAAGAGAGGGTCAGACTGTGTTGGCATTCTGAGGAAAGGTTGAAGTTTAGTTTCAAGTACAGTTGCTATGGAACATATGGACGTTTTCGCCATTGTTAAGTTAGAAAAATCATGTCTAGCCATCACTAGTATGTGTCTATACTGGAGTATGGGCTGCCTACCAGTGTCTATGATGCCAAAGAAGACTATCTTTCCTCCAGAGAGCCATCACCAGCTGCCCACGCTTCCTAAGTCAGGGGTGCAGTCCTCTGAGTCCCTCTCTCGGACTTGCACACATCTTACACAGACAACCTCTCTGCTAAGCTCTCTGCCATTGCTCTGCCATCCTGTGTGCAGCACCTCTGTCATGGCCAGTAGACCGCTCTTCACAGCACTCCTCCCCATCCTTCTGCTCTCCTGTGTTTCCCACTCCTTCTCCCATGATGCCCTGGGGGGAGGGCAGGATGTTGACATCGTTCCACTTATGTGTACAGACATAAACACTTAGAAGTCAATTTCCTATCACAGACGTTTAGCAAAATAACAATAGTGGGTTCCCCACTAGTGCCTGTCACCTTCATGTTCATAGGCTTTAGATCAGATTTCCCATACCAGACATGAACTTCCTCCTGTGGAGTGGGGGTTCAATGCTGATCAGAGAGCATTTGGTTAACTCCATAATAGTATTGTCAGTATTGCAGCAGTGGACACATTTTGCCTGACAGGTTGGGATCACAACATGCACTGTCCAGTGATGGGTGTATTGATGCATTTGATTGCCCAGCAGCCTGCACAGCAACTGCTGACACAGAAACCCAAGAGCAGGGATGATGCTTCCTGTTAAAGACTGATTTCTCTACGTCCTGCAACCAAACTCATTTTGAGCCAGGGTCTCACTGTACCCTGTGCTCATTGATTTGTCTAGTCTGGCTGACCAGCATGCTCCAGGGATCCTTGTGGTTCTGCCCCACAACTGCTGGGATTTCAAGAGCATGTCCCCATAACCAGCTGTTGACATAGGTTTAAGGGATCAAAACACTCAGGTCCTGATATTTGTGAGGCAAGGATTTTTCTTTTTTTTTTTTTTCTTTTTTTTTTTTGAGATAGGGTTTCTCTGTGGTTTTGGAGCCTGTCCTGGACTAGCTCTTGTAGACCAGGCTGGTCTCGAACTCACAGAGATCCACCTGCCTCTGCCTCCCGAGTGCTGGGATTAAAGGCGTGCGCCACCACCGCCCAGCGGCAAGGATTTTTCTAACTGAGCATTTTTCTGGTCCCTGTTTTATTATTATTATGTATCTATTTTTAGCTCAAAACACTCGAAGGTCATGCTGTTGGAGACAGGTATCCTCATCAGTTTGGTCGCTGGTTTTAGACCTTTCCCATCAATGCAACTAATGTGGTTTGTGGATGAGGATTTCTTACAGCTTCTTGGAAATTTTTCTTTTTGTTTCTGACATATATCTTATTAGAACATAAAAACAAGCATCATATATCAGTACATGCTATAAGGAACTTTTTCATTTGATAGCTTTGCTGATGTTATTATATATAAATTAGCCTGAATTTTAAGATTATTTTATATTTATCAAGATGTCATCGTTAGTTTCAATTGTCAATTTGACCCAACCCAGAGTTACCCAGAAGAGGGAAACTTAATTGAGGAATTGCCTAGATCAGATTGGCCTGAGGCCTTGTCTGGGGCCCATTTTATTAATTGCTGGTTGATCTAAGAGGGCCCTATGGATGGTGCCATTCCTACACAGGTGGGCCTGAACCCTATGAGAAAGGTAATGGAACAAGCTAGAGCAAGCAAGTCAGTCAGTGTTCTTCTGTGCTCACTACTTTAGTTCCTGCCCAGGCATCCCTCAAAGATGGGCTGGAACCTGGAAGCCAAATAAAACTTTTCCTCTCCAAGTAGCTTTTGGTCATGGTGTTAATCACAGCAACAGAAAGCAAACTGGGATTCAGCATGTATTGCCTCATTAGATGACTTAGATGAACCCCAATAATTCAGCGAATATTAAATAACTGAGAACTGGGCTTCTCAGAGATTTACACATTTTGTTATTTATGTTGAAGAATCTCTCATTGTTCTTTCTGTAAGTCATTTAGGTTTTCCTTTTATCTTGACCAATTTCTTTATTCTTTTTTTCCTTAGATATTCTGTTTTATGTTTTTTACTTATATATTTTAAATTTTTTTATTTGTTGAAATTACAATTATATGATTTCCTCCATTTCCACCCTTTGACCCCTCTCAACTACTGTCATGCCCCACCTTGCCTTCTCTCAAATTAGAAAATATTTTAGCACACTGTAAAGGCCAGTGAGCTGGGGAGAAGCAAGAATATTACCTGACTTTCTGACTTTCCTTATCATTTTATGTATGTGTTAGTTGCATGATGAACTTCTACCTTTCAGTTTGATAACAAGTGTATTTAGATCTGGACTTTGACTATACCCAGTACATAGCTAATAGTATTCTAATTTTCTATGAAGTAATTTATGCAATACTTTTTTGCTGTTGTTGTTTTTCAACACAGGGTTTTTCTGTGTAGCTTTGGTGTCTGTCCTGGGACTGCCTCTTATAGACCAGGTTGGCCTCTAACTCACAGAGATCCGCCTGCCTCTGCCTCCCGAGTGCTGGGATCAAAAGTGTGCACCAACACCACTTGTCAGCAATACATTCTTAAAACTTAAGGAAATATGATTAATGATAACATTTTAAATTTTAAAATTATTTGCATGAAATTTTGATAAAAATTAATAAAACATATATAAATAATTTGTTATTTGAAGTGGATTTGTGGTAAATTTTTGGGGTTTTGGAATGTCAGGATGTAGTATATAAGTTAGCATATCTTGATTTATTGAATTTATTATCAATTTCTATCTATATCTATGTATATTCACATACTTATATGGATTTATCTGTGTCTTCTTTAGGTATTCCCTATATCAGAGTTAAGAATTTTTATAATCCACTAAATTATCTGCATTTATAATGCATCCTCCCTCTTCATGCCTGTGTGATTTTTTTTAGCAGCATACTGAGCATTTGGTATGCACTCCATCACTGCCAAAGCAGCAATGTATTAATTTAGCTTAGTGCTTACAACACTCTCTGCCCATATTTTTCCTGAATACTGAAATTAAGCGTTTGAGGCTTCCACGGTTGGCTGCAGCGAATGTTCTTTATTTCCCATGCTGCCAAGAGAGGTTCCCAGTGACCTTTGGGAGAAATGACAAGACTCCCAAGCTTTTTTTCCTTGTTGCTCTTTTGACATTATGAAAGACCATTTTCAGTATTAGATATAATTGTTGCATCTGTCATCATTTTTGGATACAACTTTTCATTTATTTAAGTTTTCTCTAGATAGATTCTCTTCATCCTGAGAGGAAGAAGGTATGAACATTTTTATGGGTTTATGACTGTGCATGATTTTACAACATCAAATTATTTTTGAAGAATAGTGTAGGAATGCAGTCTGCCAGCAGCAATAAAGGAATAACATTTAATCTCTACTGGTGTTGCAAAACAAAATTACGGCTATTAGTTGAGGACATATTTCAGAGTAGGAGGAGATATGTGCAAATGTATTTTGCTAAGTACGTACGAAGACATTCGCTCTGCAAGCCAGTGGGCCTAACCCAAGGGGATACAACAGTGAGTGTTGGGCATGATGCGACAGAAAGATCTAGAAGACAGGTCTGAGAGCCAGGGCTCCTTAGCGGGCATTGGGCACTTTGCTGCAAGCTCTGCTCCTATGATGAATGCCACACATGATGTTTGCTCCCTTGTTCCAGCTGATAGAGGACTTTCTTGACATAATAATTAAGACACATCTTCATGTGCTCTGCATTGCAGGCTAATTATACTTTTTACTTCGTGGATAAGATAAAAATTTTATCGGAAACACTTCTGAAGCTATCCAGACTTTTCCAGGGAAGTGGAAATGGACAAATGTTCAACCAGTTGCAGGTATGTGTGACCAAGGGCTGGGAACCTCCTGCTGTCATCTGACTGAGATATTGGGGTAGCTCTATAAATATTTAGCTAGTTTGAAGCATAAATGAGTTCCCAGTCGACTGTCAACAGATTGTATATGTCTAAAAAAACTTTTTGAATTTTCAGTATTTCTCCCATGCAGATTAGCTCTATGGAAAATTAATAATTTACTAAATACTGATATTTTAAAATTTTTATTAAATTTAATGCTTTTTAAATAGTTTACATTCTTTCCATTTAGAAGTTTATTATTTTATCATTTTTCAATACTGTACGGGTTACTCAAAACAGAAAAAACAAAATGAAACCAAAACACTAGATAAAAACAGAAGAGATTAGTTGGGAAGAAGGGATTCAGCAGGAGTGGGAGGGCAATGTGATAAGGTAATAGGACATAAATACAATAAAATTTATTATATATGTACATGGTGATGTCTCGATGAAACCCATTATTATTTATAATTAACATATGTGAGTAAAAATAAAAAGACTCTAATATTGAAAGATTATGGTTTAAACTAGAGCCATTTCCTCAGAGTCCAAGAACTGTTCCTTGTAAAATGATAACTCAGGCAGATTGCCTAGAAACTTTTGGGCATCTATGAAATCATAACTTGAAAATCTGGTATTTGCCCGTATTTTGTTCATGGTTGACCTACATGTTGATCACTGAACAAACAGTTCACATTGTGGGCTTAGGAGCCACAATGGATAGGTATGATCCTCTTCTCCCATGCTCACTCATGGAGTACACACATGCCCATTGCAAAAATTAAAATGCAGAATTTTATTAAGCCAGATTGATTCTGGAGAGCTCTCCACAGCAAAACCGTTGACAGGTGAGGCAACATTGAAACAATGAGAGAAGAGCAAGGCCCTAGCTGCTTTTGAAGGCATGACTTTGCATGTCGGCCCCCAGAGAGGGTCTGGGAGAGGCTGAAGTCCTTCTGTGTAACCATCACCTCTCTGTACACAACTGGTCCGCAGAAAGGTGGTGTAGAGGAGGAATTATGGGAAAGAATCATGGCTTTGTCAGGAAAACTTGCCCATCATTTTTGATATTAAAGTACCATTGCAATTACAATTTTTATAATCATTGTCTTTATTTTTCAAGGCTTAAGACTGTATCAGATGCTGACTTGTTACTTATTAGAATGTCTTGCCTTAGTTAGGGTTTCTATTGCTGTGGTAAAATACCGTGCAGAAAAGCAGCGTGGGGAAGAAAAAGTTATTCACTTACACTTTCGAATCATGGTTCATCAAAAAGGATGCCAAGGCAGGGACTTAAGGCAGGGAAAACAGGAATTCAAAGCAGAAGCCATGGAGGAACGCTGCTTCCTGACATCAGGACCACCACCCCAGGGATGGCACTACAGTGAGCTGGGCCCCTCTCACACCAGTCATTGATCAAGAAAATGCCACAAAGACTAGCCCACAGGCCAGTCTGATGGGGGCATTTTCTCAGCCGAGGCTCCCTCTTCTCAGATTATTGCTCTAGCTTGTGCCAAGTTGACAAAAACCTCACCAGAACATGTCTGAAAACTCCCTTTAAAGCGGATCCATTTTGTGTTTCTTTCTCCTGTGTCATCAAATTTTGTGTAAGTTTAATAAGTATTAATTGACTAAGAAGGTGTGATGCCATCATTTCTACTAAGTTTCCTTCCTTTCCTTTAGGATGCCCTGAGAAACAAATTCATAAGAAGCTTTGTAGAGAGCCACTTGGATATTGATGTGGACAAGCTCACGGAAGATCTGCACACATATGGTAAGGGCGCTGATGGTTTGGGTGGGATACATCCGTCCGTGACTGAGTGCTTGGCTCCTACCTCATCGGCCGTGCTGTTGCTGGTGACATTACCAAACTGACCTGTACACTCCCCATTTCTGTTTCACTATCTGTAACATGAAGGGCTTAAAGTAGATATGCCCCAAATTTGTTCACGCCTGACGTTCTCTGGTTGCAGCAGACTAGAGAAAGGAAAGCATTTCATCAGGTATAACACGTTTATTGAAACATAATTGGTGGAGGTGCTGTTTTCCAAAGTGGTAAGGGTAGGTTGAATATTTCTTACATAAAATGCTCAGTACACAAGAATTTTATATTTGGGGAACTTTGTACACATCCTCAAGGGAGTAGTTTAGGGATGGGGCCCAAATCCACTTATAAAAATCTTGTAGCTACTACATACCAGCCAGAAGATAATATTTTTTTATTAAATAAAATTATTTATTTATTTAACATCCTGAAAGTAATTTCCCCTCCTTCTTCTCCTCGTATTTCTTCTCCCCACTTCACTCTGCCGCCTACCTTCCAATCCACTCCTCCTCTGTTTCTGTTCAGAAAGGGCAGGCCTCCCTTGGGTATCAACAAAGCAGGGCATGGCAAATTGGGGTAGGACTAAGCTCCTCCCCTTGTCTTAAGGCTGAGCAAGGCAACCCAGAGTGAGGACTAGGTTCCCCAAAGCCAGCCAAGCATTTGGGACAGACCCTGCTCCCAATCTTAGGGGTCCCACAAGCAGATCAAGCTGTACAGCTGTCACCCATACGTAGCTTGCCTAGCTTGGTCCCATGATTTTATACAGTGATTTTCAGGATGAAAACCAATGATGTAAGATTTCCTACTTGTGGTTTTATTGGACCAGTCGGCTTTACTTTGTGATTTTTTTTATGCTGATCAGCTAGTTGTCATCTTCCATGAATTTATTTCAATTGTTGTATTTTTCACTTATATCCTTTTGCACAGTTTGTACCTTTTTTATTGCCAGGCTATTTCCAACAAAATTGTGTCTAATTATGTTTTTTTTTTTTTTTGGTTTTTTGAGACAGGGTTTCTCTGTGGCTTTGGAGCCTGTCCTGGAACTAGCTCTGTAGGCCAGGCTGGTCTCGAACTCACAGAGATCCTCCTGCCTCTGCCTCCCGAGTTCTGGGATTAAAGGCGTGCGCCACCACTGCCCGGCTCTAATTATGTTTTAATTCCCTGTTATTAACTATACAGTTCATCTTTTGTTGGTCTTTATTTTTTTCTCTTTAATTCTGTTTCTATGCTTTATCTCTATGACTATTAAGTATTTCTCATTGATGACTAGGTATTTAATAGTGAAAGGTAGTAGAGATAAATTTATATCTCCGGATGGAATTACCTTCAGTGGATCATATATTTCCTTGATTTCGGCAGAGAGCTGAGGTGAGGTGACATTTCTTTAATCCCATTATGGCCTGCTCTCCTCTGGAGGAGAAACTCCACTAGGGTAGGGAAGAGTCTGAATTTAAAAAAATGGGTATTTATTAGAGTCCATGTCTTTGGAAGCCGGTGAGGTCTAAGCCCCATGGGATCTCTGGATAAATAACCTCTTAGTCCTTTTAAAAAATTATTTCTTTTAGATCTTTTTGGAATTGTGTGTGTGAGAGTTTTGTGTGTATGCATGTATGTTCACCACATGTGTATCTATTGCTTGAATTCAGAAGAGGACATATGAGCTGCCAGAATTGGAGTTTCCTGATGGTGGTGAGCCACCATGCCAGCACTGGGGACTGAACCCAGGTCCTCTCTTGCTTTAGGTTTCTTAGGTCTTAGTGATTCTTACCGGCAGGAGTCCTGAGTACCCATCTGATTTCAGACATTCAAGTCTTTCCTACACTGCTTGTTGCTTGAAGCCATAGTGAAGATTTTTATTCTGATTGTTTATTTATTTAATGTGTGTGCACACCATGTGTGTAGAGCCAGATAAAGTGTTCCTCGGCTAGGCTGTTATATCAAGAATTTTGTCACAACAAGCAATGTTTGATAATTTTTAACTCTAAAGATTAAATGAAATATTTTTTTAAGTGGAGGTAAAAATGTTGCAAGAAAGAAGACAATAAACTTCTCTTAATTATACAATTGTAATTCTCAGGCCTAAAGGACCACAGAGGAAATTTCTGCTTAGACTAACAGTCCCATGCTCACTTCCATAGCTTGGAGAAAGCCATTTGATATCTGTCACCGTTGCTCTCTGCCTTATTCCCTGGAGACAGGGTCTGTCACTGAACCTGGAGCTGGTTGCTCTTTGGCTAGACTGACCTAGCCCTGCTTGCCTTCACCTCATATCTGCCCACCCTCAACAAGGAGGTGACAGGTTTGTATGGACACATCCAGCTTTTTGAAATAGGTGTTGGAGATCTAAACTCAGGTAGGTCCTCATGCTTACAATGTACTTGGCCATCTTCCCAGCGCTTATTTCTAAAAAGTCTATTCTAAAAAGAATGCTGTCCAATTACTCTAACTAGGAATGTTCTTTTTTTTTTTTTTTTTTTTTGGTAACAAGTGGACCCTTATTCTAAGCAGGAGTTCCCTCTGTGGATCTTTAGGACTGAGGATTATTATTCTATAATTAAGGGAAGCTTATGGCCATCATTGTTGCAATGCTTTTAATACCATTTAAAAATAATGTCATCTTATCTTCAGAATTAACAAAAAGTATCAATGCTTGCTCGTGAAAAAACTACATGTTGTAAACAGCCTAGTCAAGGAACACTTTATTTGGCTCAGGGTTTCAGAAGTGTCAGTCCATCATGATGGAAGGGGTGTAGCACAACATCTTAAATCATGGCAGCAGGAAGTAGAAAAAAAAGTCATTCAGGAAGAAGTCAGGGCAAAGGACATGCCCTGGTGACATACTTCCTGCAAATACCCCTCCTCCTACTTTTCAACTTTGCCCAATAGAGCCATCATATTATGAATCCATCAAAAATTCATCTATTGATTAGGTAAGAGTCTTCATGAAAATCACAGTTTACTTGATTTTTCCCCATTTGATGTATCAGTAATACAGAGAATATATTTTTGTGTGCTATATAGTTTATATATATATATTTATAAAGTATTTATATGTATTTATAAACTTATATATGTATAAAGCTGAGTTTGCTATTGGTAAATACTTAGTTAATTTTGTGTATGGACAAAACTGGACTCCTTTGAGCTATTTTTTAGTTAAGCATTTGTATTTATGTTCAATTATGGAAGACCCACGGTATAAATAGCAAGCTATAGAGAGAAATTGATATGTCTGATTTGTTTGCTGTCCCCAGGACAGACCCTGGATCAGATGTTTAACCATGAGGGGGCTGGACACTTCCAGTTTTTGGGCGGTATCTTGGCCAATCTCTCTTCCTGCGTGGTGTTGGACCGATTCCAGGCAGTGGAGACTGTTGGCGCCCTGGAGACCACGGCACATGAACTCATGCAGCAGAATAGTTTCTTGGCCAGTAAGTACTTGGCAGAAATATGTGTTCACCAAAGCACCAGCTCCAGGAGGTGGTCATCTTGTCTCATCTCCCTAAGCACATCTCAAGTGGATTCAGGAAAAGTATTTTCTAGATGAACCATAAAATGGAGCAGAGGTGCATGCACCGAGCTAGTGAAAAGATGCTCCCCACGCTGTGAACAGGCAGCTGTTCACAGTCCCTAGGGCACCACTACCTGCCCTGTCTATTTTTACTGTTCTGATTTCATTTCATGGTAAAACCTCACACCAGGAGCAATGTACTCAGACTCCCTCTATCACTTTTATTTCTATCACAGTATCTTGATGCTCTGAAGTAGGAAAGAAAAATGACAATGGCTAGTTGGAGTCTATTATCGCTTGTACATTTATTCAGCATAAGTGCGATGTTCTTTTTGAGCAAATATTGGATTATTACTTTGTTGACTGGTGCTATGGATTCAAGCCAGGACCTTGTACAAGCTCAGTACATATGCTTCTGCTAGAGCATGTCTCCAACTCCGCTGAGTTCATTGAGATTTAAGATGAATTTGCTGGAGACACAGCGATGCTGTAACAAAATGCTATTAAGTTCAGTCTGGGGGACCCAGCCAAAACTTGTTGCATTAAAGTTTTGTAGACTAGAAGGAGAAAATTAAGGTGCCCATTGGTTTTCTTTGATGGCTGTTAGGGAAGGGTATCCAGTGCACATGTATTTGCTAATGGATGCATGTCTCCTTTTGAAGCCTCTATATAATCTCTTCCCTTATCTGCCAAATTTGTCCTTCTCATAAGGATATGATCATGTTGGCCTATTCTGAGAGCATCATTTTAACATGACAACTCCTTTCCAGGTACCATCCTCATGGGTGGGTAGATGGCTGGCTCAGTGGATAAGGAATGATTTTGTTGTGCAACTTGAGGACCTCAGTTCAAATCCACAGCACCCATGCTGAAAACAAAAATATAAACAAAACAGCTGTGGCTATCTACATGAGACTGAACCACAGTGTTAAGGCCGCAGGGACAGCATTGCTGGGGCTTTGTGGCTGCCAGCAGAACTTCAGGTTCAGTGAGAGACCCTGTCTCAAGGGAATAGGAGAGTGATGGTGAGAAAGGACACCTGATGTCTTCCTTTGGCATCCACATGCCTGCACATGCATTCACACACGTCTGTGTATTAAGCACACCTACTCACACAAATGCATGTGAATTATCCCCCCCCACACACACACACAATGCCCTCTCCTAAGGTGATCACATTCTGATCTCCAGGAGTTTGCATTTTGAGGGAACACAATTCCTCTTACAGTAATAGTTCTCCATTAAATACAGAGAATCTAGGCCTTAGAGAACATCTTACATTTAAGCTTCCAGACATAAGTTATAGACTACAGAGATTCTGCGCAGCTGGCTGGACTTGTGGCTCCAGGGAGATAATGTGTGGTTATCTGATCAGCTCTGAGTCATTTTACAGGTCTATTCAAAATGTGAAATGAATAAAGTCTTTGTGTTGCTGATACCACAATATTTATCGTCTTTTTTTTTTTTTTAAATTGGAAAGGTACCTTGGGCTGTGAATTACAGGGTCTTGCTTCAGTTGCCGATAGAACAGAGTATCTTGTTTGATTGCCCTCCTGGGGTTGCATTCACCACTGCAGGCATGGGAGGCTGTGCAGAATCCCAGGTTATGCTCGTTATCCTGCCCATCTTGTGTGTCACATCTGTGAGTTGCATGACACTTTTTTTTTCTTTCCTGCTACCAGGTGTCATATTCAACAGTTCTTTGGGACACAGACACATCAGATCAGCACGTCGTAAATTGCCACCTCATGTCACATATACAATCCGGATCAACGTCTTATACACTATGAGGACAGACTTGATAAAATATCCTTCCTGGAAGTTTCATCCTCAGAATCTACCAGCTGATGGGTTCAAGTATAACTATATTTTTGTCCCACTGCAAGACATGATCGAGAGAGCCATCATTGCAGTACAGACTGGACAGGAAGTCGTGGAGCCAACGACCCAGGTGCAGGCAGCTCCCTACCCATGCCACACCAGTGACTTGTGAGTAGTGGTGGTCAGCCACCTTTTTCTCTAGTGTCTACCTACCAGGAGAGGAATTCTGCACTTAGAGAACAGAATAAAGAAAAAAAAATCTTTGAGTTTCTCTACTGCTGTTTCAAAGTATGACCTTAAAATGGCTGTTCCTGCTTTTAATTTCTTAAGATTCTCTTTTTAAAAAATATATATTTGAATTATTTAGGCAGAATGCAATGATTGAGCTCTATAGTCTATCCTCGGTTTTAACTGATTCTATACACAGAATGAAAGTCTTTGAACAGAAAATTCCAGGCAGTTTCCCAAGCAAAACATGAATTAGTTTTGTGCCCTGTACTATACTGAATCCATGTGACTGGAGGGATATGTAGACATTGCATTAGGTAAAGCAGATAATGTAGGGATGAAGCAAATGTGTGTGTGTGTGTGTGTGTGTGTGTGTGTGTGTGTGCATGTGCATGAGTGCATGCGCTCATATGCCTCCTATTTTATATTTTTGCTGATGCTTGCATCTGGAGCTGATTCCTGGAAATAGAGCCCTCTACAAACTCAGAGGGCCCTTAATGTAATTAAGTGCAGTTTTAAACCTGATTATTGGACATCTCTAGCTTTCAACAAAGTCATAACAAAGTTGATGAACCCCAGCCAGGAGGACTGTGCATGTCTGCCTCCCAGCTCTATTTTCTCATTCCTGGGGAAGCAAAGGAAAGTGATTCTTTCTTTGGCCTAAATCCTTGAAAAATAGGCCAGGTGCCTTGTACTTTTTAGGGTGGTTAAGAGTCACACGAGTCCCTCTGTCTTGGGTGTACCTTGCGCAATCTGGGATCGTCTGGAAGTTAAGTTGTGTCATTTGGCAAATAAGCTGTAATAACAGGAAGTACTGTTTAAAGCTGAATCAGCTGGCGAGACGACTTGGAGGAGAAGCTGGGCAGTATTAGCTGAGCCAGGCAGAGCGCGCTTAGCAGATAGAGCGCAGATTCCAGGTTGCAGAGGTTCGGTGAACTCAGGCGGTCACTAGCACACCTGAGTGTGTCAGACCACAGTGTGAGCCAAAGCAGATGAGTGATACTGCTGAAGGCTGCGGAAACGGCCTTGCTTCCTTCCTTCCCTGGGATGGAGGCTGTTCTCATAAGCACCTGCTCCTGGGTCACAAAACTTGTGGGTTGTTTGCTCTCCCTGTGTGTCCACTGCATCTGCTGGGACTCTTAGAGTCTCCCTTGAAAGCACTGGAGGAATTGAGGGGTGAGCCTAAGGTCGTTAGAGGGACAATTACATGTGAGTCTAGTTCTGAGAACAGACCAGATACTTGTCTTTCAATGTCACTGCCCATAATGGCTGCTGTAACCTGACCTCTGAGGTCTGGCGTTTTCTCCAGCTGATTGGTGGGTCCTTTGAGAACAAGTCACTTGATTATTTTTGTCTCTCCTTTCTGCATTGCGATATGCCTCAGCTATTACAGCTCATCAGTACATTGTTGATGACAGTGGCATTATGAGATGCTTGCCTTTGGTGGTAGGATGAAGTCTGGATAGGGCCAGAAGGCAACTCATTAAGTGTGTTTTGGGGCATCTTAGTGTGGTAGAGAGAGCAAAGGTCAGGGACACAGAGAGAGACCAAGTTCCCATTTCCACTGAGGGATTGCCATACTAGGCGAATGGTTGATAAGACAAACAATTCCCCCGTTTTTTGTAAAAATAAAAGCTTTTCTATCTTTTCAAAGCAATGGTAGTTTTTCCTTTGGACATTTTTAACATTACAAAATGCTTCTAAAGTATTTGTTTTGTTGAAAGAGCTGAACCCAAGAATACGGCTGTCATTGGCTACCTGTCATGCACGAATGCTCCATTTAAATTCAAATGCTAAAAGAGTAAGACAAAAGGTGAATTTCAAAAACAACAGTCTCCTTCAGCTTGCAGAATGTGTTACAAACACTGTGTATACAATTGGGGGCTGTGTGTACCTGGGTGGTAACACATTTGTTTTCTCCAGTCTGGTTCACAGATAAGCCACAGGGTGACACTCTCCACTTTGGCCAGAGTGTTCCCTGTCAAGAATAATGGACATACCAGCAAATGTCCTCACGGAGAGCTGGAGGTAGCCTCAGTTCCTGCTTCTTAGCACTGTGGGAGCCCTGTGGAGGAATCATTGCCTGAGCTAGGGGAAGGCATGTCTCTCTGCGTACAGGGGATCGGTTCTTGTGTGTGAGAAACATGGCTGCCGGAAAGCTGGAGTGAGCACATGCTGGGGTGTGACTCTGATGCCGTGACGTCACTTCTCGCTACCTGCTCTCTGGGTGTCACTATGTGTTCCTGATACCTATTCGTTTTACTTGCTTGACTGCCAAGAAGTTATTTTCCCTCTCTGAAAGACTGAAATCCTGGAGACCTCTCTTTGGGACACATCCTTTCATAACATTCAGTTCCAAGATGCCCGTTGTCAGAGACTCAGCAGAGACGGAGGCAGGCTGAGATCTTCCAAGGACTCAGTCACCCAAGTCAAACTCCTAAAGCACATTTGTTCAATAGTTTTCAATAGTTCCCTGCTGTTCACGGAACAAGTTGCATATTCATTAATTTATTAATGTATTCAATGACATTTATGTGCTATTTGTCAGTCTCCAACTTTGGGGTGAATCAGTGAAATGAACAGGTGAAAAAATTCCCTGCTCTGGGGGCACCAACAGTTCAGGGAAATCTACTGTGCAGTAAAGGAGAACAGTGAATTGAATTTTAATGGCAGTAACTGCCATGATGTTCAGAAGTGGGGTGGGAGGGCAGGAGTGTGTGCTGAGTTAGTCAGCGAGGTTGGAGTGGGTCACATCATAAAGATAATGTTAACCTAGACTTGGAGGGATATAGAAATGTAGTGGAAGGTATATTCCTGGCCAGAGACCCACCAATAATACATCCCTTTGACAGACATGGCTGTTGAGTGTGGAGTCAGAAGAGCACACCAAAGCATGATGGGAGGGGGCAAGATCAGAGAGCTTGTATAACTGCAGGGGATATGAATATGTTGGAACGGTGGAAGACCTTGAGAAGTGATGACTTTTCCTGACAGCTGGAGGAGCAGAATTTTCTCTAGGGCTTCTCTGTGTATTTTTTGGCTGTCCTGAAACTCACTCGGTAGATCAGGCTGGCCTCGAACCTGGAGATCTGCTTGCCTCTGCCTCCCAGTTGCTGGGGTTAAAGGTGTGCATCATCAATCACTGCCTGGCTAGGAGGAACAGCATTATAACCAGGGCCCCAGGCCAGGGCTTCCTGGGTTTAGTCCAGGTGCTTACCTCAAAGCAAGTCAGCAATATTAATGTTGAAAATCAGGGAAGGATTTAATCAACATGTGTATTCAGGGAAAGTAGAATATTAGTGCTTTAAGTTTTAGGATTAAATAGAGGGCAAGCTGGAGCCATGGGTGAGAGGCAGGTGTGATTAGAATGTGTATGGTCTGGTTGATCGTTATTTAAGTCCTGGTCGAGCAAGCTGCTCCACAAAAGTCCTTGTTATTAAGGGGCAAACAGTTCCCAGGAGATGCTTGCCCTTGTTAGATGGCGATCTCACCCTGCCACCTATAAAGCTATGCTTGCTGTCTGTGAGGCTCTGCTGTTTTTGGATTTTATGTGAACTGTTGCTTCAGGATATAGAGACCACAGACTCCTGGGTGCCATTTAGGGGGCTGGACCGGTGCACTACAAAAGCTGGTTGTGAGATGCTGCAGTGAATCTTGTCTTTGTGCCTTCAGCTCTGAAAAGGGTTGAGATAGGTTGGGTATCACCAGATTTTAGACAAATATTCTGAGTGCTAAATCTTCCTACATGCAGAGACCCCAAAGTTAGGGAGAAAGATGTACAACAAAGGCTGAGATGCTTCTGCTTTCCTGTGGATGAAATTAGGAGTCAGTGTTTGTTTGCTTGCCTGTTTTTTGTTTGTTTGTTTATGCAAATGATGCCTGTGAAAGAATTAGAGCCTTTGCTGACAACTCTCTGGATTTTTTTATAACAACTATTTATTTATGTATTTATGTATTTATTTATTTATTTATTAAAGATTTCTGCCTCCTCCCTGCCACGGCCTCCCATTTCCCTCCCCCTCCCCCCATCAAGTTCCCCTCCCTTATCAGTCCGAAGAGCAATCAGGGTTCCCTGCCCTGTGGGAAGTCCAAGGACTACCCACCTCCATCCAGGTCTAGTAAGGTGAACATTCAAAATGCCTAGGCTCCCACAAAGCCAGTACATGAAGTAGGATCAAAAACCCACTGCCATTGTTCTTGAGTTCTCAGTAGTTCTCATTGTCCGCTATGTTCAGCGAGTCCGGTTTTATCCCATGCTTTTTCAGACCCGGGCCAGCTGGCCTTGGTGAGTTCCCCATAGAACATCCCCATTGTCTCAGTGTGTGGGTGCACCCCTCGGGGTCCTGAGTTCCTTGCTCGTGCTCTCTCTCCTTCTGCTCCTGATTTGGACCTTGAGATTTCTGTCCGGTGCTCCAATTTGGGTCTCTGTCTCTGTCTCCTTTCATCGCCTGATGAAGGTTAATATTCAGGAGGATGCCTATATGTTTTTCTTTGGGTTCTCCTTCTTATTTAGCTTCTCTAGGATCATGAATTATAGGTTCAATGTCCTTTATTTATGGCTAGAAACCAATTATGAGTGAGTACATCCCATGTTCATCTTTTTGGGTCTGGGATACCTCACTCAGGATAGTGTTTTCTATTTCCTTCCATTTGTATGCAAAATTCACGAAGTCACTGTTTTTTACTGCTGAGTAGTACTCTAATATGTATATATTCCATACTTTCTTCATCCATTCTTCCATTGAAGGGCATCTAGGTTGTTTAGAGGTTCTGGCTAAAAGCAGTGTGGCGGTTTCTCAGGAAATTCGGCATCAACCTACCCTGGACCCAGCAATACCATTCTTGGGAATATACCCGAGATGCCCTATCATACAAAAAAAGTATATGATCAACTATGTTCATAGCAGCATTGTTTGTAATAGCCAGAACCTGGTTTTTGTTATAAATGAGGCATAGTGATCAATAAATGCAGGAGAATTAGGGCAGAAGATGGTCTATTTTATTTTGTTTTCTTTTCCTCTTCTTTTAAAAGTCATGTGGCAATAAGAATAATCTAATAAGAAGGACGGATTGATGATGTGTACACAGGACACTGGTCCTTGTGACCTTGAATAATTGAGGGAGAAGAGGCCTCGACAGCATGGGAGGACCCAGCCACAGGCAGAAGGTGGCAATCCATCCCTGACAAGACAGCCTGTTTGATTTTCCTCAGCTGAGAATCGCCAGTCTTCACCGAACTCCTCCTCTCTCTGTCATTGTTCCTCTCTTCACGTCACATCAGCTGTCAGTCAGCCTATGGAGTCAGTGCTTTTGGGAGGGGAGGGCTAGAGAGTGTGGTTTGAGACTGTACAGGTGGGCAGGGGTGGGGCTCTGTGAAAGTCACACATTTGCAGTTATCCTAAGGATAATTTAAAAATGGACACATGAAATACTTGTTAAGGGATATTTTATGATTGAAACTATAGTATATTTCATAAATACACCGGATCTCAAGTGTTCACACATGGCTTTGAAGGGTAAGGCAGGGAACTCACTTTCAGAAAATGAGAACCACAGTAACACCATAGAATTCCTTTCTGTGTAGAGAGAATGTTTGTTAATTCAGTTCTTTTTTGTTACTTGAGTCCCTCAACTCATAACACGACAGAGTGGGGTCCAATGGAAGGAGATTGTGGGAGTTAGCACTTGCTGGGTCTGGCAGGGTGGTGGCTGCTAGGAGTTGATGCATGTGGTCTTTGTAGTGTCTCAGGAAGAGTGGAGAATGAAGGGGTGCTACAGAGGAGTTTAAAGTGTCAGTTTCGAACTCGTTGGTCCCCATAGGTGCCCAAGCAGGCCCTTTATTTGGTATATTTTGACGGTTTCCTCTTTTGTTTACTGCAAATCACTCTGATGGACACTGCTCTTCTCTACTTTCTCATTGTCCTGTTCTCAACAAAATCTCTGTGCCTGACATGCACGAGGCAAAGCTGTTGGAAGCCCCCGCCCCGCCCTGGTCCTTTTCTGTTCCACTGAGAGGCCCTGCACACAGGTTGATGACAACAGCTGTCATGGCAGGTAGAAGAAATAAACTCTGCTGTGTAGCCCTCAATGTCTTATGCCCCAAACGTTGATGACAACAGCTGTCATGGCAGGTAGAAGAAATAAACTCTGCTGTGTAGCCCTCAATGTCTTATGCCCCAAACGCCTTGGAGAAGAGTGAAGAGGAGGCTTGTGTCCTCTTGAGCTCTCAGGTATCTGCAGTTTCTCCATACTGTTCGCCCAAAAGCAACGATAGCAATGCTTACTGTAAACTCGTTAGTTCCTTTTACACAATGCTGTTTATTTTCTAAGACCCTTGTGGACAGAGCAAAAGCAGCTGACACCCATTTAGCTCATCTCTTGGAAGTCTCAGGGCGTCTTCATGCTCTTCAGTCTGTTTTTTCAATGGATTCTGAGTTGTTTCCTTCCTTAGGCTTTTACTGTGAGAGCCTTGTCTTTGGGGTGCATTTTGCTCCCATGGGTTGTAATTTCTGATGTTTGTTAACATGGTATGCGGGGGAAGTTTGAGCACATGTGGGGTGATTAGGTAATCATAACAGGAGCTGGCCCCCATGTAGCGTCTCGAGGTCGGAGATGCTGTCTTTAACTAAATGGCTTAGTTCTGTTCAATGAAGACTGGTCCCAACTAACGTTCCAAACACCTTCAAGTGAAAGCATCACACACTCTGCCTCTCAGCACCTCATTCCCTCATATACTTATTCTTCCATTCATTTGTTAGAAAAAGACTTGTCTTGAGTCTACTGTATGATACATTTTTTTTCTTGGCCCTAAGAGGGATGTAACTGTCATGTGGATTTCACTTACTGCTTTGCACAGCAAGTAATATACATCCATAATTAATTAGGAGAAGAAAGAAAGATAGTAAGACCCAGAGCTCTGTGAGTGGCAAGGGAATGTTAGTTCACACTGGTTAATTCCAGAGGATTTTACCATAACAGGAACTGGGATGACCCTGGGATATCTTAAAACCCACCTCTTAGCAGATCCTGGAACTTGGGGGGCAAGACTTGCTTCCTAAGGTTTTGTGATTGCTTTTAAGCTCCTGAGAGCCACTGAAATTCCCACACTGAAATGCTGAAATAATTGGACCAAAACCTCACACTGATGCCCTGGCTTTGCTGCTTGCTAATCCTAAGTCCTTGAGAGTTAAACCAGTGATTTGAATTTGGACTATCATCTCCTCCTCTTGAATTGCATGCTAATTGCTGCCCTGTCGACCTCATTAGCTTGTGCAGTATAGATCATCATGTGTGAGGAAGGGATGGCCCCATGAAGGCACTAGATGCAAAACAGAGCAGGTGCTCATGTGGCAGCTCGCTTTGTTGGAGGACTGCTCTGATTGGTGGAGGGTTCTTTTTCCTACTGATGCTGAAAGCCAGGGCAGGTGTAATGTTTTTACCTGGTGTTAGATTCAGAGAACAGTAGCTACAGTAGCTCTCTGCCTGTCTGCCAGAACTTTCTGAGTGAGCTATGGAAGGTATGAACGGAAAAAGTGAAGAATGTCAATAAATGTCTTCACTTGTGTCTGGCGAAGTCTGTCAGTCCTCATGGTTCCCATATGAGCCATGGGACCTCTTCTTATCCTCTTCTCTGTCTAGGTCACAAGCCATAGACCACTCTAGTTGATCATATTGAGGAGGGCCATAGAAGCTAGAGAACTTTTAAATAGCTGAATATAAGTTTATTCACTATGAATTCTAGAAGGGAATGAGAAGGAGAAAGGAAGAGAGCGAGAAGCAAGAGGCAAGAGTACTGTTATGTCTTGGTGATTAGCCCCGTTGTGTGCTCCGCTCTCCTAGGGTGGGCGAGGGCTGGTCCTAGGTAGTGATAGTGGTGGAGCTGGGACATGGTAGCAGAGTGGAGAGGAACAGGCCGAATCCAGGGTGATGTGGGAAATGAGACCTGGACTGCTTCCTCCAAACCACATTTAAATTCAACTCCTGTATCCTGCGTGACAAAACAGCAGCAGGGCTCTCTGTGTCGCTCCTTCTAACACTAGGGCTGTACTCAGGACACTCACTCCATCAACGGTTCTCCTTTGAACTCTGAATAGTGCTAACACAGCCATGCAACACAAATAGCACCACTAAGGAGGGTTATTAAAAAGTAAATCAATGAGGTGCCACTTGCAGAAAAGCAATGGGGACAATTTGATGCTTGTGAAGACCCGAGTATCTTTAAAAACAGGCCTAAATGCATAAGAGAGTTTTCTTTTAAATTGTGCAGTCTATTTATAGTGCTTTTCTGAGTATTTCAGGAGGGATAAATACAAAGAAGATTCTGCAGCATATTAGTTTGATACATGCTTTTCTGATAATAGACCAAGCCTGTTTCTGAGGTGACACCCCGACTTTATTATATTCTCTTTTTTGTTGATAATTTTGCCAATAAATGATTATCAAGAGCAGAGAAAATAGAGGAAAATGTTTTACATTGTATTAGTCTGCTTTCTGTTGCTATAGAAATACCTGAAGCTGGAAAATAAATGAATTAGTTTACCTGCTTCAGTTTTGAAGGTTGAAAGTCCACGTTTGGGTGGCTTCTTGGTGTGATTTCCAAGACTATGTCCTAACTAATGTGGGCTAAGAATCAGAAAGTAATCTTAAAGACTTCTTCTCAGTGCACAGATTGGTAGAAGCTTACAGTGTTTGAATTTCAGCTCTGCATCATTAAGATTCTAGAGAGGTAAGGATCTGAAATAATGAAGTTGTTTCTTTGTTCCCTGTTCTACTTCCACAGGCTTCATTTCTGCTTTCGTCATCTTCCTTCAGCCTTGGTGCCTTCTTCAGTATTTCCTCCTATTTCATTACATATGCTCTTTTTGTCGTCACATACTCTTGGTTGCTGTTATTATTTCAATGCAATCTTTTCTTTCAGGATTTATTTTTTAAAAATCCCCCCCCTCATGCTTTGCTCATTAAAACAAAACAAAAACAAAACATTTAGCTCTTATTGCAAAACCAAATCAAAATACAACACACTGGATACATACATCACATTTTTTCCTTCTTCTTATGGCTTCTTCTTGTCCTCACCAAGAAAGATTTTTTTTAAAAAAAACCCAACAAATATAATGACAATAACAAAAATAACTTGACCTGGCTACATTCATAGGAAATGGTACCAGGATAAACAACAAAATATGAGATTCTTCTGGTTTTGCACATGAAGCAATCAACCATCACTGAAGAGGCTGTGAGCTAAACACAAATTCAACACGTGTTGAATCTCATTGGAGATGGAGAACGTGGTAGATGTTAGAAGTGGCCCGATAGCCTTTGTCCTAAAATAGTCAGATTAATGCAACAGATCTTTTAGATTAAAAAGGGTTTATTTACCTAACCACACCTAGCTACTGGGCTCTGCTCTTTCAAACAACTTTCAACAACTGTTTTCCTTCACCATAAATGCAATCTTTTGTGCTATTTTTTAAAAAAATTATTGAAAAATTTTCTTGTAAAATAGTTTCATTATGTTTTCCCCTTCCCTAATTCCTCCCAAATATTCCTCACCTTCTTACCCACCAAACTTCATGTTCTGTCTCTCTTTAAAACAGAGAAAGACTAAAATAAAAACAAGAAATACACACACAAATAATTCCCACAAAACAACAAAATGGATCAAAATAAACAAAAGGTCAATAAAACAAAATAAAACAAAAACCAAAATCCAAAAAAACCTAAACAAAGCAAAATAAGGCAAAAAGTCTACAAAAAATATTATGTAATTCTTTTTGTGTTGGTCAAGTATTCCTGGCCACGGTAGCCTGCCCTGAAGCAGGGTTAATACACCCCGTGAGACTCCACTAGAGAAATCTGGTTTTTCTGTTGCCAGTGAGTACGGATTTCACATAGCTTCATAGTTACGGTTGGAGGCATATGTATGTTTCTCCCTCTCCTCTAACTTGTAACAATCTTTCTGCTTCCTCTTCTGCACAGACCCCTGGACCTGGAGTGAAGGGCCTTGATAGAGACATCTCGTTGAGAACTGAGTGCTTCAGTGATCTATGCTTATAGCAGTATTTCATTAGTATGTTCCTTCAGCAGAATCATGGCAGTGGCTATAATAACAGCTTGGCTATAGCTTGTGATGTAGGTTGTCCCCTGAAGCCTATGACCTATTCGGTCTCAGATTTTGGCCACTTTACCAGTGTCAGATATGGTTTCCATCTCATGGAGTGGGTCTCAAATCCGATCAGAGAGTGGGTGATTACTCCTATAACAGTTGTGGCAATATTGTACCAGTGTATTTTACAGACAGGTTTCTTTTGGAGGTTACAGGTTTGTAGCTGGGAAATACCGATGATTATCTTTCCCCTCTGGTAGCATGCAGAGTACCTTCCAGTACCGTGAATGTTAGCCAATAAGGGCAAATCTTCTGGTTAGGCACTGGAGGTTGGCATAAGATATCTAGTCAGAGTATGGTCATCTCTATGTTTTGGTGACTCCATTTAGATTTCTTTCATCTATGTATATATTTAGGAAGGGTCTACCATAGTTGACTTCCGTATGGCTCTTCAAGTGGTTTTCCAGTGTCATCTGTCCTCCCCATATCCCCTTTTTCACCCGTCTCTCCCATCCACCGCTCCATTTAATCCTCATGGTATACATTTCCCTTTGACTCTTCATAACAATATATTTTATTTAATCCTCTTATCCCTTCCCATCTCCTAACCTCTGTGGTCATTCAGATTGCAGCACACATATTGGAGGTTTGAAATCTAACACCCATTAATTACACAATAGAATATTATCCAGTTCTTAAAAAAATAAAAATATGAAAGTCATAGGTGAATGGATGGAGTTGTAAAGAAACCACTCTGGAAGAGTTAACTCAGACCACAAAAGACAAATATTGTATATTTCCTCTTATTAATGGGTATTTTTTTAGTAGAGAATTTAGACCATTGGAATTGAGAGCTAACGATGAGCAGTGTTTATTTATTCCTATTATTTGTTGTTATAGTGCGGGTTCCTTCCCATGATTTTGATTTACTGTTCTGGGATTATTTATTCTTTTGTCTTCTTGGGAGTGGTTAACCTCTTCTTCTTAAAGGTTTCCTTCTACTGTCATCTACAGAGCTGGATTGGTAGATAGAAATTGCTTAAATTGGTTTTAAATTTGTGGAATATTTTTATTTTTCTCTTGATTGGCCTGATAATTTTGCTTGGTGTTGTAGTCTGGGCTGGTGTCTGTGGTCTTTCAGAGTTTTAGAACGTCTGTCCAGGGCCTACTGGCTTTCACATTCTCTCTTGAGAAGCCAGGTATTATTTTAATGGGCTTGCTTTTATATGTTTCTTTGTCTGTTTTCCCTGTAGCTTTTAATCTTCTTTCTTTGTTCTGTACATTTAATGTTTTGATTATTATGCATCATAGGGAATTTCTTTTCTTTTTTATTTTTATTTTTTTTGTATTTTTTTTAATTTATTTATTTATTAAGGATTTCTGCCTCCTCCCCGCCACCGCCTCCCATTTCCCTTCCCCTCCCCCGATCAAGTCCCTCTCCCTCATCAGCTTGAAGAGCAATCAGGGTTCCCAGACCTGTGAGAAGTCCAAGGACCGCCCACCTCCATCCAGGTTTAGTAAATTGAGCATCCAAACTGCCTAGGCTCCCCCAAAGCCAGTATGTGCAGTAGGATCAAAAACCCATTGCCATTGTTCTTGAGTTCTCAGTAGTCCTCATTGTCTGCTCTGTAAGTCCGGTTTTATCCCATGCTTTTTCAGACCCAGGCTAGCTGGTCTTGGTGAATTCCCGAAAGATCATCCCCATTGTCTCAGTGTGTGGGTGTACCCCTCGCGGTCCTGAGTTCCTTGCTCGTGCTCCCCCTCCTTCTGCTCCTGATTTGGACCTTGAGATTTCTGTCCGGTGCTCCAATGTGGGTCTCTGTCTTCTTTCATCGCCTAATAGGGATAGAGGAAGAAAAGGAAATCAGGGCCAAAGTCACAGAAAATACTTTTCATCAAAGAAGGAAATTTTCCTAATCTAAAGAAATAAGCTCCTATAAAGATACAAGACCAAATAAGTAGGACAAGAAAAGAAATTCCCTGATGAAGGTTAATATTCACTATTTATTTTTGTTTAACCTTTTCTTTGAATGAGTTATCTATTCTACGTTGGCTTCACACATGAGATTCTCTTTTCCGTGTCTTATAATCCATTGGTCAGGTTTATCTCTGAAGACTTTTTTTGTGTGTATTTGTTTGTTTGTTTTGTTTTGGCATCCTAACCAATACAACCCCTTTTTATTTCCAGTTTTATTTTACTCTGAGTTTTCTTTAATGATTCTCTTCTTTGTTAAATTCTACTCTCATGTCTCAAATTGTTTTCATCATTTCTTTCAACTCTGTGTTTTTACAGACTTTATTAAAGAATTTATTCATATTCTCTTTAAGGTCTTTGAACATATTCATAATTACTCTTTTGATATCCTTGTCTTGTTTTTCAGCTCTGCTGCCTATCTTGGGGCCTGCCACAATAGGGTTAATAGCTTGTGGTGGAGGCATATTATTTTGACCATTCACGTTTGTGGTGGTGTGTTAGGATCTAGGCATCTGGAATTATGTTTGAGGTATTTCTTCCTGTTGATACATATTCTTGTCTTAGTTGGGTCAGTGTTCTGTCACTTTCTGGATCCTAGGCAAGTATGGTGGCTGTATGGGTTCCTGATAGAGAGTATATCTTCGGGTCTGGGTGTCACAAAGGAATGGACATAGACTGGGGGGAAAGGTTGAAATGGGCTGTGGGAAATATCTCAGAGGGCAGGGTCTATACAAAGGGCTGATATCCCCAGGTAATAGAGCTAGGAGGAGAGGCGCCTGCGATCAGGCTGTCGTAGGGCTAAGGACCAATTTGGAGAGACAATAATGGAGGGCAGAAAGGATAATGAAAATCACTTACCCGAGATCAAGTTCAGTGTGGCCATCAGGTGACTCAGATGATGCATATGTGTCAAAACGTCAGTTAGAGGCAACTAGTACGTGCTACCCTTTGTTATCTTGGCACACAAACACACCACCTTTAAACCAGAACCTTTTATTCCTTGTCCTCAAGATTTCACGTTAATATCATAATACAGAACAGTACAATTTTTAAAATTCCTATAGTCCCTAAATTCTTCAGTACTTTGAAAGTCCAAGGTCTCTTAAGTGTGGGCTTCAGTAATTAAAACAAAAACTCTATTATTCTACATAGGAAGGCCCAGAAACACAATTGGATCCAAGCAACCCCCAAATCTCAGTTTAAGTCTGGATTCTGTAGCTGAACGTTCAACAACTGCCCAACATCACACATTTTATAGTCTTTGAGCTCCAAAAAAGCCTGGGAATTTCCATCCACAGTCTATATAGCTTATATTACTGTTCCATTTTAAAGCTACATGGTCCTGGAATTTCCAACGCCATGAGGTTTCCTTGGCAACTAAGATTGCACCTTTACCAAAGGCCTTTTCTGGCATTTTCGGAGAGACTGAAGCTCCATCACGTAGCACCAAGCCTTAGCTGCTCACCAAGAATCCTCCATACCTTCAGAGCCACCATGACCTGGGTGACTCTCACGTGCTATTTACTGCATCCCCCATGTGAGCTGGAAAAGCAGCCCATCTCCATGCACTGACTCTAAGCAAACACTTTCGCAGTGAAGCTCAGGGTTCACCTGAATGGCAATGACCTCTTCCCACGTCCAGCTACCCTTTCAGCCCTCGCTGATCAGCACCCTGCTGTCCCAACAGAGCACACGCACTTTTCTAGAGCACTTTATTCTTTCTGGTGGCCGCATGGATACGTTCATCTCTTTTTTCAGTGTGGAGGATTCCTTCATGTACTTTCTTTGGTGTTGGCTTGATGGTTATGGCTTTCTTCAGTTTGTGTTTATCATGGAGAACTTTCCTTGCCCATTCAGTTACAAAGGGTGGCCTTTTAGATACAGTAATTTCTGGTACTTTCTTTCGTGGCTTGGAAGCTGTTCTGTGTCTTCCTGGCTATTGAATTTTTGTTGGGAGACCTACTGTTATTCTAAAGAGCATGCCTTCGTCCTTGACGTAGTGCTTTATTCTTGCGACTTTTCATGCTCTTTCTTTGTGTATTAACTGTAAAATGAAGTAAAAAGGCTCTTCTTTGGTCTGGTCTGTGTGGTATTCTAAATGTCCCCACTATCTGGGCACATTCTCTTTCTCTAAGCTTGTGAAATGTCCTGCTATTTTATTATTGACTATATTTTCCTTATCTTTAGCTTACTTCTTCTATGGAATGATTCATAAATTCATCTTTTAGTTGAATCCCATAAATCTTATTTTTGTGTTTATATTTTCTTACTATCATTATTGTTGTCTTTAGGATACAATGTCCATTTTTCTATTGGTGAGGCTTTCTACTGAGGCGTTATTTGACTCATTGATGTCTTCATTTCTCAAACCTGAATTGATTTTCTTCAGAATTTTTGTCTTTTCTATTGAATTATTCATATTGTATATTGTCTTTCTCATTTCATTCAACTATTTATCTGCCTTTTCTTTGGATTCAATACAGAATTTATTCCTGTCATCATATTTTTAAGTATTTTTAAGTTTTACATATGTGTGTGTGTGTGTGTGTGTGTGTGTGTATCTGTATGGTGGCATGTGTGTGAAGTAATGTGCTTGTAGAATCCAGAAAAGGGTGTCAGAGCCCCGGACATGGGATTACAGGTAGTTTTGAACCACTCAACATGGGTAGTAAGAACTGAACTTGAGTTCCCCTCTTTAACATGAGGGCCAGGGTCTAACCCAGGGCATCAGGCTTGGTGGCAGTGCTTTCACCTGCTGAGTCATCTTACCTGGTCCCCTTCTGAAGTACTCTTTCATCCCAACTAGTCACCTCCTTACTTTCATGACTTTTTTCTTTTTTCCAGTGAATTTAATTAGGATTACCTGTCCAAGCATGGGTAAGGGAATGCTCACTTTAAGCATGGGCAACTCACCAATGGCTATCTCAAAAAGAAAGTAGCCCTTCCCTCCCCTGGCAACCATTGACTGCCAAAAGCCCCCTGGGAAAGGCGGGATTGTGTGGATGCTGCCATCATGGTGGAATGTTGAAGGCCCGATTTTGTACTGACGTTGTTGTATGCACCACTGGGACATGTTCTTGATTGGAAAGGCTGTGTGAGGATGAATGGCGGCGTTACACAGCAACCCTTTTATATTCTTTTTGTCTTACAATCTTTCTTATGTTTCGTACATTTTTTTGGTCTCCTCTTCAAAGATGGGCCTTGGATGAGTACACAGCATAACTTATTCTCTGAACACTGACTCAATATAAGTCTCTGCATTAGCTGTTCTCCACCGCAGAGGTATTTCCACTCAAGAATGAGAGCAGTGCTAATGATCAATGGGTGAAAGCATAGATAGTTGAAGGCAGTTTGGCAGGATCATTTAGTAAGACAACCAGAGTAGGTTTCCCTGAGGGTCTGTGAGCTCTCCATCAGCAGCAGGGTATTGCCTTAGAGTACAGATCAAGCATGTGTTCCCATTGAGAAGGCTTTAAATCCAACCAGAAAGTAGTTGTTACCCTTAAGGTAGTCATGCCACTATTGTGCCAGTAGGCACACTTTGCCTGGCATATTAATCTTGTAGCATGAGAACTTCGCAGCTGGGGGAGACCATGGTTGAGTTTTCTCCAGTAGGAGCTTACAGCATATTCAGGTATGATGGAGGTTAGCCAGCTGGGAGAGAGCTTCCAGCTCAGGTCTGCAGGCTGTTGACAAGCATTGCACTCGTGTGCCTTAGACCTTGTCATCATTAAGCACTTGTCTCTGTTCATTCCTCCTTTGGGGCACCATTGGTTATTAGATTCCTTGTTTATCACCAGCGTACAGAAGACAATTCCATACCCCACTATGGCAGAGACCAGATGGCATGGGACTCTCTGTAGTTGTGACTCAGTTTGTCCCTTTTAACTAGAGGGATACTTCCCGCAAACTAGCTCTTGTCCTACAGCCCTTTGACGCTTGCCCTGGCTTCCCAGTAATCACTAGGCAGGATCTTTGTCACTAGATTTGCCTGACTAGTGACTCAATAGGAACCCTTTTTAAATGGCTTGCCATGCTCTGGTCAAATGCTGCAAGCATAGTAAAGTTTTCCCAGCATTTAGGTGCTACGCGGAGAGCAGGATTATTCGCTGCTTCAACTGCAAACCTGTTCAGTGATGAATCCACTGTTCACTGTGGTTTTTGAGTCTCTTGTTTTTCCTTTGGTCTCTGGTCCCTCTGATGTTTGTATTTGTTTTGTTCCTTTTGGGGCCTCTCCCCAGCTGACTCCTGCTCTCTAAATTCTCTGGTCCTCATACAGTGTTTGCTTTCTGAGGCTCCCCCTGGCTTTCACTTGGGTACTGACTTTTGCCCTTGTGCTTACTCCTCACAGAGAGCTGAAACCTCTTGAACAGACTCATTCTGTTCTACTCTCTTGAGTTTCCACTCCTTCATTGCTTTTGGGCCTTAAGTACTTTTCTGCCTTCACCAGCCTCAGAGGATGGCTGCCCTCCAACCACGCAGGTCTGTTTCCCTAGATTCTAGCAGTTGTGTTTATGTGTCCTCTGCGCTTCACCTCCCCCATGAATCCTAGCATCGAGTTGATCTCTGAGCAGTCTAGTATAATGTTCTACAAAGCACACGAGACCTTTAAATGTACAGATTTCAATGTTTTGACTCCTTAGCTTTCTGAAGTCACTGCTTTCCACCACAATTTTTTCTTCTCTAGGGACTTCTATCATGAATTTCTTCCTCCTGTGTCTTCATTCATAGAATCTCACTAATCATTCAAAGTTCTCCATTGCTGTTTTTTTAGATGTCTTTTCTAGGTGTCATCCATCTCCATGTGTGCTCCACGTAGAATCAAATTTCTTTGCATGGTTTCAGATTCACCATCATGAAAGTTATGTTTTTTTTCCATCTATTCCTTTCCAAGTTCTTGGCGCTCAGATGGTTTTCAGTCTTGGGATCTGGTCATTGTCATGCCTCTCCGTTCTAACAACTCTTAGTTCACCGGTTCTTAGGCAGGCTTTACCTTCTGATTACTTTACAATAAATGCATCCACCATTTTGATCTGTTCCATGTCACCATGTTATTTACCACGTGTTCTTCCTTTACTAGTAATCATGCGATCTCAGTGACCTCTTTGCTTCTTGGGTAGCTATTGTGCTAGGTTTTTGTTGCTTTGATTGTTACCTCTCTAGAACAAACGGGGATTCCTGGGCGGGCATCTGAAGGCTGTCCAGTTGGTAAGTGGAGAAGATGACATTAAGTGCCACACAACTAACTGGGAAGCTTTCAGCTTTAGCAAACTTTCCTGCGGCCCTTTAACGAAGAGCTTCCTATTCTGTTTCCCTGAAATAGGTCCTAGAAGTTGCCTGGCTACTACTCTCCACTTAATGTGCAGCTTGACTCCCATTTACTGTGCACCGTTGTGCATAGTTTCTCTTGAGAGAGTGCTCTTGAAGATGCGCGGACGGTCTTCAAAGGACAAGCTTTGCTTTTGAAATTTTTCTTATCTACTTAGCATGGAAGAGTCTTATGTAAATGTGACAGGCTTTGGTCTGTTTTTCTCATGCTTGAATGTCTTTTTCAAGCCTTTAACAAAATTTAAATGTACATTTTTTTCTCCCTCTCATATTGATTTTTGGAGTAGTTCCCAGGAGCAGATAAAAAGTCATGTCTTACAATCTCCATTTTTAAAACTCAATCTCCTTTCTCTTAAATGGCTTTAGTTAGCCACTGTCTGAGGTATTTCATATGCTGGAGGCACTAAGACAATTCCTTTAAGATCTCAGGATGCTGTTATTCTGAATCTCTCTTAGATTCTCTATAATAAAAATTCCATGACTCACACGACACAGAGCATGGAATCTTGAGCAGTGTGACTTTATGGGGTTAGCTGAGTATACTTGGTTAGTATTTATATGTCACCACCTTCAGTGCTGTTAGGCAAAAATGAAGAGGTTTATGAACAAGCAAACATTTTCACCTCTCCTCCATTAAATGGATTCAACATAGGTTATTTTCTACTCTTGGGACCCAGAAGTATCTTTTTGTGTGTGTGCATGTGTGTGCCAAATTGTGTTAGTCTTAGAGAAGAGATGATTGTTTACTGTGCATATAGAAATATCCACGGCACATGCCCATCTACCTGTTACAATTGCTGCAGAAATAATAATTACCTTCACCCCAAAGACCATAAGACTGAAGAATCTGGAGCCTTCTGTTCTGTGCAGCTAAATGCTGTCACTGGGTATACCCCTAACTGTTCACGTTACACACTTGCTGCTTAGCATGTAAATTACTAGGTGTAATCTAAAAGCACCAGGAAACTCATGACCTCAGGAGCTCAGAGTGGTTGTTTTATGTAGCCAAGTGACTAAGAAGAGAGATTAATCCCTCTTCTTGTATGTTCATTGATACATTTACTAACAAGTCTGTGGCTTCTTCCTGTAGCAGGCCTTTTTCAAGAGCAAAGGCCGAGACCCGTAATGCCATATTCTCCTATGTGAAGAACTTTTTGTTTTTAAAGATTTATTTATTTATTATGTATACATCATTCTGTCTTCATGGATGTCTGCACGCCAGAAGAGGGCACCAGATCTCATTACAGATGGTTGTGAGCCACCATGTGGTTGCTAGGAATTGAACTCAGGACCTTTGGAAGAGCAGCCAGTGCTCTTAACCTCTGAGCCATCTCTCCAGCCCCCAGGGTCAACATCTTTAGTGGCCCCTTTGTCTCTTGTCTAGATGGCTTCATAGCAGCTATGGTCTCTCTGTCTCTCTGTCTCTGTCTCTGTCTCTGTCTCTCTCTCTCTCTCTCTCTCGTCCTCTCTCCATTTTTTCTTGTTTCATCGTGTTCCGTGTTCTTTCTCTGTTCCCTTTCCTGATCTCAAGACTTGGTTGCATTTCTTCTCTTCATTAACTAAAGTTCAAAGGTGACTTTGATGTGTAAAACTCCCTCCATCACCTGGCCAGGCTGGGGCTCTGACTGTGTCTCCCCAGTCACAAGCACCTTGCCAGCTCTCAAGGCCGGCCCTTGCACTGCTGGTTCTTCCTGTCATCCTGCAGTTCCCCTTCTGACTCACTTCTTTCCTGTATATGCTTTTGCTCAAGTGTGTCTCTATTGCTATCTCTTCTTAGCTTCATCTGCATGGCATCCTTTCTCACAACTTTTGCTTCCCCTCCCTATACTTACTACTGCCTGACTGCATGTGACAGACGCCTGCTAGGTGACTGTTTTATCCCTCCTGGCCCCCTAAAATGGTGTTCTTCATGGCAGGATCTTTTATGTTTGGTTCATGCAAGTATCACAGATGAGGTGATACTGCTCGTGTGTTAAGCTGGTCTTTGTTCATATGCAATTACATTGTGAGTTTTGAGCTTACCCTGGGGTAGAAGACAGAGGGCCTGGAAGTCACCCCACGGTTCACATGGAAATGTCCATATAAGAAGGCAGGTAGGGAGAAGTTGTTCCTTAAGGTATCTGAAAAGTTACCCCGAAGTGGTGGAGAGCAAGAAGTTATTCTGGAAGCTGACAAAAGAGAGTGAAGGTGTGATCACTATTGTCAAGCAAAGTTGAGATGTCACAGAGGGAGAAAAAATTGTATTTCTGTTGGATTTGGGATACATCTGTCATCAATGTCCCCACTGTGCTTTAGAAATGGAACCCAGTTAGAATATGTGGGACAATAGAAAGGCCAGTTAGAGTGATGGGAATCTACAAGTTAGGGAAATAGGAGGGTGTAAGACATTAATTTGTCAATTTCTACGTATTTTTGTAAATGATTATCTATGATCAATTGTTGGAATTGATTAAAAATATGTAGTGGTCCCAGTTAGCTGGGAAGAATTATAGTCATGAGTCAATGGCCTGTTTCATATCTCCGACCTGCTCTATCTCAATCAGGTGTCAGAGGTCAGACCATGGCTACCCGAGGCACTTTGAGCCCCATGTCTTTGGCATGGTACCCTTTGTACACACTTGTAATCAGGATGCCAATTGTAGCTGCAATGCCTTGGTTACAGGTCTTGTGAGATACTGCTTCTTAAAGTGACTTGTTAGGTGAAAAAAAAATAACCAAAATTGGATAGAGGTGTAGACTTTGTCATATTCTTGCTACTGAGTCAATTCACCTTGCTTGCCCCTGACCTCACTTGCCCTTCCATATTGATTGAATTAATTATACCCTGACAGGTTCCTGAACAATGTTGGCTTCTTTTTCCCCCTGATTATGATGTTGACTTGGATGGTGTCTGTGGCCAGCATGGTCCGGAAGCTGGTTTATGAGCGGGAGATCCAGATAGAAGAGGTAAATGGCATTGATATTGCCTCTGGCATCATAGGAGAGAATTTGGGGAGGGATCCTCTAAGTAGATCACCCAGACTCTCTGTGTGTTCTTCCTTCCTTTGCTGAAGTCCTTCTTAGACTCTAGCTCAGTCTCCCTCCCAGGAACATTGTTTGCTATTAGAGTGAAAAGGGTTGTCAGAAAATGATCGATACTTCTTATTGAGACAAAAGGAAATCCAGCCAGCAGCAAGTGCAGAAGATTAGAAGGACAAAGTCACTGTTTCTCATTGGCAATTTTTATAAAACATCACTTTCCACCTTCATTTCTGGGTCAGATTTATGCAAAGAATTCTAATATCTTTTGTACTGATATTATTAAAATTTAAAAATGTCAGACAACTTTGTTTGTAAGAGCATCTGGTAAAGATGTGACAGCCTGCTCATCCTCACAGGAGAGTGAAGGCAAATAACAATAGTCATTCATTGATTGGTTACTGAACAGTCACTGAAATGCAGGAATCACGTGACCAGCTATTGCCACTCCACACATCATTTGCCTGTTTACATCCATCTACTGAGGGATATCTGTGTTCCTCCTCTAAGTGGATTTGATCTATGAGCATAGAGGCCCAGAGACAGAAGGTTACAACGGCTGTATTCTCTAATGTACTCACTAAGTGGCCAGCAAGGGACCATACCTCAGAGCTACTTAACTTCCTTTCACATGAAGCCAGGCCTGTTCCCTGAAATCTCACCACGTGGTGTATGAACAAATGGTAGGTTAGTGGAGAAATTAATTTTATCAATTTAAGCAAGATTATTTTGTACACTGCACTCTATAGCCCATGTAAAGGTCATCTCAGCCAGGGAGATCATCTCATTTTCCTGCTTCATCACCATTTGTCTTTATTAAACAAAGCTGGTCCAAACAGACAGGAAAACCAAAGCTAAGAGAAACATAACAAATCCACCCCAACAGAAAGCATAATGGAACTACGGCAACCAAACCTACAGTATAAGACATCTCTTCACAACTGTCCCGCCATGGTTCTTACCGGTGACTTCATGTGTGGCTTCAGTTTTCTCACCATGAACACAGTGAATGGCCAGTCTGTCAGGTCTCTGGGAACTTACTGTAGAAGGAAGTGACCTTCTCAATGCCTTGTCCAGGGCTGCATAGGAAAACTCAATGGTTCACTTTCCCACTGGCGTTCCTCTCACTCATGACCCCATCTGCCTTTACTCAAGTGTCTACTGCAGTGATAACCACAGCTCCTTCTTTTCACAGTACATGCGGATGATGGGACTGCATCCGGCCATCCACTTCCTGTCCTGGTTCCTGGAGAACATGGCCACGCTGGCTCTGAGTAGTGCAGCTCTGGCTGTCATTCTGAAGATGAGTGGCATCTTCATGCACAGTGATGCTTTTATCATTTTTCTTTTCTTGCTGGATTTTGGAGTATCCGCTGTCATGCTAAGCTACTTCTTGAGTGTGTTTTTCAACCAAGCTAATACAGCGGCCCTGTGTACCAGCCTGGGCTACATGATCAGCTTCCTGCCATATGTGGTTCTGCTAGTCCTACACAACCAACTCAGCTTCACCATTCAGAGCCTTCTGGTGAGTGAGACACTGTGCAGAAATGCAAAGCAAATCCAATGGGTACCCTCTGATCATAACATACGGTCAGCCTGCCAGTCTGTCTTGTTCTGACTTACATGGAGCATCTGAGGTCTCTACTCTATATTCTGCCCACAGATACAAGACCACAGTGGTGGTTCATTGACTTGCAGTGATGTAGTGGCAGGCCATTAAGAATTGTCAGTTTTCTGTAATGGGGTTTCTCCGAGGATTCTGGGAAGTCAGCATCCTCCTGAAGGAAACATATAACTCTGAATTCTCTTTGTTTCATGCATGGAGAGAAATAGATTTCTGAAGCTATTTTGGAAGTTAAAAATAAGCATTTTTCTTGAAGCATCATGAGTTACATCACATTAAGTGGAAAGATCTCTCCGTTAGCGATGTCAGAATCACTCATCTATCTGAAATATATGCCTCGAGAGAGAGTGCGAAAGCTTTCAAGTCGGCAGTATAAAATATACAGGCGGTGGCAACAGATTCTGTCTTGACGGTTGACTGGTGGGCACTGTGTCTGACACCTAGTAGGAAATCGGCCAGTATGGTAAACACATATCAGATCCCAGAGCTAGAGTTGTATCTATACCAGATTACAACCCCTCTTCCAGGGGGTCAGTCAGTGTCCTGAAATAACAATCTGTTTGGAGGTCTGGCCAGAATCACTTTGAGGAAAACTTAGGAACATTTCAGGCCCATGGATTTCTAGAGTATTTGGAAACACAACTGGCCAATGTGTAGAAAACAATAGACCATATGGTGACCTGTCCTCTGTAGATATACTCGCAAGGCAATGTCTAAGGCTTAGGAAACATTGGGCAAGAGGAGGTGGAAATATTTTAAGAACCCGAGGCACGGGAGGTCTACTGTGAGATGGTACACTCTATATATGACAGGGAAGCTTGTAATTGTTGGGATAGATATTTCAGTCCTGAAGTTTGACATTGAAGTGTGGCAGAACGTTCTGGTAATTCCTGTTCTTGAATTTTGGTGGTGATCTCAGACTTAGATCTTCCATGATAAATTAGCTATTGTCAAATTAATTCTTCATGTTTTGATATGAATGTGAGACTTTGATGAGGAAAAAATGTTTATTAAAAATGACAAACATGCCAGTTCCTGGGAAGCAGAGGCAAGTGGATTCCTGAGTTTAGAGGCCAGTCTACATAGGGAGTTCCAGGCTACCCAGAGCTACCTAGGGAGACTTGTCGCAATGGAGGTGAACAGAATCCCCAGGGATAACAGCTGAGCTTGTCCTTTGGCCTCAACATGAACACAGATACAAGTACATGTCCCCTCATTCCTGGAAGCAGGATCACCATTTTCGGATTGAGGTCGAGGTAAGAGCCAGTGGCTGGCTGCTTTGCTTTTCCGGTCTTCAGTCTCTGAGCTTTTACTAATCATGCTTCTGAAGCTATGCTGTGAAGTAGTGTCCTCTGCGTATGACAGGGAAGCTGCACTGAAACAATATGGTCACCTAAACAAGACATGAAAAATGACACTAGCAGTTGACATGATCAGGTAGCTCACAAGGCTTTGCCCTAGGTGAAGAGTGACAGGCAATTAATGACAGCTGAGAGAGGGAAAAAGTCTCCTCTGATAGGTAATCTGATCCCAACTGGTCAGCCCTAAACAGATACATATCTGAGCGAC